>NC_090451.1:21811501-22111501 GCF_031143425.1 Pleurodeles waltl | reverse complement strand
GAACAAGCTTCGAGAAAAACTGTGTGCTTTAATTTCTTCCCACCAGTTATTTGACCATAGCCTCACTTTTTCTCCAATCGAAGTTATGTCCCTCCATTTGGACCTCTTCGCTACCCTGAAAGAGCTGTTTTCCAAACGTGCAAGGCAGCTGACTAACTCTTGTCCCCAACCCTGCTCTAAATGGTTTAACAAGAGGTGTAGAGAGGCTAAAAATACCCTGGTTAGTGTATTAAGGACAAAGGACAGACTAGGTATTATTGATGCTAGACGTAATTATGCTTTTATATGCAATAAGAGCAAACATGAGCATGAAGAGGGGCTCTGGAGTGACCTATTTGAGGCAGCTAGGGCTCACGACTCCAAACGATTTTGGCTTTTGGTATCTCGCAGTGATCAGAACCGAGCCCCTTATTTGGAGTCTCATATTACCCCTGATGCCTGGCTTTCCCATTTCAAAGAACTGTACGGCTCTCCACTGGCCCTCGATGACCCAGGTTTGGGACAGCCGATAACATCTCACTCGCCCGCGTCCTCTTTGCCTTTTTTTACACTGAGTGAAACTGCGCAGGCCATCGCAGCCCAAAAAGCAGCGAAGGCCCCTGAGTTGGACGGGATCCCTTCCGATATGTTTAAAGCGGACCAGAACACCTGGAGGCCGTATATCAATAGGCTCTCTAATGCCATTTTGACTACCAGATCCTACCCCGACTCATGGAAAGAGGCAATCATTGTGCCTATATATAAGAAAGGAGAGAGGAATTCCCCGGGAAACTACAGACCCATCAGCCTCCTTGACAATCTCCCAAAAATATTTTGCCATCAATTGTTGAGTAGGCTGAGCAAATGGATAGTGGAAAACCAAATTTTAAACCACCTCCAAGCGGGCTTCAGAGAAAAAATCAGCACAATAGACCAGATATTCCGTTTTATTTCTATTAAATGGAAATTTGTTGATGTGAACTCAGGCCACCTATTTGTAGCATTTGTTGACCTAAAATCAGCTTTTGATTTGGTACCCCGCAATAAATTGTGGGAGGTCTTGTCTAAAATGGGAGTCCCCTGCTCTATTTTAAACATCATCAGAGATCTCTATACTGGTAACTATGGTAGAATCAGGTGGGGTCGGCAAGGTGAACTAACTGAAAAATTTCCCACTGCCCGTGGCGTGAGGCAAGGCTGCGTACTCGCCCCTACCTTATTTCTCCTTTTCATAAACGCATGCATTCCGTATCTCATGGAGTGCTCCAATGATGCCCCCAAATTAGGAGGGCAGAAGATCCCTTGCCTCCTATTTGCTGATGACACCTTGTTGATATCCCAAACAGCCACAGGTCTCACAACCCTGCTTTCGAGATTCATGGCCTTTTGTAATGATCACGGCCTGGAAATCAATCGATCAAAAACTAAGTGTATGGTGTTTGGGGATAAAAAAGGTAGGATGCGGCGCCCCCTTTATTTAGAGGGCGCCGCACTGGAAAGAGTTGGCGATTTTGAATATCTAGGCCTGAAACTAGAAGACTCGCACAAGTGGCATTCTCATCTTCAGAAAGCAAATTTCCTCTTGAAACAACGGACGAGTGGTATCGTAAGATTTTCAGCTAGATCACCTAGCTTTGCCGTGACACCCGCAATTGAAATCTACAAATTACAAGCAAGGGGGGGGGCCCTCTATGGAGCCGAACTGTGGGGCCACTGTAATTTAGACGATTTGACAAAGGTGGAAAACTATTTTTTAAGGTCCTTGTTAAGAGTTCCTTCCAGCACCCCAATGCTTCCTATTCAAATGGACCTAAATTTGCCTCATATTTGCCAGATTGCTGCTCTCAGGCCTTTGTTGTTTTGGATCCGTCTATGGTCACTAGACTCTTATCCCCTACAGATGTGGGCTAGTCAACCTGATGGCCAATAATACTAGTTCGAAAATCAAGTGGTGCGCGTACGTAGAAAGGATTTCCACACTACTTGGCTTGGGGTCTTACTGGAAGGATCCGCTATCTATTCCCAAAAATGCAACACAGGTACTGAAGGATGCATTTTGGCTCCATGTGCATCTTTCACAATTGTCTGTTGTCTTACCATCTTCCATGACGGGCAGTTTCTTACAAATTAAATGCCATTATGAATCCGCGCAATATATGGACATAGTTCTCTCTCCACGTGCACGCGCATTGTATATTAGATTTAGGATAGGCTCTCTCCCTTTGCGCATTCTAACACATAAATGGGCCAACACTAGATGCACTTTGAAGATGTGCCCGATGGGCTGTGCCAGGGAAGAATCTATAACCCATGTCCTTTTCCAATGTCCTGCATACCATAATCAGAGAGCTCGTTGGATTATTCCTTTGTGTAGGAAAATGGGTTTTAAGAACTGTCCACTGGCTTTGAGAATTTTTAAATCTGATCCATCCGTTTTAGTGGCTTGCTGCCTGGCAAAATATTTAGATTGTATTTGGCATTGTAGACTGAACATGCTTAAAAAAATAGAGGTAAATTTAACTATAGACGTGGGGATTGGCTGTTGATGAACTCACTCATGAATTTTAATGTATGCACCTATTACTTCTTATTGCTTAAAGTATTTTTATGTCTAGATATTTTTTATATTTTTTAAATAGAAAAGTCTTATTATATGTGATATGTCTGGCTAAGCTTGTATCTGATTCTTGATACTTATTATGCAAAACTTTGCATTCTTATATGATCTTATAATATGGTTTGAACTTTTAAAGGGAACATTTTTATGTTTAATATACACACTTTTATTGTCTAAAGTATTTTTTATGCTTAGATATTTTTATACTTTCAAATAGAAATGCTCCATTTTATATGTTCGGTTAGGCTTGTATTTGATTTTTGATATCTAACATACAAAATCTTGCACTATTATACGATCTTATAATACGGTATGAATTCCCAGAGGGAAAATCCTCATGTTTAATATTTTTTATATGTAGTCCAACCTTTTATGTTTGAAACTCTTTGCACACAACTTGCTGTTTTGTAAAACTGTGAATTGTGGTGTGCTTTTATGGTATTTATCTTTACCGAAATAAAGCTAACGAACGAACGACTTTATAAACATTGTTGTTGTGCTCATCTTAAAATCTGATACACATTGACACCATATGGTGGGCTGTCTCTAGCGCTGGTGCTGACGATTAAGTGCTTGTCCCGAGCACTGGAAAGCACTGGCTCAAATTAAGCATGTTCTGAGGCAACACATCAGAGAAACAGTTTGTCAAGAACTGTTGTGGTTCCTTTAGATGGGAGCCTCTTGTACAAGGTGCTTGTGTGACAAGTAGAAGTCTGTGAGAGGATGTCTTGAAATATTTAAGGTAGAAGGTGAAGCACTCCAATGAGGGCATGTGGTTTGAGGTCAGGAGGATGCCAAGGGAAGGATAGTCCGGTCTGGATGTTGTAAAGCAGGCACACCCAGGGTGGAGGGAGGTCCTGGGCGATGGAGAAGAGCAGGTGAACAGCTGAATCCACTTCAAGGTTATGGGCAGGGGTCCGTTCTCCCACCTCCTTAAAAACTAAAGTGGTTGTCAAATGCGGACCACCTGAAAGAGTGGAGACCTGTGAATTGGTAAAGAAACCAGTATCCTGATAAAATCATCTCTAGGTTCAGTATAGCTCTGTGAGAGAGGAGGATCAGCTTGCAGTGAAGATGTCTTTGGAGAAGAAGCCAGTGTCTGCACCTCTGTGTCCAGAGGGCTCTTCCAGCAGCTTCTCTTAATAACCCACCAGGCGTGCAAAAGCGGAGATCACCCTGTGCTCTGCCATGCTCTACAGTACTTGGATGAGATTTATCCCATTCTGTACTCTGCTCCACAGTCCTGGGACGAGGTTTATCTCACCTTGTACACTGCTGTGCTCTGCAGTACTGGGACGAGATTTATCTCACCTTGTACTCTGCTGTGCTCTGCAGTACTGGGACGAGATTTATCTCACCTTGTACTCTGCTGTGCTCTGCAGTACTTGGACAAGATTTATCTCACCTTGTACTTTGCTGTGCTCTGCAGTACTGGGACGAGATTTATCTCACCTTGTACTCTGCTGTGCTCTGCAGTACTGGGACGAGATTTATCTCACCCTGTGCTCTGCCGTGCGCTACAGTACTGGGACAAGATTTATCTCACGTTGTGCTCTGCCGTGCGCTACAGTACTGGGACAAGATTTATCTCACCTTGTGCTCTGCTGTGATCCCTGGTACTAGGGTGTGATTTATCCCACCCTGTGCTCTGCCATGCTCTGCAGTACTGAGGCGAGATTTATCTCACCCTGTGCTCTGCCATGCTCTTCAGTACTGAGGCTAGATTTAACCCACCCTGTGCTATTGTTCACAGCACTGGAACAAGATTCATCCCGCCTGTGTTCTGCTGTGCTCTACAGTACTGGAATGAGATTTATCTCACCCTATGCTCTGCTGTGCTCCACATTACTGGGACAAGATTTATCCTACCCTGTGCTGTGATCCCTGGTACTAGGACGTGCTTTATCCCACCCTATGCTCTACCATGCTCTTCAGTACTGAGACGAGATTTATCCAACCCTGTGCTCTGCTGTGCTCTACAGTACTCGGACGAGATTTATCTCATCCTGTGCTCTGCAGTACTGGGGTGAGATTTATCCCGCCTGTGCTCTACTGTGCTCTGCAGTATTGTGACGAGATTTATTCCACCCTGTGCACTGCCATGCTCTACAGTAATGGGACGAGATTTATCCCATTCTGTGCTTTGCTCCACAGTGCTGGGACAAAATGGATTTCACCTTGTACTCTGCCATGCTCTGCAGGACTGGGACGAGATTTATCCCGCCTGTGCTCTGCTGTGTGCTGCAGTAGTGGGACGAGATTTATCTTACCCTGTGCTCTACCATGCTCTTCAGTACTGAGGCAAGATTGATCTCACCCTGTTCTATGGTTCACAGTACTGGGACAAGATTCATCCTGCCTGTTCTGCTGTGCTCCAAAGTACTGGAATGAGATTTATCCCACCCTGTGCTCTGCCATGCTGTGCAGTACTGAGACCAGATTTATCCCACCCTGTGCTCTGCTGTGCTCCACAGTACTAGGACAAGATTTATCTCAGCCTGTGTTCTGCTGTGCTCTGCAGTACTGGGACAAGATTTATCCCCCCTGTGCTCTGCTGTGCTCCACAGTACTGGGACAATATTTATCTCACCCTGTGCTCTGCAGTACTGGGGCGAGATTTATCCTGCCCATGCTCTGCCGTGCTCTGCAGTACTGGGACAAGATTATCCCGCCTGTGCTCTGCTGCGCTCCACAGTACTGGGACGCGATTTATCTCACCCTGCGCTCTGCAGTACTGGGACAAGATTTCTCATCCTGTGCTCTGCAGGACTGGGACGAGATTTAGCCTGCCCGTGCTCTGCAGTATGCTGACAAGATTTATCCTGTCCATGCTCTGCTGCGCTCCACAGTACTAGGACAAGATTTAGCTCACCCTGTGGTCTGCAGTACTGGCACAAGATTTATCACGCCCTTGCTCTGCTGTGCTCTGCAGTACTGTCACAAGATTTATTCCACCCTGTTACCTGCTGTGCTCTGCAGTACTGGGACGAGATGTATTTCATGCTGTGCTCCGCAGGACTAGGACTAGATTAATCCTGCCCGTGCTCTGCAGTACTGTGGTGAGATTTATCTCGCCCTGTGCTCTGCCGTGCTCCATAATACTGGGACAAGATTTATCCCACCCTGTGCTGTGCCATGCTGTGCAGTACTGAGACGATATTCATCCCCCTATATGCTTGTTGTGTTCCATAGTACTGGGACGAGATTTAAGCCCCCCTCTCCTTGCTCTGCTCCGCAGTACTGGGATAAGAGTTTTCCCACCCGGTGCTTGCTGTGCTCCACGGTACTGGGATCAGATTTATGTACCGGTCTGCCTCAAGACTCAAATGTAGGGTGCCCTCTTATTCCTAAGAGAAGTCTGGGGATAGCCTAAAGTAGTGGGTTTCTGCCACAGGGCATCCGTGCCCACCACAGATAACGTGTGCTGTTCGTGAATTCATCCTGTTCTTGTGACTCATGTTTCTCTTCCTCCTGCAGTGTCCTGAATACTGAGCAGTCTCAGCTTGCAGAGCCACTTCATGTCTGGTCCCGGCACACCCTTCCCATCACAGACCTGCACTGTGGTGCTGGCGGAGCCCTGGCGAGAGCAGCCACATCGTCCCTCGATCAGACAGCCAAGGTAAGGGGTGCATCTGCGCAGATGGTGAGGGAAACACTGCATGAGGGTGACCTAGTGAGTCTTGGGGCTGCCCTTTCTTAATATTGAGAGCTCTAGAACAATATCCCTTCCTTGGAGCCCAGTCACATGGTGGCCCTCTTCTCGTGGGTAGGGATGCTGTTTATCACTTCTGGTTTATTGCAGAGTTGTGGCATGTGCACAGTCCTTGGCCAGCCTGCCGAGCAGCTCGCAGGTGCTCTTATCTGGGGGTGCTGCACATCTAATCAGTAGTGGGGTAAAGTGTTCTGAAACCCACACATCGGAGTGGTGGGGTGGGCGAATGGTTTCTGCGCGAGAGCCACCTTCCTTTGTGGCTAAAGTGGTCACACTGTACCTCGCTCTGTTGCTTTCTTAGTCTCAAAGCGACAGCTGTCTTATTTGTTACAAGTTACTACAAGGTTTTTTCTAATTATCTTCGTTCATTTACCTTTGGTCTGTGTTGTCCCCCCACCCCTGGTCTCTGTCGTCGTCCCCTAACCCCCCCCGGTCTCTGTCGTTTCACCCCCACCCCTGGTCTGTGTCGTCCCCCCTATACTTCCCCTCAATCTCTTTTCATCCTTCTTGTTCTGGTCCTCTTAACGTCACTCAGTGATTTCTGAATTCTCTTCCCCTGCAGCTTTGGTCCATCTCCTCCGGGGACCTCTTGATGTCCATTTTGTTTGACGTGAGGGTCATGGCAGTGACCCTGGACCCTACGGAGTACCACATGTTCTGTGGGGGCAGCGATGGCTCCATATTCCAGGTTGATCTCTGTGCTCGGGTAAGTATTTTTGGGGATGGGGGTTGTGCATCATGAGCAGGTGCCTAGAGTGGTGTGTCAATGTCAAGTGGGTGAGGTGTGCCCTTTGAGATGTAACCAGTTGTGACATCCGTGTCAGGGTGGCAGCCAGAGTGATGCCCACCGCGCTGCTGCGGGCACGACTGCTAATGGAGTGCGTCACATGGTCTGTTTATGCTGCGCCCTCTCGCTCACCCCCAGGGGAGGTCACCCAAAGCAGGATCGTTGCCCCCATAGCCTGGAGTTGTCTCCGTTGGAATGTTTTCTTCCTTACAAGTTCATTCCCCCAGCCTGCTGCTGTGTTTGCAGGACTCATTGAGGACAGGCTGTGTGCATGCACCTCTTTCCCAAACCCTGCACTTCTTCGAGTACTGGTTAAGTCAGAGCTCGCTGGAGGAGACACGTTTATGCACCTCTAAAGTTCCATAACATGATTTATTTTTTTTATAGGAACTGGGCTTGGCGTCCGTTTCTTTTTACTTTTTTTAGGCTGAAAACTTCTTTGTGATCTAGGTTAATTGAAACTGAACTATCACTTTGTAAAGCACATTATTGTTTGTACCAACACAGTTATGCTGTCAGCACAGAGTAGGCTTTCTGTCCATAGTGCTTATTCAGTCCCCCACTGCTCCAGTTATCTAACCTCCCTAGTGGAGTACCCTTTCAGCACCTCCCTAGCCCCGGTTATAAAGCTTCCTTTATGGACCTTTTAGTTAGGTGTGACTGAGAGGCATTCCTCTCTCCTCAAACTGAAGAGAAGATGTTGAGGGAATAAAAGATTCCTCACCATGAGGCACTTTTCTAACCTTGGAGAAGGTGCACATTTTAAAAGAATTAGACAGAGTAACAATATTGGAAACATGCCCTGTGTCCAAGTTGGGCAGCCCGTGAGAATGTAGTGCAAGGTCTTGGCTACGTCATGACAGTTGCAACCAGGTTTGCTGCAGAAATATGGCATGGTTGTACTGCAGCAGCTTGTATGGCTTGTATGGGTGATATTGTTGCTGCAGCAGTGTGCCTGGGTGATATTGTTGCTGCAGCAGTGTGTCTGGGTGATATTGTTGCTGCAGCAGTGTGTCTGGGTGATATTGTTGCTGCAGCAGTGTGTCTGGGTGATATTGTTGCTGCAGCAGCGTGTATGGGTGATATTGCAGCAGCGTGCCTGGGTGATATTGTTGCTGCAGCAGCGTGCCTGGGTGATATTGTTGCGGCAGCAGCCTGCCTGGGTGATATTGTTGCGGCAGCAGCCTGCCTGGGTGATATTGTTGCGGCAGCAGCCTGCCTGGGTGATATTGTTGCGGCAGCAGCCTGCCTGGGTGATATTGTTGCGGCAGCAGCCTGCCTGGGTGATATTGTTGCGGCAGCAGCCTGCCTGGGTGATATTGTTGGTGCAGCAGCGTGGCCGGGTGATATTGTTGGTGCAGCAGCGTGGCCGGGTGATATTGTTGGTGCAGCAGCGTGGCTGGGTGATATTGTTTCTGCAGCAGCGTGGCCGGGTGATATTGTCGCTGCAGGTGCATGGCGTCATTGTGCTGCATCAGCGTGTCTGGCTGATACTGTTGCAGCAGCGTGTCTGGCTGATACTGTTGCTGCAGCAGCGTGTCTGGCTGATACTGTTGCTGCAGCAGCGTGTCTGGCTGATACTGTTGCTGCAGCAGCGTGTCTGTCTGATACTGTTGCTGCAGCAGGGTGTCTGGGTGATACTGTTGCTGCAGCAGGGTTGCAGCAGGGTGTCTGGGTGATACTGTTGCTGCAGCAGCGTGTCTGGCTGATACTGTTGCTGCGGCAGCGTGTCTGGCTGATACTGTTGCTGCGGCAGCGTGTCTGGCTGATACTGTTGCTGCGGCAGCGTGTCTGGCTGATACTGTTGCTGCGGCAGCGTGTCTGGCTGATACTGTTGCTGCAGCAGCGTGTCTGGCTGATACTGTTGCTGCAGCAGCGTGTCTGGCTGATACTGTTGCTGCAGCAGCGTGTCTGGCTGATACTGTTGCTGCAGCAGCGTGTCTGGCTGATACTGTTTCTGCAGCAGTGTGGCCGGGTGATATTGTTGCTGCAGGTGCATGGTGTGGTTGTGCTGCAGCAGCGTTTCTGGGTGATATTGTTTCTGCAGCAGCGTGGCCGGGTGATATTGTTGCTGCAGGTGCATGGCGTGGTTGTGCTGCAGCAGCGTTTCTGGGTGATATTGTTTCTGCAGCAGCGTGGCCGGGTGATATTGTTGCTGCAGGTGCATGGCGTGGTTGTGCTGCAGCAGGGTGTCTGGGTGATACTGTTGCTGCAGCAGGGTGTCTGGGTGATACTGTTGCTGCAGCAGGGTGTCTGGGGGATACTGTTGCTGCAGCAGGGTGTCTGGGGGATACTGTTGCTGCAGCAGGGTGTCTGGGGGATACTGTTGCTGCAGCAGGGTGTCTGGGGGATACTGTTGCTGCAGCAGGGTGTCTGGGGGATACTGTTGCTGCAGCAGGGTGTCTGGGGGATTTTGTTGCTGCAGGTGCATGGCATTGTTGTGTTTCAGCAGCTTGTCCGGGTGGTATTGTTGCTGCAACAGGGCGCCTGGGTGGTATTGTTGCTGCAACAGGGCGCCTGGGTGGTATTGTTGCTGCAACAGGGCGCCTGGGTGGTATTGTTGCTGCAACAGGGCGCCTGGGTGGTATTGTTGCTGCAACAGGGCGCCTGGGTGGTATTGTTGCTGCAACAGGGCGCCTGGGTGGTATTGTTGCTGCAACAGGGCGCCTGGGTGGTATTGTTGCTGCAACAGGGCGCCTGGGTGGTATTGTTGCAACAGGGCACCTGGGTGGTATTGTTGCAACAGGGCGCCTGGGTGGGATTGTTGCTGCAACAGGGTGCATGGCGTCGTTGTGCTGCATCGGCGTGTCTGGGTGATACTGTTGCTGCATCGGCGTGTCTGGGAGATACTGTTGCTGCATCGGCGTGTCTGGGAGATACTGTTGCTGCGTCGGCGTGTCTGGGTGATACTGTTGCTGCGTCGGCGTGTCTGGGTGATACTGTTGCTGCGTCGGCGTGTCTGGGTGATACTGTTGCTGCGTCAGCGTGTCTGGGTGATACTGTTGCTGCGTCAGCGTGTCTGGTGATACTGTTGGTGCAGCAGCGTGTCTGGGGGATATTGTTGGTGCAGCAGCGTGTCTGGGGGATATTGTTGGTGCAGCAGCGTGTCTGGGGGATATTGTTGGTGCAGCAGCGTGTCTGGAGGATATTGTTGGTGCAGCAGCGTGTCTGGGGGATATTGTTGGTGCAGCAGCGTGTCTGGGGGATATTGTTGGTGCAGCAGCGTGTCTGGGGGATATTGTTGGTGCAGCAGCGTGTCTGGGGGATATTGTTGGTGCAGCAGCGTGTCTGGGGGATATTGTTGGTGCAGCAGCGTGTCTGGGGGATATTGTTGGTGCAGCAGCGTGGCCGGGGGATATTGTTGGTGCAGCAGCGTGGCCGGGGGATATTGTTGGTGCAGCAGCGTGGCCGGGGGATATTGTTGGTGCAGCAGCGTGGCCGGGGGATATTGTTGGTGCAGCAGCGTGGCCGGGGGATATTGTTGGTGCAGCAGCGTGGCCGGGGGATATTGTTGGTGCAGCAGCGTGGCCGGGGGATATTGTTGGTGCAGCAGAGTGGCCGGGTGATATTGTTGGTGCAGCAGAGTGGCCGGTGATATTGTTGGTGCAGCAGAGTGGCCGGGTGATATTGTTGGTGCAGCAGAGTGGCCGGGTGATATTGTTGGTGCAGCAGAGTGGCCGGGTGATATTGTTGGTGCAGCAGAGTGGCCGGGTGATATTGTTGGTGCAGCAGAGTGGCCGGGTGATATTGTTGGTGCAGCAGAGTGGCCGGGTGATATTGTTGGTGCAGCAGAGTGGCCGGGTGATATTGTTGGTGCAGCAGAGTGGCCGGGTGATATTGTTGGTGCAGCAGAGTGGCCGGGTGATATTGTTGGTGCAGCAGAGTGGCCGGGTGATATTGTTGGTGCAGCAGAGTGGCCGGGTGATATTGTTGGTGCAGCAGAGTGGCCGGGTGATATTGTTGGTGCAGCAGAGTGGCCGGGTGATATTGTTGGTGCAGCAGAGTGGCCGGGTGATATTGTTGGTGCAGCAGAGTGGCCGGGTGATATTGTTGGTGCAGCAGAGTGGCCGGGTGATATTGTTGGTGCAGCAGAGTGGCCGGGTGATATTGTTGGTGCAGCAGAGTGGCCGGGTGATATTGTTGGTGCAGCAGAGTGGCCGGGTGATATTGTTGGTGCAGCAGAGTGGCCGGGTGATATTGTTGGTGCAGCAGAGTGGCCGGGTGATATTGTTGGTGCAGCAGAGTGGCCGGGTGATATTGTTGGTGCAGCAGAGAGGCCGGGTGATATTGTTGGTGCAGCAGAGAGGCCGGGTGATATTGTTGGTGCAGCAGAGTGGCCGGGTGATATTGTTGGTGCAGCAGAGTGGCCGGGTGATATTGTTGGTGCAGCAGCGTGGCCGGGTGATATTGTTGGTGCAGCAGCGTGGCCGGGTGATATTGTCGCTGCAGCAGCGTGGCCGGGTGATATTGTCGCTGCAGGTGCATGGCGTCATTGTGCTGCATCAGCGTGTCTGGGTGATACTGTTGCTGCAGCAGCGTGTCTGGGTGATACTGTTGCTGCAGCAGCGTGTCTGGGTGATACTGTTGCTGCAGCAGCGTGTCTGGGTGGTACTGTTGCTGCAGCAGCGTGTCTGGGTGATACTGTTGCTGCAGCAGCGTGTCTGGGTGATACTGTTGCTGCAGCAGCGTGTCTGGGTGATACTGTTGCTGCAGCAGCGTGTCTGGGTGATACTGTTGCTGCAGCAGCGTGTCTGGGTGATATTGTTGCTGCAGCAGTTTGTATGAGTGATATTGTTTCTGCAGCAGTGTGGCCGGGTGATATTGTTTCTGCAACAGTGTGGCCGGGTGATATTGTTTCTGCAGCAGCGTGGCCGGGTGATATTGTTGCTGCAGGTGCATGGCGTGGTTGTGCTGCAGCAGCGTTATTGGGTGATATTGTTTCTGCAGCAGCGTGGCCGGGTGATATTGTTGGTGCATGGCGTGTCCGGGGGATATTGTTGGTGCAGCAGCGTGTCTGGGGGATATTGTTGGTGCAGCAGCGTGTCTGGGGGATATTGTTGGTGCAGCAGCGTGTCTGGGGGATATTGTTGGTGCAGCAGGGTGTCTGGGGGATACTGTTGCTGCAGCAGGGTGTCTGGGTGATACTGTTGCTGCAGCAGGGTTGCAGCAGGGTGTCTGGGTGATACTGTTGCTGCAGCAGTGTGGCCGGGTGATATTGTTGCTGCAGGTGCATGGCGTGGTTGTGCTGCAGCAGGGTGTCTGGGGGATACTGTTGCTGCAGCAGGGTGTCTGGGGGATACTGTTGCTGCAGCAGGGTGTCTGGGGGATACTGTTGCTGCAGCAGGGTGTCTGGGGGATACTGTTGCTGCAGCAGGGTGTCTGGGGGATACTGTTGCTGCAGCAGGGTGTCTGGGGGATACTGTTGCTGCAGCAGGGTGTCTGAGGGAAATACTGTTGCTGCAGCAGGGTGTCTGAGGGAAATACTGTTGCTGCAGCAGGGTGTCTGGGGGATACTGTTGCTGCAGCAGGGTGTCTGGGGGATACTGTTGCTGCAGCAGGGTGTCTGGGGGATACTGTTGCTGCAGCAGGGTGTCTGGGGGATACTGTTGCTGCAGCAGGGTGTCTGGGGGATACTGTTGCTGCAGCAGGGTGTCTGGGGGATACTGTTGCTGCAGCAGGGTGTCTGGGGGATACTGTTGCTGCAGCAGGGTGTCTGGGGGATACTGTTGCTGCAGCAGGGTGTCTGGGGGATTTTGTTGCTGCAGGTGCATGGCATTGTTGTGTTTCAGCAGCTTGTCCGGGTGGTATTGTTGCTGCAACAGGGCGCCTGGGTGGTATTGTTGCTGCAACAGGGCGCCTGGGTGGTATTGTTGCTGCAACAGGGCGCCTGGGTGGTATTGTTGCTGCAACAGGGCGCCTGGGTTGTATTGTTGCTGCAACAGGGCGCCTGGGTGGTATTGTTGCAACAGGGCGCCTGGGTGGTATTGCAGCAACAGGGCGCCTGGGTGGTATTGTTGCAACAGGGTGCCTGGGTGGGATTGTTGCTGCGTCAGCGTGTCTGGGGGATACTGTTGCTGCGTCAGCGTGTCTGGGGGATACTGTTGCTGCGTCAGAGTGTCTGGGGGATACTGTTGCTGCGTCAGCGTGTCTGGGGGATACTGTTGCTGCAGCAGCGTGTCTGGGGGATACTGTTGGTGCGTCAGCGTGTCTGGGGGATACTGTTGGTGCGTCAGCGTGTCTGGGGGATACTGTTGGTGCGTCAGCGTGTCTGGGGGATACTGTTGCTGCAGCAGCGTGTCTGGGGGATACTGTTGGTGCGTCAGCGTGTCTGGGGGATACTGTTGGTGCGTCAGCGTGTCTGGGAGATACTGTTGGTGCGTCAGCGTGTCTGGGGGATACTGTTGGCGCAGCAGCGTGTCTGGGGGATACTGTTGGCGCAGCAGCGTGTCTGGGGGATACTGTTGGCGCAGCAGCGTGTCTGGGGGATACTGTTAGCGCAGCAGCGTGTCTGGGGGATACTGTTGGCGCAGCAGCGTGTCTGGGGGATACTGTTGGCGCAGCAGCGTGTCTGGGGGATACTGTTGGCGCAGCAGCGTGTCTGGGGGATACTGTTGCTGCATCAGCGTGTCTGGGGGATACTGTTGGCGCAGCAGCGTGTCTGGGGGATACTGTTGGCGCAGCAGCGTGTCTGGGGGATACTGTTGGCGCAGCAGCGTGTCTGGGGGATACTGTTGGCGCAGCAGCGTGTCTGGGGGATACTGTTGGCGCAGCAGCGTGTCTGGGGGATACTGTTGGCGCAGCAGCGTGTCTGGGGGATACTGTTGGCGCAGCAGCGTGTCTGGGGGATACTGTTGGCGCAGCAGCGTGTCTGGGGGATACTGTTGGCGCAGCAGCGTGTCTGGGGGATACTGTTGGCGCAGCAGCGTGTCTGGGGGATACTGTTGGCGCAGCAGGGTGTCTGGGGGATACTGTTGGCGCAGCAGGGTGTCTGGGGGATACTGTTGCTGCAGGTGCATGGCATTGTTGTGTTTCAGCAGCTTGTCCAGATGATACTGTTGGTGCAGCAGGGTGTCTGGGTGGTGTTGCTGTTGCAGCAGGGTGTCTGGGTGGTGTTGCTGTTGCAGCAGGGTGTCTGGGTGGTGTTGCTGTTGCAGCAGGGTGCCTGGGTGGTATTGCTGCAGCAGGCTGTCCGGGTGGTATTGCTGCTGCAGCAGGCTGTCCGGGTGGTATTGCTGCTGCAGCAGGCTGTCCGGGTGGTATTGCTGCTGCAGCAGGCTGTCCGGGTGGTATTGCTGCTGCAGCAGGCTGTCCGGGTGGTGTTGCTGCTGCAGCAGGGTGTCCGGGTGGTGTTGCTGCTGCAGCAGGGTGTCCGGGTGGTGTTGCTGCTGCAGCAGGGTGTCCGGGTGGTATGGTTGCTGCAGCAGGGCGCCCGGGTGTTATGGTTGCTGCAACAGGGCGCCTGGGTGGTATGGTTGCTGCAACAGGGCGCCTGGGTGGTATGGTTGCTGCAACAGGGCGCCTGGGTGGTATGGTTGCTGCAACAGGGCGCCTGGGTGGTATGGTTGCTGCAACAGGGCGCCTGGGTGGGATTGTTGCTGCAACAGGGTGCCTGGGTGGTATTGTTGCTGCAGCAGTGTCGCAGACACTGCAACAGTGTGGTTGGCTGGTATCATGGAGGTTTGGGTGGCATGTACAATTCTGCAACTCTTTAGTGATGCTGTTACTGTAGTCGGGTGGGTCCACAACAACATTGTCCTCCTGTAAAGTATAGATTTTGAATTGCTGCTCATGCAATGCATGGACGGGTTGGTACCAGTGCAGTCAGGCATTGGTCTTTGTAGAAGAGTGGCCAAGCAGTGGTTGATGCTGTGGGTCATTGCCCAGTACCTGCTGCTCCCACGTGGGACCCACTTTGGTTGAATGTCAGTGGCCCCCTAACTTGATCCCACCCCTTGTGCAAATCATCTCATGTGGAGAAGGGCTACTGGCACCGTGCAATGGCTGTAGCCCCGCCCACTGTCCAACCGCACTGCTGCAGCACCACCTCACAAGCAACGCATGCAGGGGGCCAGCTCATTTTATTGTGTTACACCTATGGTGTGGCGCCCTATACCGAGTCCAGGCAACCCTTAGTGATATTGAATAGATGTCCAGATAGCAAAAGCTCTCTGGGGTAGCTGAGGCGAGCAGCTGAAGCTTATCCAGGAGGAATGTAAAGCACTTAAAATAGCACAGTAGTCGGACAGTAACTCCCTCAAAAGAAAGAACCACACAAGTTGTTTTTCGTTGAAGAATCTTTTCGAATCACAAGATTGAGTGACTCCTCCTCTCTGTGATAGTGGCATGGGCATCGAGTCCTTTGTTAGATTGTTTTCTCTCCGCTGTCGGGTTCGGATGTGTTTCCTCTCGCTCCGGTAGATCTCGGTTTGGTCTCTTTTGAACTTTCCTTTCCATCTTTCTTTCGACTACAGAATAGTATTTCGATCACGTATTTCTACACTTTAACAAATCGTTCCAATTTTCATCGTCTGGGTCGGTTCAACGTCCTTAGGGGTGTCCACGCCTGTTTTGAGCCTACCTTGGCGAGTGCTGTTGTGGGTCGGTTCAACGCACTTAGGGGTGTCCACGCCTTTTTTGAGCCTAACTTGACGAGTGATGTTGAAAAATGCTGGGCCAATGGAACAAACTCCGTTTAGGTTCTGTCCTAGATGCCACTCCAAGTTCCCGTACACTGATCAACACTTGGTGCGTAACTTGTGCTTGTCCCCGGAACATAAGGAAGAGACCTGCGACACCTGTCGGTCTTTTTGATCCAAAAAGACTCTCAGGGACAGAAGAGCACGTCGGCTAAAGATGGCGTTGAAAACAGACGACCCTCCTGACATCTTCGGAGAGGAACACGCACAAGAAGAAATTGAACACCAGGCTGCCCTTTCAATCCCAGACTCGAACCAAGATTCTGACATCAAGAGCCAGTCGATTCCAGCAGCACAGTGTGCGAGTACACCAGCCCCATCTTTGCACTTAAAGATGTTTAACCAAGCTGGTCAGCGGTCCACCACTGCCTCAGGCCATGGTAGGATCCGAAAATTACATTCGGATGCCCCACCTTCCAGTTCAGCACCGAAATTAAAAAAGACCAAGATGCCTTCGGCACCGACCAAAGACTCAATACCAGCCCAACCTCTATTGGGATCGAGTCGAGCATTCGAGTTGACCACCTCGACGTAGAAAAAGCAGCCATCAACATTGGCTTCAGAACAGACACTTTCGACTAGAAAAAATCTTCAACACCGAAAATTTTGGAACCGAAATGTATGCTTAGTAAAGACCCTACAGTTTCAACTGAAGAGAGTCTCCAAGGAAAAATACAAGGCTCTAGACCAGAAGTCTTCAAACCTTTTTAGGCTGAGCCCCCCATGTAAACCTTTTTTGGATGGCAAGCCTCCCCCCCCCCCCCCCCCCCCCCCCCAACCCTGTGCCCCCCACTACTAACCAACATCAAAAAATGCTGGAAGCTGGTGCCCTGAATCAACAACAGCCATTCCCATCCACAGAGTCCAGTTCGTATATGGAAAATAATATTAAATAACATAAGAGTTTATAGTAACTGAAGTCTTTGCAGTGCCTGTGGTTAAGTGACAGATGTTTATTACAAAGTTCAAATGAAAAGTCTCCAAGAAGAATTGCAAACCTGCTTTATTTTTCACATAAAACACAAAATTTGGTACGGATTAATAAAAACACTAACTATATCTGGCAGACTTGTCACAGATAGTTGCAGACTCATAAATTCTATTTAGGCAATTGGATCAGTAAGATTATTGAACAAAAGAAACATCAGAGGATGGTGAGCCGAAGGGCAAGACTTGCAGCAGGGTTGACCAGGGCCACAGCCCACTTTGCCCACGACTTTAGGGCCCATGTTTATACTTTTTTAGTGCCGCATTTGCGTCATTTTGTGACGGAAAAGTGGCGCAAACTTACAATTGCATTTTGTAAGTTTGCGCCACTTTTGCACCACAAAATGACGCAAATGCGGCACTAAAAAGGTATAAATATGGGACTAAAAGTCTCTGGCCCTAAGTCACGGGTAAATCAAGTGTTTTGCTCACGGGTCGCAGGATGTTGATCAGATGCCGGGATTCGACCTTGCTTCTCCAGAAAGAGTCAGCCACTGTGGCAGTAACCTCTCCTCGTCGAAACATTTAGTGAGCCGAAAAGGAAAGGAGAAAGACTATTTAAAAAAAAAGATAAAAAACGCTCTTCACGCTTGCCTGCCAGTGAATGGAATCTTCAGGAATGCAGCCCGTTTAAATTCTTGCAGTGAGCGTCAGTAGCGGTGAGGTTACAAACCAGGATACACTCGGAGGGGAAGGCTTCAGCAGCATGGCAAAGGCCAGCAACCCGCTGTGAGGCAACCACGAGGCAAAAGGCAGCAGCAAACAAAGTATTTTGCAGATTTATGCTGGCAAAATGTGTGGCAGCGTTGAAAGGTGAAATGACAGGGAGGAGTGTGCGCCCCCCCCCCTGAGTTGATGCCGCACCCCCCCCGGGGGGCACGCCCCACACTTTGAAGACCTATGCTCTAGACCAACCTCTGCCCTCTTCACCTCTCTCCTGTACTTCGCTCGACTCCACCCCACCACAATCCTCTACATCTTTTACACAACCACATTCTCTCCACAAGGGTCGTCACCTCAGGGGGGTGACTTAGGTGATGTTCCACAAGATGTAGATGCATGGGATCTATATCTCATTCTACTAATGACCCTGACCTTTATCCAGCAAGGCCTTCACCCCCTGAGGATACAACCAGGTTATTGCAAGGGCAGTAGCAGACCATAATGTATATGCATACTGACCCTATCGAAGAGGTTTTCTCTTTGATACTTTAACGAACACTCATAAAGAGTCAGTTCCTACCCATGCTACCAGGTATGCTTAGACATGCCACAGTGATATTCACAGAACCTGTTAGGACAAGAGTCATTAAACTGAGGGTGGATTTAAAAAAAAAAAAAAAAAGAAAATACAAAGCTGAGCCCTCAGATCTAACATTTATAAAATCACAACTACCTCCAGATTCTATAGTTTTAAGTGCGGCACGAAAGCGTGCTAATAGTCAGCCCACAGGAGATGCTCCTTCTCCTGATAAGGAGAGCAAAAAACTGAACGCAGCGGGCAAAAGGGTGGCTGCACAAACTTCAGATCACTTGAGAATTGCACATTCTCAGCATTCCTGGCGAAGTACGACAGGGCCCACTGGGACAAGATGGAAGAACTACTCCAGTATCTTCCACAAGAACACCAAAAAAAGGGGGAATGAGATAGTCTCAGAAGGGCAGGCCGTCTCAAACACTTCATTCAGATGTGACGTTGATGCAGCAGACACAGCAGAATGTGGCGTAAACACAAGTGTTCTTGTAAGGAGACCTGCTTGGTTGAGGTGCTCAGGCTTCAAGCTAGAAATACAACAGGCAGTCCTGAGCATGCCTCTTGATAAAGAGCATTGATTTGGCCCAGACATTTGATACCACTACTGATAAGCTAAAGAAAGACTCTGAAACAGCTAAAGCTACTGGGGCCTCACTAACTACACCAACTATGGGTAATTTTCGTAGGCCACAATTTAAGGGTGGTTTCAAAACCTCATCCACTGAGCCTTTCACCTCCCAAAATAAACAAGGAGCACATTTTTACAATAGAGGTTCCTTCAGAGGATCTTTCAGTGGGGGGGAAGATTAGCAAATTTTCATCCCCAAAGGTCCAACATCACTACAGACCAATGGGTTATATCAATTATCCAACACGGTTATTGTGTAGAACTCATTTCCACTCCAACAAATATTCCTTCTGTTCACAAACTCTCACAGGACTATCTTATTCTCTTAAAAGAGGAATTACAGTCCATTCTTCTCAAAGGGGCTATAGAGCCAGTTCCCCTATCCCAACAAAGGTTAGGAGTATATTCCCTATACTTCCTTATACCAAAGAAAGACAGTTCGTTAAGACCAATTCTGGATCTCAGGCCTCTCAACCTATGCATGCTTTCAGAGCATTTTCATATGGTCACTCTGCAAGATGTTATTCCCCTAGTACAGCAAGGTGATTACATGACCGCATTAGATCTCAAAGATGCTGATTTCCACATTCCCGTACAATCCAACACATCGCAAATATCTCAGATTTGTCATTGCGGGAAAGCATTATCAGTTCAAAGTTCTACCATTCTGGATAACAACTGCTCCCAGGGTATTGACACTATGCTTAGCTGCAGTAGCTGCATTCTTCAGAAGACAACATTCACGTTTTGCCATACTTGGACGACTGGCTCATAATAGCCAATACCATCCAAAAATGTCAGGAGAATACTCATTACACAGTAAATCTTCTGCACTCTTTGGGATTTACAATAAACTATCTCAAATCCCATCCTCAACCCTAACAGATACAGCCTTACGTGGGAGCAGTTCTCAATACTCACTTATGGTTGGCAAATTCAAGCCTAGTAAGGATTCCGGCTTTTTAAAAATCTCCTGGCTCAATTACAAGGGAATCATACTTACACAGTGAGACTAGTGATGCATCTGTTAGGAATGATGGCCTCCTGCAAGACTACACATGTGTCCATTACAGCAGTGTCTGTCTCGTCAGTGGTCTCAGTCACAGGGTCATCTTAAGGATCTAGTGTTGTCGGACTGACACTCGCTGCTTCATGCAATGGTGGAATCCCACCAGCCTTTCAAAAGGACGGCCCTTTCAAGACCCTGTGCCTCAGCTCATCTCAACAACCTTAAAATACAAGGCAAATGGATCCCATTCAACAAACTCATCACATCACCTACTGTGAGAAGGTAGCCTCTTTCTAGCCTTGTTACCCCCACTTTTGGCCTGTTTGTGAGTGTATGTCAGGGTGTTTGTCACTGTTTTCACTGTCTCACTGGGATCCTGATAGCTAGGCCTCAGTGCTCATAGTGAAAAC
Organism: Pleurodeles waltl; assembly: GCF_031143425.1. Lineage (NCBI taxonomy): Eukaryota > Metazoa > Chordata > Amphibia > Caudata > Salamandridae > Pleurodeles > Pleurodeles waltl. The sequence goes on along the minus strand of NC_090451.1, from coordinate 22,091,421 downwards.
ACCATGTTTTCAGTATGGTTGTTATGTGTCACTGGGATCCTGCTAGTCAGGACCCCAGTGCTCATAGGTTTGTGGCCTATATGTATGTGTCACTGGGACCCTGTCACACAGGGCCCCAGTGCTCATAGGTGTGCATGTATATGTTCCCTGTGTGGTGCCTAACTGTCTCACTGAGGCTCTGCTAACCAGAACCTCAGTGGTTATGCTCTCTCATTACTTTTAAATTGTCACTAACAGGCTAGTGACCATTTTTACCAATTTACATTGGCTTACTGGAACACCCTTATAATTCCCTAGTATATGGTACTGAGGTACCCAGGGTATTGGGGTTCCAGGAGATCCCTATGGGCTGCAGCATTTCTTTTGCCACCCATAGGGAGCTCTGACAATTCTTACACAGGCCTGCCACTGCAGCCTGAGTGAAATAACGTCCACGTTATTTCACAGCCATTTTACACTGCACTTAAGTAACTTATAAGTCACCTATATGTCTAACCTTTACCTGGTAAAGGTTAGGTGCAAAGTTACTTAGTGTGAGGGCACCCTGGCACTAGCCAAGGTGCCCCCACATTGTTCAGAGCCAATTCCCTGAACTTTGTGAGTGTGGGGACACCATTACACGCGTGCACTACATATAGGTCACTACCTATATGTAGCTTCACCATGGTAACTCCGAATATGGCCATGTAACATGTCTATGATCATGGAATTGCCCCCTCTATGCCATCCTGGCATTGTTGGTACAATTCCATGATCCCAGTGGTCTGTAGCACAGACCCTGGTACTGCCAAACTGCCCTTCCTGGGGTTTCACTGCAGCTGCTGCTGCTGCCAACCCCTCAGACAGGCATCTGCCCTCCTGGGGTCCAGCCAGGCCTGGCCCAGGATGGCAGAACAAAGAACTTCCTCTGAGAGAGGGTGTGACACCCTCTCCCTTTGGAAAATGGTGTGAAGGCAGGGGAGGAGTAGCCTCCCCCAGCCTCTGGAAATGCTTTGTTGGGCACAGAGGTGCCCAATTCTGCATAAGCCAGTCTACACCGGTTCAGGGACCCCTTAGCCCCTGCTCTGGCACGAAACTGGACAAAGGAAAGGGGAGTGACCACTCCCCTGACCTGCACCTCCCCTGGGAGGTGTCCAGAGCTCCTCCAGTGTGCTCCAGACCTCTGCCATCTTGGAAACAGAGGTGCTGCTGGCACACTGGACTGCTCTGAGTGGCCAGTGCCACCAGGTGACGTCAGAGACTCCTTGTGATAGGCTCCTTCAGGTGTTAGTAGCCTTTCCTCTCTCCTAGGTAGCCAAACCCTCTTTTCTGGCTATTTAGGGTCTCTGTCTCTGGGGAAACTTTAGATAACGAATGCACGAGCTCAGCCGAGTTCCTCTGCATCTCCCTCTTCACCTTCTGATAAGGAATCGACCGCTGACCGCGCTGGAAGCCTGCAAACCTGCAACATAGTAGCAAAGACGACTACTGCAACTCTGTAACGCTGATCCTGCCGCCTTCTCGACTGTTTTCCTGCTTGTGCATGCTGTGGGGGTAGTCTGCCTCCTCTCTGCACCAGAAGCTCCGAAGAAATCTCCCGTGGGTCGACGGAATCTTCCCCCTGCAACCGCAGGCACCAAAAAGCTGCATTACCGGTCCCTTGGGTCTCCTCTCAGCACGACGAGCGAGGTCCCTCGAATCCAGCGACACCGTCCAAGTGACTCCCACAGTCCAGTGACTCTTCAGCCCAAGTTTGGTGGAGGTAAGTCCTTGCCTCACCTCGCTGGGCTGCATTGCTGGGAACCGCGACTTTGCAAGCTTCTCCGGCCCCTGTGCACTTCCGGTGGAAATCCTTCGTGCACAGCCAAGCCTGGGTCCACGGCACTCTAACCTGCATTGCACGACTTTCTAAGTTGGTCTCCGGCGACGTGGGACTCCTTTGTGCAACTTCGGCGAGCACCGTTTCACGCATCCTCGTAGTGCCTGTTTCTGGCACTTCTCCGGGTGCTACCTGCTTCAGTGAGGGCTCCTTGTCTTGCTCGACGTCCCCTCTCTCTGCAGGTCCAATTTGCGACCTTCTGGTCCCTCCTGGGCCCCAGCAGCGTCCAAAAACGCCAAACGCACGATTTGCGTGTAGCAAGGCTTGTTGGCGTCCATCCGGCGGGAAAACACTTCTGCACGACTCTCCAAGGCGTGGGGGATCCATCCTCCAAAGGGAAAGTCTCTAGCCCTTTTCGTTCCTGCAGTATTCACAGTTCTTCAGCCTAGTAAGAGCTTCTTTGCACCAACCGCTGGCATTTCTTGGGCATCTGCCCATCTCCGAGCTGCTTGTGACTTTTGGACTTGGTCCCCTTGTTCCACAGGTACCTTCAGACAGGAATCCATCGTTGTTGCATTGCTGATTTGTGTTTTCCTTGCATTCTCCCTCTAACACGACTATTTTGTCCTTAGGGGAACTTTGGTGCACTTTGCACTCACTTTTCAGGGTCTTGGGGTGGGTTATTTTGCTAACTCTCACTATTTTCTAATAGTCCCAGCGACCCTCTACAAGGTCACATAGGTTTGGGGTCCATTCGTGGTTCGCATTCCACTTCTGGAGTATATGGTTTGTGTTGCCCCTATCCCTATGTTTCCCCATTGCATCCTATTGTAACTATACATTGTTTGCACTGTTTTCTAAGACTATACTGCATATTTTTGCTATTGTGTATATATATCTTGTGTATATTTCCTATCCTCTCACTGAGGGTACACTCTAAGATACTTTGGCATATTGTCATAAAAATAAAGTACCTTTATTTTTAGTATAACTGTGTATTGTGTTTTCTTATGATATTGTGCATATGACACTAAGTGGTACTGTAGTAGCTTCACACGTCTCCTAGTTCAGCCTAAGCTGCTCTGCTAAGCTACCATTATCTATCAGCCTAAGCTGCTAGACACCCTATACACTAATAAGGGATAACTGGGCCTGGTGCAAGGTGCAAGTACCCCTTGGTACTCACTACAAGCCAGTCCAGCCTCCTACACCTACTTGGAGTTGCTAGCAGTCTTTCTAGCGCTCAAAGCATTTCTGACACAAATCTCTCACCAAGTGGTTCTAGTCCGTACAGACAACATGACAACTATGTATTACTTGCAGAAACGGGGGAACACACTCATCTCAATGTCAAATATCTCCAGGAATGGACAATCGGTTTGCGGTCCTCTTAAGCAGGACTCTGCAGCAAGTCCTTGAATGGGGAAATTCACCCACAAGTACTTGACCAATACTTTTGCTTCTGGAGAACACCAGAAATAGATCTCTTCGCCACTGTAGAAAATTCAAAATGTCAAAACTTTGTGTCCAATGGCCATACCCTCAGTCCAAGGGCAATGCTGTATGGATGAATTGGTCAGGGGTATTTGCTTACGTTTTTCTGCCTCTCCCACTCATTCCATTTCTAGTTCGCAAACTGAGACCAACATCACTCACCGTGATCCTTGTAGCTCCCACATGGGCACTTCAACCTTGGTACTCAACACTACTGGATCTGCCTGTGGTTTCCCATCACAAACATCCTAACAGACCAGACCTTTTAACTCAAAATCAAGGTCAAATCAGACATCCAGGCCCCCAAAACACTTGCGATCTGGCTCCTGAAGTCATAGAGTTTGGATATTTACAACTTCCCTCTGAATATATGGACATTCCTTGGGAGGCACGCAGACCTACAACTAGACAGTGTTACACTGCAAAATGGTAACGTTTTGTATGCTGCTGTCAGCCTAAACACATTGATCCACTCAAAGTGTCAGTACAAGACAGACATTGTTTGCTATCTGCTACATTTACAAGAGGCTGCTTACCTTCTGTGTTCAGAAGTCTGTAATTAAGGCATTCATGGAAGGACTCAAGAGTTATTCCACCCAGGGTTCCTCCAGCATGGAACCTCAACATTGTCCTTCCTAGACATATGGGTCCACCGTTTGAACCCATGCACTCCTGCTCTTTGCAATTTAATTCCTGGAAAGTTGCCCTTTTGGTAGCTATCACTTCTCTATGATGTGTAAGTGAACTGCAAGCTTTCACTTTAGAAGAACCCCTTTTCTAAGTACATAATGATAAAGTAGTCCTTAGGACAACCCCTACATTTCTACCAAAAGTAGTTTCACCATTTCATATTAACCAATCAGTTGAGTTACCTGTTTCTTTTTCCCCTACAGCCAGACTCTGTTGCTGAAAGAGCTTTGCACACACTAGATGTCAAACAAGTTCTTATGTATTACATTTATAGGACTAAAGTTTTAGAAAATCTAAACAACTTTTTGTAGCTTTTTCAGTGCTTCACAAAGGCAATCCAATTTCAAAGAATGGATTAGCCAGATGGATAGCCAAGAATATTCAAACTTGTTATCTTCAAGCTAAAAGGCAATTACCAACAGCTCCTCTAACACACTCTACCAGGAAAAAAGGTGCTTCTATGGCCTTTTTCGGAAACATACCTATAGCAGATATTTGTAAAGCTGCTACTTGGTCTACATCACACACATTTGCTAAACACTATTGTGTGGATGTGTTGTGTCGCCAACAAGCAAATGTTGGCCAGGCAGTGCTCAGTACACTTTTTCAAGCTTGTCCATCTCCTACAGGCTAGCCACCACTTACTGGGAGAGGACTGCTTTCAGTCTATGCAAAGCATGCGTATCTGCAGCTACACATGCCATCGAACGGAAAATGTTACTTACCCAATAGTATTACCTCACCCTCCTGCGGGAAAACAATCTTAACAAAGGACTCGATGCCTATACGCACTATCACCAAGAGGAGGAGTCCCTCGAACTCGTGCCTCGAAAAGATTCTTTGAAGAAAAACAACTTGCTCTGCTGTCAGCACCAGCTCCTCTGATGCAGGTTCCTCCAAGGAGTGAGATAATTTCCCTGAGGAGACGGGTCCTCACTGGAGTCCTAGGCAGGGAGTACGTTTTTACCCTTCCTACCTCTCGTCTGGGGGCTGGCTAGTCCATACTGTCAGGCTCCGGTGTCCCGGAGTCTCCCCGTTTCCTGGCCTTGCTCTTGTTGTCACAAAGATATTGCAGGGATGCCCAGCATTGCAGCTCAACTTAAGCCCTGGCTCTAAATCATGGCCCATCAATCAATCAGCGGGAATGAAAGAGGACACTACAACACTTTTAGAGCCAGTAGTCCCCCCCTTAAGCTAAAGTTAACTGCCATGGGGTGGCACTTAGTGATGTTGCCTGCGTTGGTGATGTGGTAAGTCTGACCAAGTAGGTGTTGCCCAGGGGACACCAGGCTTTCATTCACCATAGCGACATTGGCACCTGTGTCCCTGTAGGCGTCTGCCTCAATACCATTAATCAGGGGGTGCTGCCTGTATTTCCTCATATTAGGAGGCCAGGCAGCCAGAGTGGCATGGTCCGTGCCCCCCTCTGTACCAAGGGAGCCTCAGTAGTTTCTTTGACGAGGCCAGAGTCCGCTGCACTCCCGCGGTGACCCCAGCTGCCCCCTCGGCTGAAGTGCTACCACCAGTGCCACTGCTCGGGCACCAGGAGGAGTGGCAGTAGTGGGAGCACCCGCGCTGTCACCTGTCCTGTGCCCTCTTCATTTACACAAGAAGCACCGGGGTTTCTTTTTAGAGGAGGAGGAGGATTTAGGCCCTCCCCCAGAAGAATTTTGTGGGCCTGATGACATTTTTTTTATTTGTTATCATTAGGCTTTTCCCCATCTTTCTCCTGGGACTTTGAAGACAAACCATTCTTCTTCTATCCCCTGACACCCCAACCCCCCCCCCCCCCTCCACCAACAATGTGAGTTTTATTACTTGCACTGATGGGAACCCATTGGTCTGCCTTCTTTCCCAATTCTTAGGGAGAGGTCAGATCTGAGTCCACCAGGTACTAATGCAGTTTCTCAGACACAGTAAGGATGTGCTCTCTCATGATAAGGTTGTACAGCCCTTCATAGTCATGCACATTACTACCATGTAACCAGCATTCCAGAGCCTTAACTGCACAGTCCACAAAATCTGCTCAGTCTTAGGAGGACTTCTTCTGAGTTTCTCTGAACTTAATTCTATGCTCCTCAGGTGTGAGCCCAAACCCATCAATCAGAGCCTCCTTCAAGTCCTAGTAGTTATCTGCATCTTCCTCCTTTAAAGTCAAAACTTTGTTTCTGCCTTCGTCTGCAAAGGAGAGCCACAGGATAGCTGTCCACTTGCTTCCGAGGGGCCCTCTGTACCTTACAGATCCTCTCTAAAGCAGTGACCCACTTGTGGGTGTCATCACCAGCTTTGTAAGGGGGGCTAGCCTGCGGAGCTTCCTGGAATCAAATAAATCATCCCTGACCCTGGACTCTCGTATACTGCCATCATGGGGTTCTAGCCCCAAATTATTTTTTTCCCTTTCCATCTCTGGGACCTCTCTAGAGCCAGCTGCTGCTGTTTCAAGTTGAGCTTGGCATGCTCAAGTGTCAGCAAACTGAACCCCCTATCTAGGGGATCTCTCATTAGAACTAGAGTGGAAGGAGCCCACATCAGAACCTGAGGCGAGGGGAACTGAGGATGAGGCAGATATACTCCTCCTGGGGACTCTTTGCCAACCTGGGGGGAGTAAAGGGGGCCTGCTGCTACAGCCCTCTCTTGTGCTACCAACTCAACTCCCTGCATTGTCGAGGTTTTCCCCAGCGGCCTCTTTGTTTTGCCCAGTGTGGTCAGAGGAAGTACCGGATATCTCTTTTTCCATCACTGGGGGTTCACCCTCCCCATCTAATTCTCTCCCACAGTCATGAATCTGTATGTCATCCTGAATAAGGAGGTCCAAGAGAATCATTTTCTTAGGGTTTTTACCTGTCTTTCGTTTTCTAGCTGTACAGAGGGCCCGGAGTTCCTTGCACCTAAGACCATCATACCTATACTCCTTAGTCTGGGCAGCTCCCTCAACCTATGTTGTGGCACACTCTACTGAATCCAGGCAGCCCTTAGTGATAGTGTTTAGATGTCCAGATAGCAGGAGCTCTCTAGGGGTAGCTGAGGTGAGCAGCTGAATCTTAGCCAGGAGGAGTGTAGAACACTTGCAGTACCACAGTAGTCAGTCACAAGAAAGAACCACACAAGTGTTACAGAAATAAAGGATACTTTATTACAGCATGTAGGAAGCTGGCCTGGTGTGTGATGGGTACCTATGGTACTTGCACCTTATACCAGGTCCAGGTATCCCCCCTCTGTGAAGTTTAGGCAGTGTCTAGAAGCCAGGCTCTCTAGAGGTAGCTGTGGTTGAGTAGCCAAGGCTTATCTAGGAGACATGCAAACCTCATGTAGTACCACTGTAGTCACACAGCACTTACACACATGTAAGAAAACACCCAATGTTACAAATATAAAAGTACTTTATTTCTGATCACATAATACCACAAAGTATTAGAAGGGCAACCCTCCAATAGTAGTAATACACTAAATATATACACTAGCAATCCGAAATAAGCGTAGAAAACAGTGCAAATAGCAATAACCAATAGTGACCCTAGGGGGAGCACAAACCATATACTAAAAAACAAAATGGAATGCAAACACAGGACCCCACCTAGGTAAGTGGAATGTGTAGAGGGGAGCTGGGAGTACTCGAAAACCACAGAAGTAACACAGTACCCCTAGCGACCAGGAATGCAGGAGTAATTCACTAGAATTTCTCCACACCACCCAAAAGGAGGAAGAAGAAAAGAAGACGACCAGACCAGACTGCAGGAAACCAGCGGTGGATTCCTGAAGAAAGAAGACCTGTGGAGAGACGGGACCAAGTCCAAGAGTCACAGTGGAGTCCAGGAGTAGAGGCTACTACCCACCCAGCTGTGGATGCAGGAGTTGGTCGACGGTGAGGAAGATCACTGCAACCCTGGAGCTGGAGAAGAGTTCCTGAGGGATACAGAAGATGTCCCACGCTAGAACAAAGATTGCAGATGGGTGTCGGTGCAGGAATTCCACCAACAGGCCTTGGCAAAGGCAAACTCGTGGTTAGTGGAAAAGTGGTGCTGCCGGGTCCAGCAAGGCCCAGGACGACTCAGCCCAGGAGGGGGAGTCGGAGGGGACCCTCAGCGACACAGAGAAGCCCACAGGTGCAAAGGCAGCACCCACAGGAGTCCCACAGGACTGGGACACAGGAGTCGCAGAAGGAGCCCACGCAGCACTGCAGAAAGGGATCCCACGCCGCAGGAGAACCATGCAGAGGGCTGTGTGTTGCAGGAAGGAGTGCTGTGGACTGGAGCTACAAGTTGCCTGAAGGTCCCTTGGAGGAGATGCAAACAAGCCTTGGCAGCTGCAAGAGACTGGGTGTACAGGGATACTCTCATGCGTGGGAAGGCATTCCCAAAGTTGGACACCTGGCAGAGAGGACCAAGCAGACTACCCTGGACCCCCTCCCGTGCTGCAGGATCCATGCAGCCGGTTGTCGTTGCATCAGATGCCTGCGGATGAAGGAGAAGGACTCCTTCGTTCCAAGGGAGATTCAGTCTTTCTTCTAGTGCAGACTGAAGACACGCCGCCCTCAGAGGATGCACAGCCAGTGGAAATGTTACAGTTGCTGGCAGCAGCCCTGGAAACAATGTTGCAGAGAAATTCTTCTTCTTGGAGGCAGATTGCCGGGTCCTGGAGGGGCCAGTCGCAGTTCCGGAGGCCAGAAGTCAAAGTGAAGGTTGCAGAGGAATCCTGCTGGAATCTTGCAAGCCGAATCTGAGGACCCACCTGTTGGAGGCTGGCCCTCACTGCAGTGTGCAAAACCAAGCACACTATGCAGAGGGTTCAGGCAACCACACGTTGGTTTCCAGAGGTAAAAATCAGACTACCTAATGTTCATATTTTTTTAAGGTAGCTGGTGGAGCACGTAGGCTAATCCAGGAGTTGTGCTAAGTATTTGCTGTACTCACAAATCCAATCATGCAACAGGGGTGCCCTCACACCCAGGTACCTGCACCCTGCCCTCCGGGCTCAGAGGGCCTACCATAGGGGTGATTTACAGTGACCTAGTGCGGTGACCTGTAGTGAAAACGAGTGCATGCACCCACCTCACGCAGACTGTAATGCAGCGGTCTCCAAACGTTTTAATGACGCCCCCCCCTCCAGTTGAAAAATAAAAATGATTGGGCCCCCTTCAGAATTTTTCACAATTATTTTATAAAGGCAATGTTTAAATATGTCTAGACCTATTTAAACATTGCAGTTAAGTACTGTTACATTTTTTTAAATGCAATAACTGCTTTTGCTTTAAACAAAGGCCTGTTACCTGTATAATGCTTCTTTTGGCCAGTGTCTGTTGCCCCCCTGGGACCACTTGAGGCCCCCCTACGGGGGCCCGCCCCCCCAGTTTGAAGACCTTTGCTGTAATGGAAGGCCTACAGACCCATTTGCATGGGCTCCCTATGGGTGGCAGAATAACTGCTGCAGCCCATAGGGATCCCCTGGTACCTCAATGCCCTGGGTACCATATTCTAGGTACTTACATGGGGGGATATGAGTATGCCAAATGTGGGAAGAAAAAGGTACAGTTAACAATATTTACAGGAAAGACCAAAACCACTGGGGACCTGGTTAGCATGATCCCAGTGGACACAGTCAAACACACTGACAACATGCAGAGCATGGGGGTAACTATGCCAAGAAAGAGGGCACTTTCCTACACAGCACTACTAAACTGACATTGCTTTTTTTCCCTTTGGAGATATTACACACAAGATACACACAATTAACCATCAGAAAAAGCATAGTAATACACAGGGCCCTAGGGGAGGGGCAAACCATATACTAAAAAAAGTGTAACGTGAAAGTGGGACTCCAACCAAGGCAAGTGTGGCGGTTAGCTAGGGACTGGGGCCAGTTAGATAGAAACACCAGGGTTAAGTACATTAAGGGACCCCCATCAACCAGGAGTAAGTCAGTTATCCACCCAGTTGTTCCATAGGCTAACACAGAAAGCAGTGGGTGGAGTTTGAGGAATTCAGGAGCCTTCCCAACGGACCCTGAGGAAACCAGCAGGCAAGAGGATGAATGGAGAGTGCCCCCACCCGAGGATACCCAGAAGACAGGAGTACCTACACCAAGAACGTGGATGCAGAGGGAAGAAGGGACTCTCTGAAGACTGTGGATGCCTCTGATTGTCCAGCTGCTGCCACGACCCGTGGAACAGGCCAGTGGAACCCAGGGACAGATTCTGGACGTGGAGGACCTGCAAAGGAAGGGGACAGAATCTAGCACCCAAGGAGGTGCCCAGGTGGTGCAGGTGGCATTGCCCACCCTCCTGAAGATGAAGATCCTGCAAGTCGGTGGAAGAAGAGGGCCAGCTGTGGGGTCCAGAAGCTGCTGAAGGTCCTAGGAGTCACCCACGAGCTGTCCCTCGAAAGTTGCTGGTTTGCAAGAGGGTCAGTGATCAGCCAGGTCACCAACAAGCACTGGCAAGTGCTGAAAGGAGTTGCATAAGGATTTGCAAGGTTTTGGGGACCAGCATGGTCCAGGGGACTCTACCCAGGAGTGGGAGTCAGAGCTGGACCTCAGCACACAGGAAGGCCAAAAGAAGTCGATGGAGTCCCCAAGAGTGACCCACAGGTGCCGGACACATGGAGTCACAAGGAGACCTTAACAGTCCAGCAAGACAGAAGTACCACGTCGCAGGAGTTGCAGGACAGAATCTGATCTTCGGTTCGCAGAGTGCTGGGGACCTGGGCTTCTTGGGGCCTGAACAGTTGCGGTGCACAGGGGTGCCAGTCCAGTGGCAGAAGCAATGGCATACAGTCTCCCAACCTGGATAGAAGACAAGCAGGACCCAGAGGAGGCCACAGGCTCTCGCCACATGTAAAGTGGGATTTTCAGACGCCCAGTGAAAAAGGGTGCATGCACCTTTTCACGTAGACTGCAATGGCAGGCCAGCAGACACATTTTGCATGGGCTCCCTTGGGTGGCACAATACATGCTGCAGCCCATGGGGAACCCCTGATGCCCCAATGCCCTGAATACCCAAGTACAATATACCGCAGACTTAAATGGGGTCGCCAGTATGCCAATTGTGGGGTGTGCAAGTCCTACGCAACCAAGATTAGAGGGAGAGAGCACAATCACTAGGGTCGTGGTTAGCAGGATCCCAGTGAACACAGTCAGAGCACACTGACAGCAGGCAAAAAGTGGGTGTAACCATGCCAAAAAGAGGGTACTTTCCTACACCGAGGTTCAGGGTAGCCATTATGTAGTTGGACCACTTGTGTTGACCAGTGTCCATGACATACCCTAAGATGGCCTCCCCACACTTTGGGGGTCCGCCGCCGGCCTGGCTGGAACCGCCAGAATACCGCTGCGCGGTCAAAAGACCGCCGCGGGTATTCTGGGTTTCCCCCTGGGCTGGCGGGAGACCGCCAGAAGGCCGCCCGCCAGCCCAGCGGGAAACACCCTTCCATGAGGATGCCGGCTCCGAATGGAGCCGGCGGAGTGGCAGACACTGAAAATCTTTGTGGGGCCCTGTTACGGGGGCCCCTGCAGTGCCCAGGCCATTGGCATGGGCACTGCAGGGGCCCCACGACACCCCATACCGCCATTCTGTTCCTGGCGGCCAAAACTGCGCCGCCATGGAGGATTCCCCAGGGCAGCGGGAAACCGGTGGTACACCGCCGGTTTTCCGTTTCTGACCACGGCTGTACCGCCGCGGTCAGAATGCCCATGGGAGCACCGCCAGCCTGTTGGCGGTGCTCCCGCGGTCGTTGGCCCTGGCAGATTTTACCGCCAGGGTCAGAATGACCCCCTTAGTCTTTGATACATATGGCCCTAAATGTAGTGGTTAGGTTTGGCAGGCCTGCAGTCACAGTTTACATTGGCTCCTATGGGTGGCGTAATACCTGCAGCCCTTAGGGGACCCCTGGTGTACCAGTGCCCTGGGTACCTAGGTACCATATACTAGGGACTTATATGGGTTCACCAGTATGCCGATTGTGGGAGTGAAAAGTAACCCACAACTACATATTGGGGAAGAGAGCTGGTTAGCAGGATCCCAGTGAACTACAGTCCAAACACTGACATCAGGCAAAAAGTAGATGTAACTATGCCAGAAAGATGGGAAATTTTCTACAACGCATGTCAGGTGTTGAAGGGCTACTGGCACCAAGCAATGTCTGCAGTCCCACCCACTGCTCAACCACACCCCTGCAGCACCACCTCACAAGCAATGCATCTCAAGTGGAGACGGGCTACTGCCACTGAGCAGTGTCTGCAGTCCCAACCACTGCTCAACCACACCCCTGCAGCACCACCTCACAAGCAATACATCTCAAGTGGAGACGGGCTACTGCCACTGAGCAGTGTCTGCAGTCCCAAACACTGCTCAACCACACTCCTGCAGCACCACCTCACAAGCAATGCATCTCAAGTGGAGACGGGCTACTGCCACCGGGCAATGTCTTCAGTCCCAAACACTGCTCAACCACACTCCTGCAGTGCCACCTCACAAGCAATGCATCTCAAGTGGAGAGGGCTACTGCCACCGAGCAGTGTCTGCAGTCCCAACCACTGCTCCTGCAGCACCACCTCACAAGCAATGCATCTCAAGTGGAGACGGCTACTGCCACCGAGCAGTGTCTGCAGTCCCAAACACTAATCCTGCAGCACCACCTCACAAGCAATGCATCTCAAGTGGAGACAGGCTACTGCCACAAGCAACGGCCATAGTCTCAACCATGCTCCTACAGCGCCACCTTACAAGCAACACTGCAGCCGAGCAATGGCTGCGGTCCCAACCACACTTCTGCAACACAGTTGTGCTAGTGCTGCAACTCTGCTATTGGTCTGTACTGCAGCAACTGCAAGGTGTCGTGCTGGGGGCTTCAACACTGAATCTTTCTCAGTCCCTGTAGCCCCCTGACAATTTGAGACTCCCTATTTATGTAGTGGTGCAGCAGAAGCATAGTCAGGACTGCAGCCTTTGCTCGGTGCCAGTAGCCCTTCTTCACTCGAGACACGTTTTGTGCAGTGCCTGTGTTGCAGGAGTGTGGTTGGGACTGCAGCCTTTGCTCGGTACCAGTAGCCCTTCTTCACTCGAGATGCGTTTTGTGCAGTGCCTGTGTTGCCGGAGTGTGGTTGGGACTGCAGCCTATGCTCGGTGCCAGTAGCCCTTCTTCACCGGAGACACGTTTTGTGCAGTGCCTGTGTTGCAGGAGTGTGGTTGGGACTGCAGCCTTTGCTCGGTGCCGGTAGCCCTTCTTCACTGGAGACGCGTTTTGTGCAGTGCCTGTGTTGCAGGAGTGTGGTTGGGACTGCAGCCTTTGCTCGGTGCCAGTAGCCCTTCTTCATTCGAGATGCGTTTTGTGCAGTGCCTGTGTTGCCGGAGTGTGGTTGGGACTGCAGCCTTTGCTCGGTGCCAGTAGCCCTTCTTCACCGGAGATGCGTTTTGTGCAGTGCCTGTGTTGCAGGAGTGTAGTTGGGACTGCAGCCTTTGCTCGGTGCCGGTAGCCCTTCTTCACTGGAGACGCGTTTTGTGCAGTGCCTGTGTTGCAGGAGTGTGGTTGGGACTGCAGCCTTTGCTTGGTGCCAGTAGCCCTTCTTCACTGGAGACGCGTTTTGTGCAGTGCCTTTGTTGCTGGAGTGTGGTTGAGACTGCAGCCTTTGCTCGGTGCCAGTAGCCCTTCTTCACTCAAGACGCGTTTTGTGCAGTGCCTGTGTTGCAGGAGTGTGGTTGGGACTGCAGCCTTTGCTCGGTGCCGGTAGCCCTTCTTCACTCGAGATGCGTTTTGTGCAGTGCCTGTGTTGCAGGAGTGTGGTTGGGACTGCAGCCTTTGCTCGGTGCCGGTAGCCCTTCTTCACTGGAGACCCGTTTTGTGCAGTGCCTGTGTTGCAGGAGTGTGGTTGGGACTGCAGCCTTTGCTCGGTACCAGTAGCCCTTCTTCACTCGAGATGCGTTTTGTGCAGTGCCTGTGTTGCCGGAGTGTGGTTGGGACTGCAGCCTATGCTCGGTGCCAGTAGCCCTTCTTCACCGGAGACACGTTTTGTGCAGTGCCTGTGTTGCAGGAGTGTGGTTGGGACTGCAGCCTTTGCTCGGTGCCGGTAGCCCTTCTTCACTGGAGACGCGTTTTGTGCAGTGCCTGTGTTGCAGGAGTGTGGTTGGGACTGCAGCCTTTGCTCGGTGCCAGTAGCCCTTCTTCACTCGAGACGCGTTTTGTGCAGTGCCTTTGTTGCTGGAGTGTGGTTGGGACTGCCGCCTTTGCTCGGTGCCGGTAGCCCTTCTTCACTCGAGATGCGTTTTGTGCAGTGCCTTTTTTGCTGGAGTGTGGTTGAGACTGCAGCCTTTGCTCGGTGCCAGTAGCCCTTCTTCACTCGAGACGCGTTTTGTGCAGTGCCTGTGTTGCAGGAGTGTGGTTGGGACTGCAGCCTTTGCTCGGTGCCGGTAGCCCTTCTTCACTCGAGATGCGTTTTGTGCAGTGCCTGTGTTGCAGGAGTGTGGTTGGGACTGCAGCCTTTGCTCGGTGCCGGTAGCCCTTCTTCACTGGAGACCCGTTTTGTGCAGTGCCTGTGTTGCAGGAGTGTGGTTGGGACTGCAGCCTTTGCTCGGTACCAGTAGCCCTTCTTCACTCGAGATGCGTTTTGTGCAGTGCCTGTGTTGCCGGAGTGTGGTTGGGACTGCAGCCTATGCTCGGTGCCAGTAGCCCTTCTTCACCGGAGACACGTTTTGTGCAGTGCCTGTGTTGCAGGAGTGTGGTTGGGACTGCAGCCTTTGCTCGGTGCCGGTAGCCCTTCTTCACTGGAGACGCGTTTTGTGCAGTGCCTGTGTTGCAGGAGTGTGGTTGGGACTGCAGCCTTTGCTCGGTGCCAGTAGCCCTTCTTCACTCGAGACGCGTTTTGTGCAGTTCCTTTGTTGCTGGAGTGTGGTTGGGACTGCCGCCTTTGCTCGGTGCCGGTAGCCCTTCTTCACTCGAGATGCGTTTTGTGCAGTGCCTTTGTTGCTGGAGTGTGGTTGAGACTGCAGCCTTTGCTCGGTGCCAGTAGCCCTTCTTCACTCGAGACGCGTTTTGTGCAGTGCCTGTGTTGCAGGAGTGTGGTTGGGACTGCAGCCTTTGCTCGGTGCCGGTAGCCCTTCTTCACTCGAGATGCGTTTTGTGCAGTGCCTGTGTTGCAGGAGTGTGGTTGGGACTGCAGCCTTTGCTCGGTGCCGGTAGCCCTTCTTCACTGGAGACGCGTTTTGTGCAGTGCCTGTGTTGCCGGAGTGTGGTTGGGACTGCAGCCTCTGCTCGGTGCCGGTAGCCCTTCTTCACTCGAGACGCGTTTTGTGCAGTGCCTGTGTTGCAGGAGTGTGGTTGGGACTGCAGCCTTTGCTCGGAGCCGGTAGTCCTTCTTCACTCGAGACGCTTTGTTTGTGTAGTAGTGTTGCAGGAGTGTTACTGGGACTGTAGTTGTTGCTCTGTGCCAGTAGTCTGTCCATTTAAAACGTGTTGTTTGTGCAGCACTGTTGCAGTAGTGTTGTTGGGACTGCAGCCGTTGCTGGTGAGGGTGTTCTGCAGTAGCATTGGTTGAGAATTGGGCGGAATTGCAGCAGTTTAGGTACACTTCGCACTGATGCAGACGCTCCTGGGCCTGGCATCAGTGGCTCTGTGCCTGGAACTATTGCAGAGGCCTCTGACTGTTGTTCTTGGCAGAGGTGGGAAAACCTCACTTTAGCCCCTGTTTAAAAGATTCATGGCTGACACATGCTTCCTGGCAGCTTAAAGGCTTTACTGCACTTAACTTGGGATAGCGCTTGCAGATTTTTTTTTTTCTTATTTAAAATACATTCAGAATGAGAAGCTTAATTTAAAAATAACTGACACGCTGAGAGGTGCCTACACTTCCCTGAAGGGGTCACCTGTGGGCCTGCTCCCTTTCACTCTCTGGTAGCCATCCAGCCAGTTCCTTCCCCTTTTATGGTGGTCTTCGACTAGCTTCCCCCTCTGCTGGAGCTGGGCCCGCTGGCTCCCTGCCTCATCTGGTAGGGGCCCCTGCGAGCTCTCTGCTGCATTATGTAGGGGTGTCCCACTGCAGGTTCTCAGTGGGGCTTTGGTGGGGATGTCCTTGATTTGTCTTCTGTTTAGCAGGGTCCTCCAACAGGTTCCCACTGGAACATCAAGCTGGTTGTTCTCTCGGTTTGGTTGAAGGGAGGGTTCCCTGCTGTTGCTCCCCCTTCATTGAAAGGGGCACTATTAGTTTCGTCCCCTTGTGCATAGGGGTTTCCTCTCAACTACCACCCCGCTTTCCACAGGTTCTGCCTGTGGGCACCCTAAGTCAGTCACACAAGACCATTCTCTGCAATCCCTCCACAACACCGACCAACCTACCTCAACGAAAGAGTGAACTTCCACACGCAACCTCCGATCAACCGCAGTCCCCCGCATCCAACGCACCACCACAGGAGGCAGGTCCTTCTCCTACCTCGCCCCCAAAACCTGGAACTCCCTCCCCACCAACCTTCGCAATACCAAAGACCTCCTGCTCTTCGGAAAGAACCTCAAGACATGGTTGTTCGAACAGTGACCCTCCCTGCCCCCCACCCTTGATTTCCCCCCTCCCGCCCCCCCCCCCCCTATCCTCCCACCCACACCCCACCCCAGCACCTTGAGACCCTCACGGGTGAGTAGCACGCTCGATAATTTTTATTGATTGATTGATTGATCCACCCGCAGATGGGGGAGCCTACACTGTATTCTTCTACCCGGCTCCCTTTGATGGGACCCCCGCTGGGCTCCCTTCCTTCCTGAGAGGGTCCTCTGAGGACCTGGAGTGCTTTCAGGTGCTTTTCTTTGGTGACTGTCATGCCTGTATGAGCCAGGCTGTGGTCTTCTCTGAACTAACCTTGATATCCTCTTCTATCTTGCAGCCGGTGCAGCGGGACCGAGCCTTCCAGACTGAGAAGGAGAGCAGCAGGATGTTCAGAGGGCACAGGTAGGCTCTTGCATGATGGAAGGGGGGGCTGGCAATGTGCTTGGGGGTGTCCTGTCAGCTGCTCCTATTTGAAGAGTTGGAGTGCCCAACGGAGAGGGTAAACGCAGTACTGCATTTTGTGGTCACAAAAATAACACAACCTTGGCAAAGCCACTTGATTGCATTTTCCTCTCTTGAGTGGGCGTGTCAGTCAGTCGGTCAGTCTGACTGGTGAGGTTACAGGTGTAGGAAAGTACCTTCTTTTTGGCATGGTTACCTCCACTTTTTGCCTGTTGTCAATATGTTTTGACTGTGTTCACTGGGATCCTGCTAACCAAGACCCCAGTGACGGTGTGCTCTCTGGCATACTGGTGCACCCCTATAAGTCCCTAGTATATGGTTCCCAGGGCTTTGGGCCACCAGGGGTTCCCCATAGGCTGCAGCATGTATTTTGCCACCCATTGGAGCCCATGCAAAATGTGTCTGCATTCCTGCCATTCCAGCCTTCGTGAAAGAGTGCATGCACCCTTTCACTTCAGGTCACTGCACCAGGTCACTATAAGTCGCACCTATGGTAGGCCATTCCAGCCCATAGGGCCGAGTGCAGGCACCTGTGTGAGAGGGCCCCCCTGCATGAGCAGAGGTGCCCCCACAGATTCCAGTGCCATTTTCCTGGACAGCTCCTTCCAGTAACTGTAACATTTCCCCGGCTTTCCATCCTCTGACGGCGGCAAGTCTTCAGTCTGCACCAAGAAGGAATCTCCCTTGGAGTGAAGGAGTCAGTCCCCTGCATCCGCAGGCACCAGCTGTAACGATGACTGGCCACAAAGATCCTCTCTCCTGCAACTCTGCGTGGATCCTGCAGCACAGGTGGTGGTTCCCTTGGTCCCCTCTCCCAGTTCTCAGACTTTGGAGGTGGTGAGTCTTTGCCTCTCCTTGCAGGACAGTACCTCTGTGCACCACGACTCTGGCAGCTACCAAGGCTTGTTGGCACTTTTTCAGAGGGATCTTCAGGCACTGTGTAGCTCCAACCTCCAGCGCTCTTCCCTGCAGCGCATGGTCTGCCTGCTGCTCCAGTGACGTGGGACTCCTTTCCAGGTGTGCAGAGTGGGCCTCACTGCAACTCCTGTGCCTGCTCCATGTGAGTTGCCTCTGGGGGCTGCATCCACGGCTTCTTGCTCCCCTGACTGCTGGGGGGTGCCTGGGACTCCCCACCATGGGTTGAGTCCCCTCGGACTTTCCTGGTCCCCGGCAGCTCTGCAGATCTTCATCAACTCTTCCCTTTGTCAAGGCTTGTTGGTGGTCTTTCCACACCACTGATGGACTGCAGCCCTTCCGACGTGGGACACTGACTGCATCACTCATGGAGCTCTTCCTCTGCTCCCGTGTTGCAAAACTGACTCCTGGTCTTCACTGTTGATCTGGTCCTGCATCTCCCGAAGGGTGAGTAGTGACTTCTGCCCCAACCGGACACTCCAACTGGATCTGGACTTGGTCCCCTTCATTTGCAGGTCCTCTTTTGTCTGGATCTACCATCGGTTTCTTCCAGTCTTGGTTGGGTCTTGCACAGTCCTTTCCAAAGTTTCTCTGTGGGTTTGGGAAAACCAGTTTCTTACCTCTCCTCTCCTGGTTGCTGCGGGGCACTCTGGTATTTAACTTTTGGGGTTCTTAGCTCCTCCTGCTGTCATCTACTGATTCCACTTCGCTGGGTAGGGGGCCCCTCATTCGCATTCCATTTTTTAAGTATGTGGTTTGGGCTCCCCCTATGGTCATTATTGTCTATTGCTGTTTCACTGTTTTCTGTTACCTCCTATGATTATTCCTGACAATTAAGGTGTGTATAATAGTGTTTACTCACCTGCTAGTAGAGTATTGCCTGTCTAGTATTTTAGTATTTGTGTCACTATAATAAAGTACCTTTATTTTTGTTTCACTGTGTGGTTCTCTCGTGTGTAAGTGCTGTGTGACTACAGTGGTATTGCATGAGCTTTGCATGTCTCCTAGATAAGCCTTGGCTGCTCATCCACAGCTACCGCTAGAGAGCCTGGCTTCTAGACACTGTCTACACTTCACTGATAAGCAATACCTGGACCTGGTGTAAGATGATAACACTATAGGTGTCCACCACACACCAGGCCAGCTTCCTACAACAGGTACAGAAAGCACAAAATAGTTTGCTTTCTTTACCTTCAAGATGGCTACCACACTGTGTTCAAACATTCTTTGTGTCATCACGTGCGTTGGGCTGGTGATGCAGCGCACGTTTTATCATGCAATGTGGCTGCCATCTTGAAAGTATATAAAACAATATTTTCTTCATTCTCTAAACTTGAGGAGCTCTGGGCACCACTCATGGGGTGGTGATGGTCAGGGGAGTGGTCACTCCCCTTTCCTTTGTTTAGTTTCGCACCAGAGCAGGGACTGGTGGGTTCCCTGGACTGGTGCAAACAGGATTATACAAGGAGGGCACCAAAGGTGCCCCTCAAAGCAAGCCGGTGGATTAGGGAGGCTAAACCTCCCAAGCCATGTCACACCTCTCCCTCAGGAAACCCTTGTTCTGTCTTCCTGGGCTTGAGCTGTTAAAGCAGCAGGGGGCAGAAACCCGTCTGAGGGGTGGCAGCAGCTTGGGCTGCCTGGAAAACCCCAGAAGACTAGTATGAGCAATGCTAAGGGTCCTTTAAGGAGCCCCCAGAGTGCATGGAATCATACAGCCAATACTGGCAGCAGTATTAGGGAATGATTCCAACATGTTTGATACCAAACATGCCTAGGTTCGGAGTTACCATTATGTAGCTGGACACAGGTATGACCTGTGTCCAGTACACGGGTAAAATGGCTTCTCCGCACTTACAAAGTCCAGTGTAATGGAGCTGGAGTTTGTAGGGACACCTCTGCTCATGCAGGGGTGCTCTCACACACAGGTACCTGCACCCTGCCCTCTGGGGCTAGGAGGGCCTGCCCTAAGGGTGTCTTACAATGACCTGGTGCAGTGACCTGAAGTGAAAGGGTGCATGCACCTGTTTCACGCTGACTGCAATGGCAGTCCTGTAGACATATTTTACATGGGCCCACATGGGTGGTATAATACATGCTGCAGCCCAGGGGGGAACCCCTGGTGCCACAATGCCCTTCGTACCTAGGTACCATATACCAGGGACTTATATGGGGGCACCAGTATGGCAATCATGGGGTGTGCAAAGTCCTACATAACCAAGTTTAGCTGGAGAGTGTACAGTAACTGGGGTCTTGGTTAGAAGGATCCCAGTGAACACAGTCAAAGCACACTGACCGCAGGCAAAAAGTGAGGGTAGCCATGCCAAAAATAGGGTACTTTCCTACACTCCCAGCCCAACTTTTCTATTTTCAAAATACATTTTGCATTTTATGGTTGTGGGTTTTATATTTATTGTACTGGAGCATAGTTATCACGTGTTTCGCTCTAGCAGATCAGCCAATGAGCTTTTTCAACACAGTCACAAAATTCACTGTTGCAATTAAAATTGGAGTAATGTGGTCTGGAAATTTGTCATATGTCACCTGTCAACATCTTTTTGACTGTGTGGTTAGAAAGACTTTGCTGGGTGGCATTCAGAGCAAAACATGCCACCTATGAAGATGCACCATGTGTAAATACAGTCTATAGCTATTTGAAATTTGAGAATTTATTTTGAAAATGCAAAATTGCAATTGTATTGGAATACCCTTCATCGCAGTGCCCACTGGTGCGAGCACATGGAGGTAGGTGCAGAACTTCACAGATCTTGGTGCCACAGAAGATAGTGAGGTCGGGCAAACTTCTTTGAAAACCCTTGTTTTGGAATAACTTTAATTGTACGGCAGTTTTTCACGATATCTTTTGCCGCCCTTCTTTAGATGGCAAAGTGTGTTGGGATATGGTTGCTAATCTGTTTTGACGTTTCAGCGAAGATCCTTAAGGGAAGAAAAAGTTATTTATGATCCTAGTTGTTGGTATCTTTGCTGAATTTCTAGATAACCCACCGTCCTCCCTGGCTAATGTTGATTTTTGATAAAGTGTAGTCCTTTCTCTATTCTGTGAGCCAATCCAAAACAAATCTGAGGCAGTGGGGCACCAAACGCAACGAGGCGTGCTGGTCTGTGAAGCAGCTGGGCCCTCGCAGAAGCAGTCTGTGTTTTCAGCCTCACGTCTTTGTTGCCTATCTGGTTGCATTTCGTTCTGCAGGTTTTCTTAGGTGGCAAGTTTGGGGTTTGTGCTGCAATGTTGTTGTAAGTTCTGTTCTTCTGAATTGTTTCAGATTTGTGGTTGTGTAGGCCTACGTTTATAAATGCCATATTGTCATCATTTGAAAAGGGAGTTTAAGTGATGATTTTTCTGGGGCCGCACACGTAGGTGAGTATATTGGAACAAGAGTGAGTTAATTGAAGATCCCAGCATGTTCATCTGGGACTACAAGTAAGTTTGCTCTCTGCGGTCGGCTGCCCCAGACATCCCATCAGTCTGAAGGAAAGGATCTGAGGTTGGAACTGCCACGATGAGTACAGGGCACCCATAAGAGTGACCTGCAATACGCCTGCTTCTGTATTTTACTTCAGTGGTCGAATATTTCCCAGCTAGTGAGTTTCTTCTCTTGTTTTCTACCATGTTTGTAGCGCTTTTCGAGGCACTAAGCTGCTGACTGGTACTATATGTGTTGGGCATGAACTGGGAGAAGGTTGTTGAGGACGAGACCAGCTTACAAAATCTCTCTCCCCTTGGATCTCTGACCAGTCCTAGTTTTTCCTTTTGTATACATCTGTTCTCCTGCTGTGTTCTGCCTGCACTTTAAATCCACCCGGGTCGCGTGTTTTGCTCACCACCTATGGTCATTTTCTCTTCCTAGGAACCAGGTGACGTGCCTGTCCGTGTCCATGGATGGTCAGCTGCTACTGTCCGGGTCTCACGATGAGACAGTCCGGCTGTGGGACATCCAGAGCAAGCAGTGTCTCCGGACTGTGGCGCACAAAGGTGAATGGGGAGGTTACAGGGGTTTCAGATGTCTGTTTGTGTAGCGCCTTGCCAGAGCACAGGACATTTCTAGGGGGATTGGGGTGCAAGGAGCTGTGTATCAGCATAGTAAAGGGTGTTCTGCTAAACCAAACACAGAGATCTAACCTCGCTTGCAGTTGTAGCACCAGGAGCTAGTACATAACTTCACGTAAACCTTGTATCTGCCTTACACCCGCCACTAACCCTTGCTGCCGTAGTCAGGGCAGGTTCGTGGTGCCTTTGCCATTTCTAGGAGCACCACTGTCAGTGTTGTGCTACTTCTATAGACTGCTTTGTCTACGGGAACAGCTTGACTACAATCTTGGTCCTAACGGGCAGAGTTCTGGAGGGCTGGCTCTGGTGTTCTGCTTGTTCAGCAGATCTGGGGCTGGATGAGGAACTAGGTTAATCTTATGCTCGCTCTGGGAGCTTTGATCCATACAGTTCCTGGAGGATCTGCATCTTCACATCCTGGCTGAGTGATAACTTTCTTTCTGGCCCTGCCCCTTTCGTCGCTGGAGGGCAGGCTTTCACTTCCCTCATTCTCTCTCTTGAGGGGTGGGCTCCTTTACCCCTTCCTGAGAGTTGCTTGGTTTTCGCCTTTGTCCGTCTCCGAAGATATTGTCAGTTTATTGATTCTGTACTTGGACTCGAGCCCAGAGCACCGCCTACTCAGCCGCAGACATCTCCCGCTTTTTTGTAGAGAGGGTGTGTTCTCTCTGGTGCTCGCATAATTTTTGTGCTTCATTCTCTGGAAGAAACTTGTCTGCAGCAGTTCAGGGGTCCCATGCTAATGATCAGGGATAACTCAGTTGTCAGAGGCATAGGAGAGCAACAACTGCAGAAGTGTCCTATGTGTAGCTAAAGCCTGTCCCCCTTGGGTGACCCCTCAGCTGATGGTCACCCTGAGGCATTATCTGGGGGTAGACGTAATCGTCCCACTTGTAGATGCACAGACAGTCCTTGGAGGCCTGGGGTAGCACTCCCTAGCAGTGGTGCTGCCCTCTCTCTGCCGGAGGCGATCCCTAATATGTAGAGTTCTCAGTTTAGCCTCTGAAGTGGGAGCCAAGTGTCATGCAGCCTTAATATTCTGTTTCTCCTCCTTGCCATGCACAGGGCTACTGATGTTTGTGGATATTGTGTCAAAGATAGCATCGCTGGCAGACAGGGTTCCGCACAGTTCAGAGAAGTCCTAGGCCTCCTGATTGGCCTGTTAGTCGGATGCAAAGATGTTACCTGGGGTAGCAGTGGACTTAGACTCGCAGTCTCAATTGCTTCCTTCCGTGAACAAGCTCTGACCCAGCAGGCGAAAAATGCCCTTTCCGGGGCGTCTGCGGACCAGAGTCCTAGGAGAGCAGTCTCTGTGCGTCTCCTGTGCAGGCTGGAGCTGGCAGAGTGCCGTCTCACTGCGCTAACAAGAGAACTGAGTCTCTTCCTTTGGAGCGCACAAAATGGGCAGGGCTCACAGCTCCCTTGTGAGAATGGAGGTGCTCTTGGGCAGGTGGGGGTGTTTGCAGCTCCCTTGCAAAGGTTGGTGGGCATCACAACTACATTGGTGAGGGACTCGCTGGTCGCTTGGGGAAGTGGAGAGGGTCACTGCTCCCTTGGGAGGTGGAGAGGGTCACTGCTCCCTTGGGGAGGTGGAGAGGGTCACTGCTCCCTTGGGGAGGTGGAGAGGGTCACTGCTCCCTTGGGAGGTGGAGAGGGTCACTGCTCCCTTGGGAGGTGGAGAGGGTCACTGCTCCCTTGGGAGGTGGAGAGGGTCACTGCTCCCTTGGGAGGTGGAGAGGGTCACTGCTCCCTTGGGAGGTGGAGAGGGTCACTGCTCCCTTGGGAGGTGGAGAGGGTCACTGCTCCCTTGGGAGGTGGAGAGGGTCACTGCTCCCTTGGGGAGGTGGAGAGGGTCACTGCTCCCTTGGGGAGGTGGAGAGGGTCACTGCTCCCTTGGGAGGTGGAGAGGGTCACTGCTCCCTTGGGAGGTGGAGAGGGTCACTGCTCCCTTGGGAGGTGGAGAGGGTCACTGCTCCCTTGGGAGGTGGAGGGCTCACTGCTCCCTTGGGGAGGTGGAGAGGGTCACTGCTCCCTTGGGAGGTGGAGAGGGTCACTGCTCCCTTGGGGAGGTGGAGAGGGTCACTGCTCCCTTGGGAGGTGGAGAGGGTCACTGCTCCCTTGGGAGGTGGAGAGGGTCACTGCTCCCTTGGGAAGTGGAGAGGGTCACTGCTCCCTTGGGAGGTGGAGAGGGTCACTGCTCCCTTGGGAGGTGGAGAGGGTCACTGCTCCCTTGGGAGGTGGAGAGGGTCACTGCTCCCTTGGGAGGTGGAGAGGGTCACTGCTCCCTTGGGAGGTGGAGAGGGTCACTGCTCCCTTGGGGAGGTGGAGAGGGTCACTGCTCCCTTGGGGAGGTGGAGAGGGTCACTGCTCCCTTGGGAGGTGGAGAGGGTCACTGCTCCCTTGGGAGGTGGAGAGGGTCACTGCTCCCTTGGGAGGTGGAGAGGGTCACTGCTCCCTTGGGAGGTGGAGAGGGTCACTGCTCCCTTGGGAGGTGGAGGGCTCACTGCTCCCTTGGGGAGGTGGAGAGGGTCACTGCTCCCTTGGGGAGGTGGAGAGGGTCACTGCTCCCTTGGGGAGGTGGAGAGGGTCACTGCTCCCTTGGGGAGGTGGAGAGGGTCACTGCTCCCTTGGGAGGTGGAGAGGGTCACTGCTCCCTTGGGAGGTGGAGGGCTCACTGCTCCCTTGGGAGGTGGAGAGGGTCACTGCTCCCTTGAGAGGTGGAGAGGGTCACTGCTCCCTTGGGAGGTGGAGAGGGTCACTGCTCCCTTGGGAGGTGGAGAGGGTCACTGCTCCCTTGGGAGGTGGAGAGGGTCACTGCTCCCTTGGGAGGTGGAGAGGGTCACTGCTCCCTTGGGAGGTGGAGAGGGTCACTGCTCCCTTGGGAGGTGGAGAGGGTCACTGCTCCCTTGGGGAGGTGGAGAGGGTCACTGCTCCCTTGGGGAGGTGGAGAGGGTCACTGCTCCCTTGGGGAGGTGGAGAGGGTCACTGCTCCCTTGGGGAGGTGGAGAGGGTCACTGCTCCCTTGGGGAGGTGGAGAGGGTCACTGCTCCCTTGGGGAGGTGGAGAGGGTCACTGCTCCCTTGGGGAGGTGGAGAGGGTCACTGCTCCCTTGGGAGGTGGAGGGCTCACTGCTATCCTGGAGAGGTGGAGGGGCTCACTGCTTCCTTGGGGAGGTGGAGCGGTCACTGCCCCCTTGAGGAGGGGTTTACTGCTCCCTTGGGTTCACTCCTCTCTTGAGGCGGTGGAGGGGTCACTGTTCCCTTGGGGCAATGGAGAGATGTTTACTGCTCCCTTGGGGAGGTGATTGGGCTCACTGCTATCCTGGAGAGGTCACTGCCCCCTTAGGGAGGGGTCCACTGCTCCCTTGCCGTGGAGGGGTCACTGCTCCCTTGGGCAGTTGGGAGGGGAGAGGGTGTCACCACTCCCTTGCGGAGGTGTGGAGGGATGCACTGCGCCCTTGGGGAGGTGGAGGGCTCACTGCTCCCTTGGAAAGGTAGGGGGGGGTCACTGCTCCCTTGGCGAGGTGGGGTCACTGCTCCCTTGGCGAGGTGGGGTCACTGCTCCCTTGGCGAGGGGGGGGTCACTGCTCCCTTGGCGAGGGGGGGGTCACTGCTCCCTTGGCGAGGGAGGGGTCACTGCTCCCTTGGCGAGGGGGGGGGGGGGTCACTGCTCCCTTGGGAAAGTGGGAGGGGTCACTGCTCCCTTGGGAAAGTGGGAGGGTTCACTGCTCCCTTGGGAAAGTGGGAGGGTTCACTGCTCCCTTGGGAAAGTGGGAGGGTTCACTGCTCAAGTGGGAGGGTTCACTGCTCCCTTGGGAAAGTGGGAGGGTTCACTGCTCCCTTGGGAAAGTGGGAGGGTTCACTGCTCCCTTGGGAAAGTGGGAGGGTTCACTGCTCCCTTGGGAAAGTGGGAGGGTTCACTGCTCCCTTGGGAAAGTTGGGAGGGTTCACTGCTCCCTTGGGAAAGTGGAGAGGGTTCACTGCTCCCTTGGGAAAGTGGAAAGGGTCACTGCTCCCTTGGGGAGGTGGAAAGGGTCACTGCTCCCTTGGGGAGGTGGAGAGGCTTGTGGCTGCCTTGAGAAGGCAGAGGGGGCTAGTGACTCTCATGGGCGGGTGGGGGTGTCCAACAGCTCCCTTCTAAAGCAAGCCAGTGTGACTGGAGACATGGATGCACTCCATAGATCCCTGGAAAGTCTTACTACATGTCCCAATAGGTCAATCCCCTCGCGAGTCTATCAATTACCCTGTGGCTGAGTGTGGGGTAAGGAGCTCTAGGGCTGTGCCTGTCAGAGCCTAGCCACATGCCCACCACAGCAATGTAATTAATGCTCTAATTAACTGCAGCCCCTAAGTGCACGGCTGTCACTCCGGAGTCCCAGCTTCTGATGAATGGTCCCACTGCTGCAGAGGGCCTGGGAGGAAAGCCACACAGCTGAACACAACATGCATGCTCTGCTTCTGCAGCTTGATGCCAGCACTGCCTGCTGCACAGAGTACAATGACTACTCGGCCCTGTACCACTTCCCACACCGTGCACAATGACTACTTGGCCCTGTACCGCTTCCCACACCGTGCACAATGACTACTCGGCCCTGTACCACTTCCCACGCCGTGCACAATGACTAATCGGCCCTGTACCGCTTCCCACACCGTGCACAATGACTACACAGCCCAGTAGCGCTTCCCACGCCTTGCACAATGACTACTCTGCCCAGTAGCGCTTCCGACGCCGTGCACAATGACTACTCGGCCCTGTACCGCTTCCCACACCGTGCACAATGACTACTCGGCCCTGTACCGCTTCCCACGCTGTGCACAATGACTACTCGGCCCTGTACCGCTTCCCACGCTGTGCACAATGACTACTCGCCCCTGTACCGCTTCCCACACCGTGCACAATGACTACTCGCCCCTGTACCGCTTCCCACACCATGCACAATGACTACTCGGCCCTGTACTGCTTCCCACACCGTGCACAATGACTACACGGCCCTGTACCGCTTCCCACGCCGTGCACAATGACTACACAGCCCGGTTGCGCTTCCCACACCGTGCACAATGACTACTCGGCCCTGTACCACTTCCCACGCCGTGCACAATGACTACTCGGCCCTGTACCGCTTCCCACGCCGTGCACAATGACTACACAGCCTGGTTGCGCTTCCCACGCTGTGCACAATGACTACTCGGCCCTGTACTGCTTTCCACGCTGTGCACAATGACTACTCGGCCCTGTACTGCTTCCCACGCCGTGCACAATGACTACTCGGCCCTGTACCGCTTCCCACGCCGTGCACAATGACTACTCGGCCCTGTACCGCTTCCCACGCTGTGCCCAATGACTACTCAGCCCTGTACCGCTTCCCACGCCGTGCACTAGACTACACAGCCTGGTAACGCTTCCCACACCGAGTGTAATGCCTACACAAAGACTACGCAGCCCAGTAGCACCTACCACACAGAGCACTCCCACGCCAAGCGTAATATCTACACAATGACTACACTGCCCAGAACCACCGAGAACAGCCTCTACATGCCGAGTACCACCTCCCACACTGAGCATGATTACACAGCCCATTATCCCGTACCACACCCAGCACAATGAGTGTAGTGCCCTGTTGATCGCTCTACCACAGCTGCCACTGCATGCTCTGAACTGCACCCTATCTCAGCACAGAGCCTGTGTGCCTGGGTGGTCTCATCCTGCTTGCACAATCAGACCAGGAAGCACCATTAACACTGTAGGTACGTCACTCTTTTTGGCATGGTTACCCACGCTTTTTGCCTGTTTATCAGCGTGTTTAGACTGTTTTCACTGGGAACCTGCTAACCAGGACTCCAGTGATTGTGCTCTCTCCTCTACATTTGGTTGCTCTGGTATCCTTTACACCCCACAATGGGCATACTCCTTTAAGTCCATACTCTATGGTACTTGGGTACCCAGGCCATTGGTACACCAGCGGTCCCCCATGGGCTGCAGCATGTATTATGCCACCCATGGGAGCCCATGCAAAATGTGTCTGCAGGCCTGCTGTTGCAGCCTGTGTGGAAATGTGTGTGCACCATTTTACTGCCGGACACTGCACCAGATCATTGTAAGTCACCCCTTTGGTTGGCCCTTCTAGCCCAGAGGGCATGGTGCAAATTCTTGTATGTGAGGGCACCCCTCACTTCCAATGCACTGGACTTGGTAAGTGCGAGGAAGCCATTTTACCTGTGTATTGGCCACAGGTCACTCACTACCTGTAGTCAAACTTCATAATGGTAACTCCAAACCTATGCATGTTTGGTTTCAAACATGTCAGGATCATACCCCAGTACTAATGCCAGTATTGGTGGCATGATTACATGCACTCTGGGGGTTCCTTAGAGGACCCCCCAGTATTGATCCTACCAGCGTTCCAGGGTTTGCAAGCCACCCATGCTGCTGCAGCCCCTCAGACAGGTTTCTGCCCTCCGGCTGCTTGACCAGCTCAGGCAGGGGATGGCAGAACAAAGGATTTTCTCTGGGAGAGGGAGGCAGCACCCTCTTCCTTGGAAATATGTGTTACAAGTTTGGGGAGGGGTAGCCTCCCCACACCACCGGCTTGCTCTGAAGGGCACATTGGGTGCCCTCCTGCATAATCCTGTTTGCACCAGTCCAGCGACCCCCGGTCCCTGCTCTGGTGCAAAACTTCACTAAGGAAAGGGGAGTGGCCACACCCCTGTCAATCACCACCCCAGGGGTGGTGCCCAGAGCTCCTGCAGGTGGCCACTTGATTCTGCCATCTTGGAAACAAGATGTGCAGAGGCCCCTGGGTGCATCTTGGTTGGTCAGGACAGGTGACTGACGTCAATGACCTCCTCTGATATGTGGTCATCCTGCAGAGTGACCAAACCCCCTGTTAGGGCTATTTTGGGGCTCCCTTGCGGGTAGGTCCCCAGATTCGGCATGCAACAACCTCTTCTGCTTCTGGCTACCTGAAGTGCTGCTGGACTTCACAGTAGCCAAACAAGACTGCAACACCAAGACGTCCTCGCCATGCAACATTGTTTCTCCGGCTCCTTCCAGCAATTGCAACATTTCCTCGGCTGTGCATCCTCTGGGGTCGGCCAGACTTCAGCTTCACCAAATAAGCAAGAAGGAATCTCCCTTGCAGTGAAGGAGTCACTCCCCTGCATCCACAGGCATCTACAGCAACGACGTCCGGCTGCTGGGCTCTGCTCTCCTCTGGAACTGTATGGATCCTCCAACACAGGTGGGGGTTCTGAGTGGTCCTCTTGGTCCTTTCTGCCTTCTGTCCTACTTTGGGGATGGTGAGCCCTTTCCTTTCCTTGCAGGACAGTACCCCAGTGCACAGCGGCTCTTGCAGCAACCAAGGCTTGTTGTCTCCTGCTCCAAGGGATCTTTAGGCTCCAAGTAGCCCCAGCATCTCATCCTTGCAAGGACAGTCTCTCCTCTGCTGCTCCAGCGACGTGGGACTCTTCTCCATGTGTGCTCACTGGGTGGGCCTCACTGCAACTTACTGTGTCTGTTACCCATGGCTTGCCTGTGGGAGTTGCAACTGCTTCTGATGGCTCTTCTGTCTGCTGAGGGTCAGCCCGTACTCCCATCCAAGGGTTGAGTCCCCTGGACCTTGCTAGTCCTCTTTGTGTCTGCAAATCCCCTTCTGCCCAGATTTGCATTTACCAAGGCTTGCTGGTGGTCCTCCTAACCACTGCCCATCTGCAACCCAGCCACCGGCATGGGAAATATTCTGCACAGCTCCAAGGACCTCTCTGCAGCTCCTGGGCTCCACAGCTGATCTTTCTCTTCCCTCTATGACCTGGACCTTCATTTACAGAAGCCAGAAGGGTAGGTAGTGGCTCCTGCCCCAACTGGACATTCCCGTGTGGACTGGACTCTGTCCTCTTCTTTTGCAGGTCCTCTTTATCCTGAATCCACCGTTGGGTTCCCCTGGACTGTTCCTGATCTTGAAATCTTCGTTTTCTAAGTCCCCTTGTTAGTCTTTCGGAAGACCAGATAACCTCTGTTCTGCTGGTCGCTGGAGGTCATCTAGGTACTCACCTCTTGGGATCCTGAGTTCTCCCAGTTCAACTAGGCCACATCCTTGGGTGGGGGACCTAACTTTGCATTCTACTATTTTAGTATATGATTTTGCTCCCTCTGTAGGGCCCAAGCTATTTTCTGCTATTTCTTGCCAATGATTGTTTTTTCTCTATGCTAATTCCCAATACTTACTGTGTATATATAGTGCGTACTTACCTCCAGTTGGGAGACTGCCTATGAGTAATTTAGTGCAGTGTTACTGCTATAAAGTAACTTTTATTTGTGCAACACTCTGTGGTTCCTTTCATGTGAGGTAAGTTATTGTGTGACTACTGTGGTACTGCAAGTGCTTTACACTCCTAGATAAGTCTTATCTGCTCACCACAGCTACCACTAGAGAGCCCTGGCTTTCTAGACACTGTCTCGCTAACTAAGAGGTTGCCTGGACCTGGTATAAAGTGCAAACACATAGGTGTCCACCACACACCAGGGCAGCTTTCTACAGACACCACCCCCAATCCCCACCCACCCTGAACAGACGTAAGTGAGGTGTATTAACTACTTGCAGTCATGCCACTTGATGTTAAAAGTCCAACACGTTTAAGCTGTTGAAGAGCATGCATCCACCTGCTCCAATTGTGCCACTCTACACAGCATTCGTACACCTTTGAGTGCTGGCACTCGCACACCTTCACCTACTGCTAGCTCTCGTACATCTTCATTGACTGCTTGCGCTTGTGCACCTTCATTGACTGCTGGCGCTTGTGCACCTTCATTGACTGCTGGCGCTTGTGCACCTTCATTGACTGCTGGCGCTTGTGCACCTTCATTGACTGCTGGCGCTTGTGCACCTTCATTGACTGCTGGCGCTTGTGCACCTTCATTGACTGTTGGCGCTTGTGCACCTTCATTGACTGCTGGCGCTTGTGCACCTTCATTGACTGCTGGCACTTGTGCACCTTCATTGACTGCTGGCACTTGTGCACCTTCATTGACTGCTGGCACTTGTGCACCTTCATTGACTGCTGGCACTTGTGCACCTTCATTGACTGCTGGCACTTGTGCACCTTCATTGACTGCTGGCACTTGTGCACCTTCATTGACTGCTGGCACTTGTGCACCTTCATTGACTGCTGGCACTTGTGCACCTTCATTGACTGCTGGCACTTGTGCACCTTCATTGACTGCTGGCACTTGTGCACCTTCATTGACTGCTGGCACTTGTGCACCTTCACCTAGCGCTGGCACAACTTCATCTACCGCTGGTGCTCGTACCCCTTCATCTACCGCTGGTGCTCGTACCACTTCATCTACCGCTGGTGCTCGTACCCCTTCATCTACCGCTGGTGCTCGTACCCCTTCATCTACCGCTGGTGCTCGTACCCCTTCATCTACCGCTGGCGCTTGTACCCCTTCATCTACCGCTGGCGCTTGTACCCCTTCATCTACCGCTGGCGCTTGTACCCCTTCATCTACCGCTGGCGCTTGTACCCCTTCATCTACCGCTGGTGCTCGTACACCTTCATCTACCGCTGGTGCTCGTACACCTTCATCTACCGCTGGTGCTCGTACACCTTCATCTACCGCTGGTGCTCGTACACCTTCATCTACCGCTGGTGCTCGTACACCTTCATCTACCGCTGGTGCTCGTACACCTTCATCTACCGCTGGTGCTCGTACACCTTCATCTACCGCTGGTGCTCGTACACCTTCATCTGCCGCTGGTGCTCGTACACCTTCATCTACCGCTGGTGCTCGTACACCTTCATCTGCCGCTGGTGCTCGTACACCTTCATCTGCCGCTGGTGCTCGTACACCTTCATCTGCCGCTGGTGCTCGTACACCTTCATCTGCCGCTGGTGCTCGCACACCTTCATCTGCCGCTGGTGCTCGCACACCTTCATCTGCCGCTGGTGCTCGCACACCTTCATCTGCCGCTGGTGCTCGCACACCTTCATCTGCCGCTGGTGCTCGCACACCTTCATCTGCCGCTGGTGCTCGCACACCTTCATCTGCCGCTGGTGCTCGCACACCTTCATCTGCCGCTGGCGCTCGCACACCTTCATCTGCCACGAGTGCTTGTGCACCTTCATCTACCGCTGGTGCTCATACACCTTCATCTAGCTCTGGCACACCTTCATCTACCGCTGGTGCTCATACACCTTCATCTAGCTCTGGCACACCTTCATCTACCGCAAAGCAAGATGGCTGAAGTCTGGAACACTGTGGAGGAGCTCTGGGCACCACCCCTGGGGTGGTGATGGACAGGGGAGTGGTCACTTCCCTTTCCTTTATCCAGTTTCATGCCAGATCAGGGGACAAGGGGTCACTGAACCGGTGGAGACTGGCTTGAGCAAGGAGGGCACCATCTGTGCCCTTCAAGGCATTTCCAGAGGCTACCCCTCCCCAGCCTGTAGCACCTATTTCCAAAGGGAGAGGGTGTAACACCCTCTCTCAGAGGAAATGCTTTGTTCTATCTTTCTGGGACTGGGCTGCCCAGACCCCAGGAGGGCAGAACCCTGTCTGTGAGGTGGCAGCAGCTGTAGCTGCAGTGCAAGCCTCAGAGAGCTGGTTTGGCAGTACTGGGGGGCCATAGTGGAGCCCCCAGGATGCATGGGATTGGCTCCCCAATACCAGATTTGGAATGGGGGGACAATTCCATCATCTTAGACATGTTATATGGCCATATTCAGAGTTACCATTGTGAAGCTGTGTAATGGTGTCCCCGCACTCAAAGTCCCGGTAAATGGCCCTGAACTATGTGGGGGCACCTTGGCTAGTGCCAGGGTGCCCTCACACTAAGTAACTTTGCACCCAAACTTCAGCAAGTGAAGGTTAGACATACTGTATTGGTGACTTATAAGTTAAGTGCAGTGAAAATGGCTGTGAAATAACGTGGACGTTATTTCACGCAGGCTGCAGTGGCAGGCCTGTGTAAGGGTTTGTCTGACTCCCTATGGGTGGCAAAAGTAATGCTGCAGCCCATAGGGATCTCTCAATGCCCTGGGTACCATATACTAGGGACTAATAAGGGGAGGGTCCAGTGTGCCAACTGAAATTGGTAAATTACGTCACTAGCCTACAGTGACAAATGTAAAAGCAGAAAGAGCATAAGCACTGAGGTTCTGGTTAGCAGAGCCTCAGTGAGACAGACAAGCACTATACACAACTCACATGTTAGGCCATAAACTGTGAGCACAGGGGTCCTGACCTGCAGGATCCCAGTGAGACAGGCAAAAACATACTGACATACATGTGAAAAATGGGGGTAACATGCCAAGGAAGATAGTACTTTCCTACACACAGGTTTAGCATGTGGGATACAATGTGCATAATCAACAAGTATTGACTTATAATAAATGAGACATTTAACAAGCGTTGGTTATTGGACACTCGATACTCAAGGAGCTAATGAATATACCCAACACCTTCATCTACCGCTGGCGCTCGTACACCTTCATCTACCGCTGGCGCTCGTACACCTTCATCTACCGCTGGCGCTCGTACACCTTCATCTACCGCTGGCGCTCGTACACCTTCATCTACCGCTGGCGCTCGTACACCTTCATCTACCGCTGGCGGATGTTCAGACATAAACACCAATCCAGTGTCTGCTCCTTTCAGCACTCTGTCACCAATCTCTCTGCACACGAGCTTCGTACACATGCACCACCGGAGTCGATCCTCAAACGTCAGTAGGTGGCGTAGGAAGTAGAACTATGTAGAAGGTATTCGGTAGTACATAAGTGGCTTAGGGCTTGTCCCTTCTGGACCTCGGAAGGCTTCTCTACTGTCTGAGTTGTTTGGTACTACTTTTGTTTGGTTCTGCACACTTTGGATCTTGCTTCGTGTTCATATAAAGAAAGCGTACCTAGTCACCTTTCAGTGTGTTAACTTAGGCTCTGTGCTGTCCAGCATCCATGACTGACCTGCTGAGAGGACAGATCTTCTAAGGTCTGGAGGGTTGAAGACTTGGTCCTGTTTTTATTCACTTCTTACTAGATAATGGTCTGTAGGCCATCAGTTCCCTCAGTGAGGACCGCTTCCTTCAGAGGCACAGTTCGTCTGGGAGAGAAGACCGCAGGACACTTTGGTTGGTCCCATTGTAGACCCAAGATCTCCTGAGTCTTTTAGAACTCTGTGTCCTGCCTCAGTTCTTCTGTACTCTCTTCACCTTTCAGCCTCTCACCATCTTTGCAACCTATCCTGATGTAGGAAACTGACTTGGTGACGGAATGGAGCACAGACCCACTGAACGCCCGGGGCTTCCAACCATCTCCTTGTTTGGAAAACCAACCATCTTCCCCTATAGAAACCATGTGTTCTCAAAGCACAGACTCTGGAAGTGAAGCACCTGTTCCCTGCACGATCATTTAAATCCCTAGTCTGTCTTCACTGTTTGCACTGCACAGTCATTTTGAGCCCTAGTCTGTCTTCACTGTTTGCACTGCACAGTCATTTTCAGCCCTAGTCTGTCTTCACTGTTTGCACTGCAGTCATTTTCAGCCCTAGTCTGTCTTCACTATTTACACTGCACAGTCATTTTCAGCCTTAGTCTGTGTTCACTGTTTGCACTGCACAGTAATTATCTGCCCTAGTCTGTCTTCACTGTTTGCACTGCACAGTAATTATCTGCCCTAGTCTGTCTTCACTGTTTGCACTGCACAGTAATTGTCAGCCCTAGTCTGTCTTCACTGTTTGCACTGCACAGTAATTTTCAGCCCTAGTCTGTCTTCACTGTTTGCACTGCACAGTAATTGTCAGCCCTAGTCGGTCTTCACTGTTTGCACTGCACAGTTATTTTCAGCTCTAGTCCGTATTCACTATTTGCACTGCACAGTTATATTCAGCCCTAGTCTGTATTCACTATTTACACTGCACAGTTATATTCAGCCCTAGTCTGTCTTCACTGTTTGCACTGCACAGTTATATTCAGCCCTAGTCTGTCTTCACTGTTTGCACTGCACAGTTACATTCAGCCCTAGTCTGTCTTCACTGTTTGCATTGCACAGTTATATTCAGCCCTAGTCTGTATTCACTGTTTGCACTGCACGGTGATCACCTTGCCCAGTCTTTCTTTACTGTTTGCCCTGTGGGGTCATTCCCACCCTCACTCTCTCTACTGTTTGCCCTGTGTGGTCATTCCCACCCTCACTCTCTTTACTGTTTGCCTTGTGTGGTCATTCCCACCCTCACTCTCTCTACTGTTTGCCCTGTATGGTCATTCCCACCCTCACTCTCTCTCTACTGTTTGCCCTGTATGGTCATTCCCACCCTCACTCACTTTACTGTTTGCCCTGCATGGTGATTTCCAGCTCAAGTCTTTCTTCCCCTTGTACAGTGCATGGCCATCTCTATTCCCAGTCTGTCTGCCCTGTTTATCCTGCGGGGCCACCTCCAGTGTTTGCCGTGCACAGTCCCCTCCGGCCCCCAGTGTTTGCTGTGCACGGTCGCGCCCCGGCCCCCAGTGTTTGCTGTGCACGGTCGCCCTCCGGTGTTTGCTGTGCACGGTGGCCCCCGGCCTCCAGTGTTTGCCTTGCACGGTCGCCCTCCAGTGTTTGCCTTGCACGGTCGCCCTCCAGTGTTTGCCTTGCACGGTCCCCTCCGGCCTCCAGTGTTTGCTTGCACGGTCCCGTCCGGCCTCCAGTGTTTGCTTGCACGGTCCCCTCCGGCCTCCAGTGTTTGCCTTGCACGGTCCCCTCCGGCCTCTAGTGTTGCCTTGCACGGTCCCCTCCAGCCTCCAGTGTTTGCTTGCACGGTCCCCTCCAGCCTCCAGTGTTTGCTTGCACGGTCCCCTCCAGCCTCCAGTGTTTGCTTGCACGGTGGCCCCCGGCCTCCAGTGTTTGCCTTGCACGGTCGCCCTCCAGTGTTTGCCTTGCACGGTCCCCTCCGGCCTCCAGTGTTTGCCTTGCACGGTCCCCTCCGGCCTCCAGTGTTTGCTTGCACGGTCCCGTCCGGCCTCCAGTGTTTGCTTGCACGGTCCCCTCCGGCCTCCAGTGTTTGCCTTGCACGGTCCCCTCCGGCCTCTAGTGTTGCCTTGCACGGTCCCCTCCAGCCTCCAGTGTTTGCTTGCACGGTCCCCTCCAGTGTTTGCTTGCACAGTCCCCTCCGGCCTCCAGTGTTTGCTTGCACGGTCCCCTCCAGCCTCCAGTGTTTGCTTGCACGGTCCCCTCCAGCCTCCAGTGTTTGCTTGCAGGGTCCCCTCCAGCCTCCAGTGTTTGCTTGCAGGGTCCCCTCCAGCCTCCAGTGTTTGCTTGCACGGTCCCCTCCAGCCTCCAGTGTTTGCCTTGCACGGTCCCCTCCAGCCTCCAGTGTTTGCCTTGCACGGTCCCCTCCAGCCTCCAGTGTTTGCCTTGCACGGTCCCCTCCAGCCTCCAGTGTTTGCCTTGCACGGTCCCCTCCAGCCTCCAGTGTTTGCCTTGCACGGTCCCCTCCAGCCTCCAGTGTTTGCCTTGCACGGTCCCCTCCAGCCTCCAGTGTTTGCCTTGCACGGTCCCCTCCAGCCTCCAGTGTTTGCCTTGCACGGTCGCCTCCAGTGTTTGCCTTGCACGGTCCCCTCCAGCCTCCAGTGTTTGCTTGCACGGTCCCCTCCAGCCTCCAGTGTTTGCTTGCACGGTCCCCTCCAGCCTCCAGTGTTTGCTTGCACAGTCCCCTCCACCTCACTTTGCCTCCATGGCTCCTGCTGTCCCCTTGCTACCGTTCATATGAGCAGCTTTGTTTCTTTTTCCTCAGGTCCTGTGACGAATGCGGTCATCACCCCTGCTCCGGCCAGCATGTTCAGCACGGACACTCGGCCCAGTGTCCCCCTCCCCCGCTTCAGCAAGCACCTGCAGGGGGCAGATACCAGCGACGAGCAGGGGGGCGGCCGAGTGACCCTACGACTGGGCCTGCACCAGCAGGTAGGTGCCAGCAGCCGTAGTCTGAGGGAGGGACATGGCCTGCTGTGCAGGAACATGGCACGTGGCGGAGGGCCTCTGGGGAGCTGCACAACCCAGTCTTGGGTAGACCAGATGCCCAGTTGTGGGTAGTGGCACTGTCCATCCTTGAGTACTTGTTCATTGTGTGTCTGAAGTCCTCAGTTTTATGAGCTCTCCTGTAACTGCATACTCCCAGCATTGACAAACCCCAGCGGTCTTGACATTAGTACCTCTTGGCTTTACCAGTGGTTTGTAGCAGCGCTGTGGCGCATGCCCAGTGCTGTGTAGCATGTCTAGTAAAAACAAACAACAAGCATTTGCAATGCAGCGGGTCTCGCGTTTGCTCGTGTTAGAGCTGATAGCGTTGTAAACTCCTAACCCGACTTTTCACTGGTAATGAAACCTATTGGCAAAAGTGCATTTATGTATGTAACCCGAAAAAGTGCAATTAACTGTGTAACAGGGCCGATATTATGTAAAGCGCTCGACTTCTGCCAAGCGAGATCGCGCTGGGAAAATAGACAAAAAGTAGTCCACGAGCCCGATGGAAAACAGCGAGCCTTGCATGTTTTTTGTACTTGGTCGATGCCCTGGAGGAGGGCTAAGCACCGGAAAAGGCATGCCTTCCACTAATGAAACCAAGCAGATTCTAATAGGCAAGCCCACGAGCCAGTGAAAGACACTGACGTGACGTGGACAGGGCTCCGAGCCCTTTTTAATTACTAAAGCGTCTCGCTTAGCGAAGCGCATGCGCAATCGCATGTGACGCAGGCTCAACCCTAAAAAGGACATTATGAACGAATATCTGTAGCTCATCACACAAGTGCGCTCTTACAAAATGACATAAGCATTTTTTAAATCCTAATTTAGAGAGGCGTGCTCACCACCCAACTGCGTACCAATAAAATGATACACACTTATTTTTTTTAATTCATTGACTCACACAAATGTGTACCTACAAAATGACTCAAGCTCTTTTTCTAAGCTCACTGTAAACTGACAATAGGCCTTTTCGCCAACAGACACTGGGCCATCTGGTAAACAAGACCTAAAAAGTGTTAGAAGCCCTTTCACAAGGACACTGGCAGCCGCACCCAACCTGAGGTCATATTGGACTGATGGAGGGGGGGGGGGGGTGTTGGAGGGATCCTTCTATCCGGGGCTCTGTATGGGTGGACGGAGCCTGTGGTGGTTTGTATTCGTGGTATGTGAGTGATGGCGGATGGAGTCCTTGAGTGGTGTACCCTTGCTGTGATAGGTTCCTTTGGTGTGTGTACGCGCGTCCTCCCCTCCTGTGCGCTGCAGGATCACGGGGGGGCGGTGTTTGGCTGTTGTGCTTTTCGAGTGATTTGGGGAGTGGGACGCACGGTTCTGTCCTGCACCCGGAGTGTTCTTGCTAGATTTTTTCCTTCTTTGGGTGGGTGAGATTTGGACGCTCTCCCTCTCTCACCCTTTGTTGAAGGTTAATTATATTTTTCTTTGATTAGAGGAGAATTTTCTAAGCTTAGATTGTGCAGGTCCTTTGAAAGCTGCAATTAGCATATTATTAATGACCCTGGAGGTTGCGCTCTGGTTGCTTGGGCTGTCTTAGGCTGTTTGAGGGATGTCTGCTCTCGGGCAGGCTGTGCAGGTTGAAGGCTGCGTGCAGTGTGCCTTCTATGCGTAGAGACTGCGTACAGGGCGCAGAGGCTGGGCACGGGGTGCCTTCTATGTGTAGAGGCTGCGTACAGGGCGCAGAGCCTGGGCACGGGCCATGCGTAGAGGCTGCGTACAGGGCGCAGAGGCTGAGCACGGGGTGCCTTCTAGGCGTGGAGGCTGAGCACGGGGTGCCTTCTAGGCGTGGAGGCTGCGTACAGGGTGCAGAGGCTGGGCACGGGGTGCCTTCTATGCGTAGAGGCTGCGTACAGGGCGCAGAGGCTGGGCACGGGGTGCCTTCTATGCGTAGAGGCTGCGTACAGGGCGCAGAGCCTGGGCACGGGCCGTGCGCAGAGGCTGAGTACAGGGCGCAGAGGCTGAGCACGGGGTGCCTTCTATGCGTGGAGGCTGGGTGCAGAGGCTGGGCACGGGGTGCTTTCTATGCGTAGAGGCTGCGTACAGGGCGCAGAGGCTGGGCATGGGGTGCTTTCTATGCGTAGAGGCTCTGTACAGGGTGCAGAGGCTGGGCATGCGGTGCTTTCTATGCGTAGAGGGTGTGTACAGGGTACAGAGGCTGGGCACAGGGTGCCTTCTATGCGTAGAGGCTCTGTACAGGGCATCTATGCGTAGAGGCTCTGTACAGGGCACAGAGGCTGGGCACGGGGTGCCTTCTATGCGTAGAGGCTGCGTACAGGGCGCAGAGGCTGGGCACGGGGTGCCTTCTATGCGTAGAGGCTGCGTACAGGGCGCAGAGGCTGAGCACGGGGTGCCTTCTATGCGTGGAGGCTGCGTACAGGGCGCAGAGGCTGGGCACGGGGTGCTTTCTATGCGTAGAGGCTCTGTGCAGGGCGCAGAGGCTGGGCACGGGGTGCTTTCTATGCGTAGAGGGTGTGTACAGGGTGCAGAGGCTGGGCACGGGGTGCCTTCTATGCGTAGAGGCTCTGTACAGAGCGCAGAGGCTGGGCACGGGGTGCCTTCTATGCGTAGAGACTGCATACAGGGCGCAGAGGCTGGGCACGGGGTGCCTTCTATGCGTAGAGGCTGCGTACAGGGTGCAGAGGCTGGGCACGGGGTGCCTTCTATGCGTAGAGGCTCTGTACAGGGCGCAGAGGCTGGGCACGGGGTGCTTTCTATGCGTAGAGGGTGTGTACAGGGTACAGAGGCTGGGCACGGGGTGCCTTCTATGCGTAGAGGCTGCGTACAGTGTGCAGAGGCTGGGCACGGGGTGCCTTCTATGCGTAGAGGCTCTGTACAGGGCGCAGAGGCTGGGCACGGGGTGCCTTCTATGCGTAGAGGCTGCGTACAGGGCGCAGAGGCTGGGCACGGGGTGCCTTCTATGCGTAGAGGCTCTGTACAGGGCACAGAGGCTGGGCACGGGGTGCCTTCTATGCGTAGAGGGTGTGTACAGGGTGCAGAGGCTGGGCACGGGGTGCCTTCTATGCGTAGAGGCTCTGTACAGGGCGCAGAGGCTGGGCACGGGGTGCTTTCTATGCATAGAGGGTGTGTACAGAGGCTGGGCACGGGGTGCCTTCTATGCATAGAGGCTCTGTACAGGGCACAGAGGCTGGGCACAGGGTGCCTTCTATGCATATAGGCTGTGCACAGGGGGTGCATGCTCTGTGCGGAGGCTGTGTACAGGGTGCAGAGGCTGCGCACGGGATGCCTGCTCTGTGCATGGGTTGTGCACAAGGTGCCTGCTCTGAACAGAAGCTATGCACAGGATGACTGCTCTGGACAAAAGCTAAATAATATACAGCTACGTTGGTCCATCCGGAAGCAAGTTGGTTGAATACTGTACAGTTAAATACATTTCATTTAATCTGGGTGGCATTCCCCCAGTCCACATTGTCCTCTGATTGCCTTCGGAAACCAGTCCAGGCTAAAACAGAACCATCGCCGTTTCGACCCAATGCCAAAAATGAGGCCAACTCCAGGCTCCAAAGCAGGTCTTCCTCAGCACTCACAGATCAGAGGAATACCGATCATCAAAGATAAGGACAGAAATGTCCCATCCTAATATAGTGTCACTAGAAGCATGTCACCCATATTACTCACCTGTAGGATTCAGTCGATGGAATAAGAGAGGCTTCAACTTCAGGTATGTATTCTATCTTTCTAGACAATTCCAAAACTTCTTGTATCTGGTGAAAATAAACTAGTCGAAACAGCCCTTCTGTCAATAGACTCCTTTTTTTTAATCCCACATTCCAATATCAGAAAAGCACTTCAATGTCTTTCCTAGCACATGGGAACCTTCTTAGAATTCTTCACTGTTCCCACAAGGATTGAAAGCAGGGCATCCATCCCTCTAGGAATGCATCCATTATCAATTCACTGTCCCAGCGTATTCCTTTGGATCCCTTCAAAGATTTTGAAGGATCAAATGAGTCGCACAATATGATGTACCATGTTATTAAAAACTCAGGTCCCTCTTTTGCCCAAATTCCTCAAGCACACAGAGGTCCCTTAAAATATCATTGTTTTTCCGAGATAAATCTCAAAATTTGACCTGTCATATAAGCTCACACTGAATTAATTTAAATTACAAATTCCCTCCCCAACTCTGTTAATCTATGACAGAGGTTTCCAAAGTAACAACTACCATAACCTCACCTTAAACAGCTTAAAGGCTCAATAAAGCTTAACAAAAATTACCAAACATTAAAAGAAAGAAATCATCACATCACTTCCCATGCTGCTTTTCAGTAACCATTTTTAAGAAAACCACAAAGTCCAACACTGGCCGGCGTATCTCGGAAATCAAGACGCACCTCGAATGAAAAAGGTGGCCTTGAACCTCACTGTTCACCTCATGCCGAGTGAAAATCGCGCTTAACTCAGTTAGTGTCCTCGTGCACGTTGTGCTACGATGCGATTGGAAAGAAAAAGCTGCGTCATCACGTCGATCACTCCCTACGAGGAAAATAACCCTCTAGGTTCCCCAGGACAAAAGCTTCACAGGATGCATGCGTGTATCTTTATAGATATCGCAGACCAAGCGGACATGTAGTCGAGCGGTGCAGAGGATCAGAAGCAAACATCCAGTCAATGAGTGTGTAGGAAAGCCCCTCTTGTTCGCATAGTTACCCCCACTTTTTGTCTCTTAGTGTGCTTAGACTGTTTCAGTGTTATCCTGCTAACTAGCACCCAAGTGGTTGTGCTCTCGCCTCTAAATGTGGTTGCCTTAGTACCCTTTTCACCCCACAGTTGGCATACTGATGCACCCCTGTACGTTCCTAGTATATGGGACTTGGGTACCCAGGGCACTGGTACACCAGGGGTTCCCCATGGGCTGCAGCATGTATTATACCACCCATGGGAGCCCATGCAAACTGTGTCTGCAGGCCTGCCATTGCAGCCTGCTTGAAAAGGTGCATGCACCCTTTATCTGCACCGGGTCACTGCACCAGGTCACTGTAAGTCACACCTATGGTTGGCCCTTCCAGCCCAGAGGGGAGGGTGCAGGTTCCTGTGTGAGTGGGCACCTCTTGTCCCTACGAATTCCAGTTCCAATTCCCTGGACTGCGTAACTGTGTGAAAGCCATTTCAGCTGTGTACTGGCCACAGATCTACCTGTGGTCCAGCTACCTATTGGTAACTCCGAACCTAAGCATGTCTGGTATCAAACATGTCGAAGTCATACCCTAATACTGATGCCAGTATTGGTTTATGATTCCATGCACTCTGGGGGCTCCTTAGAGGACCCTCATTATTGCTCTTACCAGTCTTCCAGGGTTTGCGGGCAGCCCACGCGGCTGCAGCTCCTCACACAAGTTTCTGCCCTCCTGCTGCTTGACCAGCTCAGGCAGGGGGAGGCAGAACAAAGGATTTCCTGTGGGAGAGCGGTGCAGCCTCCTCTGCCTTGGAAATAGGTGTTACAAGGCTGGGGAGGGGTAGCCTCCCCACACCACCGGCTTGCTTTGAAGGGCACATTTGGTGCCCTCCTTGCATAATCCGGTTTGCAACAGTCCAGGGACTCCGTGTCCCTGCTCTGGCGTGAAACTGCACAAAGGAAAGGGGAGTGACCACTCCCTTGTTCGTCGCCATCCCTGGGGTGGTGCCCAGAGCTCCTCCACATGGCCTCTTCAAACCAGGATGGGCAGAGGACCCTGGGAGCATCTGACTGGTCAGGTTAGTCAGATGATGTCAGTGACCCCCTCTACAGCGACCGCCTCTGATAGGTGGTTACCTTGCAAAGTGACCCTTTTGGGGCTATTTAGGTACTCCCTTGTTCATGAGTCCCCAGATTTGGCGTACAAGACTCCACCAGGACTCCTCTGCAACAACATCTTCTGCTCCTGGCCACTAGAACAGCTGCTGGACTTCATAGGAACTGAACAAGACTGCAACACTGAGACAACCTCTCCATGCAACATTGTTTCCGTGACTCCTGTCACATTTCCATGGCTGTGTATCCTCTGGCGTCTGCAAGATTTCAGCAACACCAAAGAAGCAAGAAAGAATCTCCCTTGGAGTGAAGGAGTCACTCCCTTGCATCTGCAGGCACCTAAGGCGGCAGCGTCTGGCTGCTGGGATCTCCTTTCCTCTGGATCTTCGAAGATTCTCCAACACAAGTGGTGGTTCTGAGGGATCCCCCGGGACCTCTCTGCCTTCTCGCCAACCTGGGAGACGGTGAGCCCTTAACTCTCCCTCCATGATGGAATCCCTGTGCAACTGCAACTGTTGCAGCAACCGAGGCTTGTTGACTCCTGGTCCGAGGGATCTTTAGGCTCCAAGTAGCCCCAACACTCTACCTCTGCAAGGACAGTCTCCTCTGCTACTCCAGCGAAATGGGACTCCTCTTCAGGTGTGCTGCCTGGGCCTCATTGCAACTTAGTTTGCCTGCTTCCAGTGGGTTCCTTGTGGGGGCTTCGACTGCTTCTGCTGGCTCTCCTGTCTTCTGAGGGTCAACCCGGACTCCCCTTGAAGGGTTGAGTCCCTAGGACCTTGCTGG
The DNA here is from genome assembly GCF_031143425.1 of Pleurodeles waltl. Classification (NCBI taxonomy): domain Eukaryota; kingdom Metazoa; phylum Chordata; class Amphibia; order Caudata; family Salamandridae; genus Pleurodeles; species Pleurodeles waltl. The sequence goes on along the minus strand of NC_090451.1, from coordinate 22,047,949 downwards.
TCCTTTCCAGCCCTGCAAATCTTCTTCAGCTCCAACTTGCATTTTCTTGTGCTTGTTGGTGGTCTTCCTGACCACTAATGTGTCTGCATTCGGGTGACCATCAAAGGACAGCTCCAGGACTCTGCTGTTGTCCTTCATCCGCCACCGTCGACCAGGATCTTCATCCACAGAAGAGTGGGTATTGACTTCTGCCCCATCTGGACACTTCTCAAGGACTGGACTCTGTCCCCTTCTTTTACAGGTCCTCTTCATCTGGAATCCACCGTTGGGTTTCACTGGCCTGGTCCTGTTCTTGCATTGTTTCTAGTTCCTAATTCTCCATGTTAGCCTATGGATGACCAGTTGCCTCTGCTCTCCTGGTCGCTGGGAGTCTTTAGGTACTTAACTCTCAGGAATCCATACTCCCCCAGCCCTTGGCTAACTACTCCATATCCTCTGGTGGGGGGACCCGTTTTCGCATTCCACTATTTATGTATATGGTTTTCCCCACCCTTTAGGGCCCTTGCTATTCCTAATGTTTTTATGTTAATCCTTAGTACTTACCTGTGTATATTTTGTGTGTACTTCCCTCTAGAGAGGGGGCATTGCCTATAGAATTCTAGTTGACTGTTGCTGTAATAAAGTACCTTTACTTTTGCAACACTGTGAAGTTCCTTTCATGTGTGATAGGTTACTGTGTGACTACTGACGTTTTGCAAGTGCTTCACACTCCTCCTAGAAAAGTCTTGGCTGCTCAGCACAGCTACCACTAGAAAGCCCTGGCTTCCTAGACATTGTTACACTTAATAATAAGGGTTGCCTGGACCTGGTATAAGGTGCGAACACCATAGGTGTCCACCAAACACCAGTCCAGCCTCCTACAGAGTGGTATCAGGGTTGCCTGGTTCTGAGAGTAGACATAGACCGTCAGTGTAGTGTGATGTGGTCTTTAAAGAGGCACATCTTAAACTCTTCCCTAAGTCAGAGTAGCGATGCCATGTTCCTGAGGGATATATTCCTGAGGGATATAGCGATGTTCAAGATCCCGGAACCTGCTGCCTTGTTTTTTTTACACGGGGTGCCAAGGGTGCCCTAGTTCAGGTCAGAAAATGCCTTGTAGGGCAGGATGCGTTTAGTAGCCAAAGGGCTACCAGGTCCTCTCTCACCTGATGACCACTTCCTGAAGTATGAGATGGGTGCATCCTGCCCACTTCCAGTATGGTAGGACACCTCTCCCAGCGTGTGTGGAGCTTCCTAGCCTAACCCAGAGGTTTGCTAGTAAGGGGGCTAAATGTCCCTGGAAACCCGTTTTGGCAGAAAGCGGCCTTGGCTAAAGGGCCTGTGTGCAACCAGTTTGGGCCCTGGGGTCTGAAGGCAACAAAGTGGCAACTTTGCTAAATTTGCACACTGCAGCTTGTTACATTAGTTTTGACCTTAGGATTAAGTTGGGCTTAATGGAACAAATTGTTTGATACCTTGGATGACCCACTTTGGTCGCACAGTTCCAGAGTTAGCCCAGCTGATGGGTAAGCGTGTAACTCTGCACTTGACAATTGAGCGACCACACTTTTCCACAATAAAAACAGTTCCATGCTTCCATTGTCAAAACATGTAAAGCTACGTGTTCTGCACGTGGGATATGCTGCACCCTGCTTTAGGACTCTGGGGGCTTGCCACAGGGGTGACGTAGCTTGGGTAGTCTGGCTTTGGTATTGCTTTGAATGGCAAAGTTGAACCAGCAGTTAAACTGCTCTTCCAGCCTGCGAATGGGGGACCGGGAGTCCTGTTTTAATCATGTCCCACCCAGGGTGGCACAGCCAGTGCTGCAATCCCTGAGAGTACCCTCTAACTTATATGCCCTGGATACAACTGAGTAGTGACGTACAGGTAAGGTGGCTCAGCCAGTTAGCTAAAAGTCACTTCGACATATGCGTTTAAGGGTCAGGGCACTGGCACCGAGGTCTGGTGAGCAGGTCTCAGTGCACTCTGAGGGGAAGTACCAGCAGCATTGGTCCAAAAACTTGGGGGCGACCATACAAAGAGATATTTCCTTACAGCGAATAAGAGGAATCTGCTTTGGCTGTCTCGAGTGTCCCATTTAAAGCTCCAACTATCCTTACATGTCCTGGATTGAACAATCGTTTTCATCTCTACATTAATTTACAGAAAATATGCTTGCTTCATTAATCAATCAATTTGCTAAATACTATACCTGATTAAGGTTGCATGTGATTGATATCTTACCATTGAGCCCTCAAAATATAATTAAAGCTTTGGGAGTGTACATTGTTTATTGAAACATTCATCCTTTCTTAGTCCTTGATCAAAGGTGAGCAGCGTGATCATCCTGTGTTCCTTTGCTGTGTGCCCAAGGAAGGTGGTCTAATTGGATAGGATCTGATACTATGATGCAGGGTAAACTTCTGCCATTTCTACTAAACATCGGCCCAAGAGCTGGAACCTTTGTCTTTACTAATGAGGTTGAAGTTGAAACCTGTCTTGTGTGTCGCACCTGGGCCTCATGCGCTAATTTCCCAAGTTAGTAACATCCATGCTGCCCAGCACTCTGGGCACACCTGACCATCTCAGGCAGTGCCACCCTGTAGACTTCCATAAAGCACGTCACATTGGGTGGATACGGCAGCCAGGTTTACTGACACATCAGACAATGAGCAATGCCACCCTGCAGACTTCCATCAAGCACGTCACATTAGGTGGACACGGCAGCCAGGTTTACTGACACATCAGACAATGAGCAGTGCCACCCTGCAGACTTCCATCAAGCACGTCACATTAGGTGGATACGACAGCCAGGTTTACTGACACATCAGACGATGAGTAGTGCCACCCTGCAGACTCCCATGATGCATGCCACCTAGGGCAGAAGCTGCAGCCAGGAATAATGAGTAATGCACTAGACTATGAAGTGTGCCCAGCCTGCTGGCTTTGTGAAGCATCAGTAGATGTGCTTTTCCTTCCAGGGGATAGACTCTTCTTAATGTACTAGAGTTGCACGCACTTGGCCTTCCTTTGCTGTGCTTCGTGTATTCAAGTGTAGCGCCTTGCAGCAGAATCCGGGTACAGTTCACCAGCTAAGGAAAGAGTTCTGTACATGGGCTCTCTGCTCTTCACGACCCTATGTGCGAAATACCTGCCCTTCAGTGGTCTGCAGGAGGGAGAGGCGCAAAGCATACCATCTCGGCTGCAGAGCGCGGAGGCTGTGCACCACTGTGGCTGCTCAGGCCATCAGCTTTGTGCCATTCTTCCTCTCACCGTACTGATGCTGGCCGGATAAATGATGTGCAGTGGTGCAGCTCCTCATGCCAAAGGCCGTGCAGTACACTCCCTCTCACCGTAGTGATGCAGCCCGGATAAAGGTTGTGTGCATTGGTGCGACTGCTCAGTCTCCCTCTCATTGTGGTGATGTTGGTTGGATAATTGATGTGTGCACTGGTGTGGTTCTCACAGTCTCCCTCATTGTAGTGATGCTGGCCGGATAATGGATGTGTGCACTGGTGTAGTTCTCAGTCTTCCTCTCATTGTGGTGATGCTGGTTGGATAACGGATGTGCGCACTGGTGTGGTTCTCATGGACTCCCTCTCATTGTGGTGATGCTGGTTGGATAACGGATGTGTGCACTGGTGTGGTTCTCAGTCCCCTCATGATGGTGATGCTGATTGGATAACGGATGTGTGCACTGGTGTGGTTCTCACAGTCTCCTTCTCATTGTGGTGCTGCTGGTTGGATAATGGATGTGTGCACTGGTGTGGTTCTCACAGTCTCCTTCTCATTGTGGTGCTGCTGGTTGGATAACGGATGTGTGCACTGGTGTGGTTCTCACAGTTGTCTCCTCATTGTGGTGATGCTGGTTGGATAATGGATGTGTGCACTGGTGTGGTTCTCACAGTCTCCCTCTCATTGTGGGGATTCTGGTTGGATAACGGGTGTGTGCGCTGGTGTGGTTCTCACAGTCTCCCTCTCATTGTGGTGATGCTGGTTGGATAACAGATGTGTGCACTGGCGTGGTTCTCACAGTCTCCCCCTCATTGTGGTGATGCTGGTTGGATAACGGGTGTGTGCACTGGCGTGGTTCTCGGTCTCCCTCTCATTGTGGTGATGCTGGTTGGATAACAGATGTGTGCACTGGTGTGGTTCTCAGTCTCCCTCTCATTGTGGTGCTGCTGGCCGGATAATGGATGTGAGCACTTGTGTAGTTCTCGGTCTTCCTCTCATTCTGGTGATGCTGGTTGTGAGAACCACACCAGTGCACACATCTGTTATCCAGTCTCCCTCTCATTGTGGGGATTCTGGTTGGATAACAGGTGTGTGCACTGGTGTGGTTCTCACAGTCTCCCTCTCATTGTGGTGATGCTGGTTGGATAACGGATGTGTGCACTGGTGTGGTTCTCACTCTCCCTCTCATTGTGGTGATGCTGGTTGGATAACGGATGTGTGCACTGGTGTGGTTCTCACAGTCTCCCTCTCATTGTGGTGATGCTGGTTGGATAACGGATGTGTGCACTGGCGTGGTTCTCACAGTCTCCCTCTCATTGTGGTGATGCTGGTTGGATAACGGATGTGTGCACTGGCGTGGTTCTCACAGTCTCCCTCTCATTGTGGTGATGCTGGTTGGATAACGGATGTGTGCACTGGCGAAACACAGTCTCCCTCTCATTGTGGGGATGCTGGTTGGATAACAGGTGTGTGCACTGGTGTGCTTCTCACAGTCTCCCTCTCATTGTGGGGATGCTGGTTGGATAATGGATGTGAGCACTGGTGTGCTTTTCACAGTCTCCCTCTCATTGTGGGGATGCTGGTTGGATAACGGATGTGTGCACTGGTGTGGTTCTCAGTCTTCCTCTCATTGTGGTGATGCTGGTTGGATAATGGATGTGTGCACTGGTGTGGTTCTCACAGTCTCCCTCTCATTGTGGGGATGCTGGTTGGATAATGGATGTGAGCACTGGTGTGGTTCTCACAGTCTCCCTCATTGTGGGGATGCTGGTTGGATAATGGATGTGAGCACTGGTGTGGTTCTCATGGTCTTCCTCTTATGGTGGTGATGTTGGCCGGATAAGCGATGTGTGTTCCTGCAGCTGCTCAGCCGTAGACTTTGTGCCAGTCTTCTTATCTCTGTGGCGATGCTGGCCAGATAAAGGATATGTGCACTGTTGTAGCTACATCTCCACAGGCTGTGCACAAAGGAAGGGTAGCTTTCTAGAAGAAGAGATGGGACTGGATGTGAGATCTGAGTTTTGCAAACATGGTTTCCTGGCTGCAAATGACAGACCCAGGGCCTTGGACCACTGTCTAAGAAAGCATTTGTATGTCCACTGTTTTAATTCTTTGACACAGTATGTCTTCTTTGTTGGCCAGCAGGGTACTGTTAAAAAAAAACAAAAAAGCGTGTTTGGGAGTCTAAACCTAAAGGACCTTTGGCAAGACAAACCCATGCCACGTTGTTTGTTGGAGCGGAGTGCTTCTCTCCAGGTCTTAGTAAAGCCCGGCTCTTCAGCTCCTGATTGAATCTCGTGTCTCGTTGTTTGTTGGAGCAGAGTGCTTCTCTCCGGGTCTTAGTAAAGCCCGGCTCTTCAGCTCCTGATTGAATCTCGTGTCTCGTTGTTTGTTGGAGCAGAGTGCTTCTCTCCGGGTCTTAGTAAAGCCCGGCTCTTCTGCTCCTGATTGAATCTCGTGTCTCGTTGCTTGTTGGAGCAGAGTGCTTCTCTCCAGGTCTTAGTAAAGCCCGGCTCTTCAGCTCCTGATTGAATCTCGTGTCTCGTTGTTTGTTGGAGCAGAGTGCTTCTCTCCAGGTCGTGGTAAAGCCCGGCTCTTCAGCTCCTGATTGAATCTCGTGCCTCGTTGCTTGTTGGAGCAGAGTGCTTCTCTCTGGGTCTTAGTAAAGCCTGGCTCTTCAGATCCTGATTGAATCTCGTGTCTCGTTTGTTGGCGCAGAGTGCTTCTCTCCAGGTCTTCGTAAAGCCCGGCTCGTCAGCTCCTGATTGAATCTCGTGTCTCGTTGTTTGTTGGAGCAGAGTGCTTCTCTCCAGGTCTTAGTAAAGCCCGGCTCTTCAGCTCCTGATTGAATCTCGTGTCTCGTTGGAGCAGAGTGCTTCTCTCCAGGTCTTAGTAAAGCCCGGCTCTTCAGCTCCTGATTGAATCTCGTGTCTCATTGCTTGTTGGAGCAGAGTGCTTCTCTCCAGGTCTTAGTAAAGCCCGGCTCTTCAGCTCCTGATTGAATCTCGTGCCTTGTTGCTTGTTGGAGCAGAGTGTTTCTCTCTGGGTCTTAGTAAAGCCCGGCTCTTCAGCTCCTGATTGAATCTCGTATCTCGTTGCTTGTTGGAGCAGAGTGCTTCTCTCCAGGTCTTAGTAAAGCCCGGCTCGTCAGCTCCTGATTGAATCTCGTGTCTCGTTGCCGCAGAGTGCTTCTCTCCAGGTCTTAGTAAAGCCCGGCTCGTCAGCTCCTGATTGAATCTCGTGTCTCGTTGTTTGTTGGTGCAGAGTGCTTCTCTCCGGGTCTTAGTAAAGCCCGGCTCTTCAGCTCCTGATTGAATCTCGTGTCTCGTTGCTTGTTGGAGCAGAGTGCTTCTCTCCAGGTCTTAGTAAAGCCCGGCTCTTCTGCTCCTGATTGAATCTCGTGTCTCGTTGCTTGTTGGAGCAGAGTGCTTCTCTCCAGGTCTTAGTAAAGCCTGGCTCTTCAGCTCCTGATTGAATCTCGTGTCTCGTTTGTTGTTGGCGCAGAGTGCTTCTCTCCAGGTCTTAGTAAAGCCCGGCTCTTCAGCTCCTGATTGAATCTCGTGTCTCGTTTGTTGGAGCAGAGTGCTTCTCTCCAGGTCGTAGTAAAGCCCGGCTCTTCAGATCCTGATTGAATCTCGTGTCTCATTGTTTGTTGGCGCAGAGTGCTTCTCTCCAGGTCTTAGTAAAGCCCGGCTCGTCAGCTCCTGATTGAATCTCGTGTCTCGTTGTTTGTTGGAGCAGAGTGCTTCTCTCCGGGTCTTAGTAAAGCCTGGCTCTTCAGCTCCTGATTGAATCTCGTGCCTCGTTGCTTGTTGGAGCAGAGTGCTTCTCTCCGGGTCTTAGTAAAGCCCGGCTCTTCAGCTCCTGATTGAATCTCGTGTCTCGTTGCTTGTTGGAGCAGAGTGCTTCTCTCCAGGTCTTAGTAAAGCCCGGCTCGTCAGCTCCTGATTGAATCTCGTGTCTCGTTGCCGCAGAGTGCTTCTCTCCAGGTCTTAGTAAAGCCTGGCTCTTCAGCTCCTGATTGAATCTCGTGTCTCGTTTTTTGTTGGAGCAGAGTGCTTCTCTCCGGGTCTTAGTAAAGCCCGGCTCTTCAGCTCCTGATTGAATCTCGTGTCTCGTTGTTTGTTGGCGCAGAGTGCTTCTCTCCGGGTCTTAGTAAAGCCCGGCTCTTCAGCTCCTGATTGAATCTCGTGTCTTGTTGCTTGTTGGAGCAGAGTGCTTCTCTCCGGGTCTTAGTAAAGCCCGGCTCGTCAGCTCCTGATTGAATCTTGTGTCTCGTTGCTTGTTGGAGCAGAGTGCTTCTCTCCAGGTCTTAGTAAAGCCCGGCTCTTCTGCTCCTGATTGAATCTCGTGTCTCGTTGCTTGTTGGCGCAGAGTGCTTCTCTCCGGGTCTTAGTAAAGCCCGGCTCTTCTGCTCCTGATTGAATCTCGTGTCTCGTTGTTTGTTGGAGCAGAGTGCTTCTCTCCAGGTCTTAGTAAAGCCCGACTCTTCTGCTCCTGATTGAATCTCTTGTCTCGTTCAGGGTTCGGCAGAGACTTACCTGCAGAAAACAGACCGACTGCATGGCCTGATGTGTGACCCCCTGGATAAGGTAAGTACTGCCAATGCCCTAGTCCCTTCCTCCCTCTACTCTAGGTGAGGCTCTGCTTCCATGTACTGTGAGCAATTCCCCTTGCCCTGCCCACCTCAGATCTTGGGATCACACCTGCCCCTTGCCCTACCCTCCTCGGATCTGCCCTACCCTCCTCGGATCTGCCCTACCCTCCTCGGATCTGCCCTACCCTCCTCGGATCTGCCCTACCCTCCTCGGATCTGCCCTACCCTCCTCGGATCTGCCCTACCCTCCTCGGATCTGCCCTACCCTCCTCATATCTTGAGATCACAATTTCCCCTCACCCCACCCTCCTCGGGTCTTGGGATCACACCTTCCCCTCGCCCTACCCTCCTCGGGTCTTGGGATCACACCTTCCCCTCGCCCTACCCTCCTCGGGTCTTGGGATCACACCTTCCCCTCGCCCTACCCTCCTCGGGTCTTGGGATCACACCTTCCCCTCGCCCTACCCTCCTCGGATCTTGGGGATCACACCTTCCCCACGCCCCTACCCTCCTCGGATCTTACATTACCCCCCCTCATCACTCTCTTTTGATTGTCAGATTCTTTGCCTGTCTCAGCGTGGTGCTGAACCTCTTCTTTCTTCACAGAGTGACCTAGGTGACTCGGAGCAGCTGAAGGTTCGAGTGACCGAGCTTGAGGACGAGGTCAGCACCTTAAGGAAGATTAACAAAGACCTGTTTGATTTCTCCGCCCGGATTATCACCAAGCCTTAAGTCCACGACTGCTCTCTACAGCCAGTAATCCTCAGTTCACTGTACTTAAGGCTAGGACTGCCATTTGGGACCTGCATCGGAAGCTTGCCGTGGACCTAATACGACTGATTGTGACTATTAACTCTCTCAGCTTTCGTTACCTCCAAGCAATGAACTAACAACTGTTTCTTGTGGCTAGTTCTACTCAGAGCTGGCACCTGCACCAGGGTTGAAGGCTACATGTGTTACCTGCAGGCTGTAACAGTTTACACAACTACCCGCTCTAAGTCTACACATGCCTGGTGCAGCTCCGCACGCAGGCACCTGTACATGTCTGCAAATGCGCCTGTGAATGTTACCAACCCAGGAAAGCTTCAGCCTCCAAACACACCTATCTGAAGGCCAACCACAGGCATCTTTTTGTATTAATCATATGTTATAAATAGTTTTCTCTGATATTTGTGTACTATCCCCCTGTGTGCACGTCTGCACACACTGAGCTGGCCCCCACTCGCAGCTCTAGCTTTTCAGTGGACCGTGAGAATAAACCAACCAGTCAACGGCAACTGTTCCAGGGAGTACCTGGATTAGCACCATGTTCTTTTCTTTCTTGTGGTTTGTTTACCTTTTGTTACTAGCAAATGTTTAGTGCACTTGTTGGAACACTGATAGGTATATATATTTTTTTTAAATAAAGGAAAACTGAAAATGTTCGACAATGCAGAAAGTTATGTAGGCCCGGTGGCGGTATGAGTGTTGTTCTTTGCATGGCTTTGTGCTTTATTCTCAACTACCATGGTCTGCAGGAAGGTGGGGTGCTTCTTACAGGGTCTTATATTTAGCAAGAGTATGAAGCTCTAGCTGATGCAACCTAGCTCGACACTGGGCATCGAGGGTCAGCTTCTGCCTGTTGTTCGACTACTCAGGGCAAGCAGTGTGTATTGGGGGGGGGGGGAGCTGCTGCCTGTTGTCTGACTACACAGGACAAGAGTTGTGTATGGAGAGCGAGCTACTGTCTCTTGTCCTACTACACAGGACAAGAGTTGTGTACGGAGAGCGAGCTGCTGCCTCTTGTTCGACTACATAGGACAAGAGTTGTGTACGGAGAGTGAGCTGCTGTCTCTTGTCCGACTACACAGGACAAGAGTTGTGTACGGAGAGTGAGCTGCTGACTCTTGTTCGACCACATAGGACAAGAGTTGTGTATGGAGAGTGAGCTGCTGCCTCTTGTCTGACTACACAGGACAAGAGTTGTGTACGGAGAGCGAGCTGCTGCCTCTTGTTCGACTACATAGGGCAAGAGTTGTGTATGGAGAGTGAGCTGCTGCTTCTTGTTCGACTACACAGAGAAGAGTTGTGTACAGAGAGTTAGCTACTGCCTCTTGTCCGACTACACAGGACAAGAGTTGTGTACGGAGAGCGAGCTGCTGCCTCTTGTCCGACAACACAGGACAAGAGTTGTGTATGGAGAGTGAGCTGCTGCCTCTTGTCTGACTACACAGGACAAGAGTTGTGTACGGAGAGCGAGCTGCTGCCTCTTGTTCGACTACATAGGGCAAGAGTTGTGTATGGAGAGTGATCTGCTGCCTCTTGTTCGAATACACAGGACAAGAGTTGTGTATGGAGAGTGAGCTGCTGCTTCTTGTCTGACTACACAGGACGAGTTGTGTACGGCGAGCGAGCTGCTGCCTCTTGTCCGACTACATAGGACAAGAGTTGTGTACGGAGAGTGAGCTGCTGCCTCTTGTCTGACTACACAGGACAAGAGTTGTGTATGGAGAGTGTAGGAAGTTGGCACTGTATGTACTATTTCAAAGTAAGAAATAGCATGCACAGTGTCCAAGGGTTCCCCTTAGAGGTAAGATAGTGGCAAAAAGAGATCATTCTAATGCTCTATTTTGTGGTAGTGTGGTCGAGCAGTAGGCTTATCAGAGGGTAGTGTTAAGCATTTGTTGTACACACACAGGCAATAAATGAGGAACACACACTCAGAGACAATTCCAGGCCAATAGGTTTTTGTATAGAAAAATATATTTTCTTAGTTTATTTTAAGAACCACAGGTTCAAGATTTACAAGTAATGCTTTAAATGAAAGGTACTTCACTTAGGAACTTTAGGAACTTTGAATTAGCAAAATAGCACATACAGTTTTCACATAAATGACATATAGCTATTTTAAAACTAGACAGTGCAATTTTCAACAGTTCCTGGGGGAGGTAAGTGTTTTAGTTTTTGCAGGTAAGTAAACCACCTACAGGGTTCATGTTTGGGTCCAAGGTAGCCCACCGTTGGGGGTTCAGAGCAACCCCAAAGTTACCACACCAGCAGCTCAGGGCTGGTCAGGTGCAGAGGTCAAATTGGTGCCCAAAACGCCTAGGCTTCAATGGAGAAGGGGTGCCCCGGTTCCAGTCTGCCAGCAGGTAAGTACCCGCGGCTTCGGAGGTCAGACCAGGGGGGTTTTGTAGGGCACCGGGGGGGACACAAGTCAGCAGAGAAAGTACACCCTCAGCGGCACGGGGGCGGCCGGGTACAGTGTGCAAACAGGCATCTGGTTCGCAATAGAAATCAATGGGAGACCAAGGGGTCTCTTTAGCGATGCAGGCAAGGGGGGGGCTCCTTGGGGTAGCCACCACCTGGGCAAGGGAGAGGGCCACCTGGGGGTCGCTCCTGCACTGGAGGTCAGATCCTTCAGGTCCTGGGGGCTGCGGTTGCAGAGTCTTTACCAGGCGTTGGGTCTTTGAAGCAGGCAGTCACGGTCAGGGGGAGTCTCGGGATTCCTTCTGCAGGCGTCGCTGTGGGGGCTCAGGGGGTCAACTCTGGCTACTCACGGTCTCGTAGTCGCCAGGGAGTCCTCCCTGTGATGTTTGTTCTCCACAAGTCAGGCCGGGGGCATCGGGTGCAGAGTGCAAAGTCTCACGCTTCCGGCGGGAAACGTGTGTTGTTTCAAAGTTGCTTCTTTGTTGCAAAGTTGCAGTCTTTGGGGAACAGGGCCGCTGTCCTCGGGAGTTTCTTGGTCCTTCTAGAGCAGGGCAGTCCTCTGAGGCTTCAGAGGTTGCTGGACCCTGGGAACGCATCACTGGAGCAGTGTCTTTAGAAGGGGGGAGACAGGCCGGTAGAGCTGGGGCCAAAGCAGTTGGTGTCTCCATCTTCTCTGCAGGTTTTTCAGTTCAGCAGTCCTCTTCTTCTTAGGTTGCAGGAATCTAGGTTCTGGGGTGCCCCTAAATACTGAATTTAGGGGTTTGTTTAGGTCTGGGAGGGCAGTAGCCAATGGCTACTGTCCTTGAGGGTGGCTACACCCTCTTTGTGCCTCCTACCTGTGAGGAGGGGGGCACATCCCTATACCTATTTGGGGAATCCTCCAAAATCAAGATGGATGATTTCTAACGGCAGGGGTCACCTCAGCTCAGGACACCTTAGGGCTGTCCTGACTGGTGGGTGACTCCCTTTTTTTCTCATTATCTCCCCTAGACTTGCCGCCAAAAGTGGGGGCTGTGTCCAGGGGGCGGGCATCTCCACGAGCTGGAGTGCCGTGGGGCATTGTAACACGAAGCCTGAGCCTTTGAGGCTCACTGCTAGGTGTTACAGTTCCTGCAGGGGGGAGGTGTGAAGCACCTCCACCCAGAGCAGGCTTTGTTTCTGTCCTCAGAGAACACAAAGGCTCTCACCGCATGGGGTCAGACTCTCGTCTCTCAGCAGCAGGCTGGCACAGACCAGTCAGTCCTGCACTGAACAATTGGGTAAAATACAGGGGGCATCTCCAAGATGCCCTCTGTGTGCATTTTTTAATAAATCCAACACTGGCATCAGTGTGGGTTTATTATTCTGAGAAGTTTGATACCAAACTTCCCAGTATTCAGTGTAGCCATTATGGAGCTGTGGAGTTCGTTTTTGACAAACTCCCAGACCATATACACTTATGGCTACCCTGCACTTACAATGTCTAAGGTTTTGCTTCGACACTGTAGGGGCATAGTGCTCATGCACCTATGCCCTCACCTGTGGTATAGTGCACCCTGCCTTAGGGCTGTAAGGCCTGCTAGAGGGGTGACTTAACTATGCCACAGGCAGTGTGAGGTTGGCAATGCACCCTGAGGGGAGTGCCATGTCGACTTAGTCATTTTCTCCCCACCAGCACCCACAAGCTGGCAAGCAGTGTGTCTGTGATGAGTGAGGGGTCCCTAGGGTGGCATACGACATGCTGCAGCCCTTAGAGACCTTCCCTGGCATCAGGGCCCTTGGTACCAGGGGTACCAGTTTCAAGGGACTTACCTGGGTGCCAGGGTTGTGCCAATCGTGGAGACAATGGTACATTTCTGATGGATACAACTACCTGTGGATTCCTCACCTAATGAATACTCCCATGGCGCCAGCATTCGACGGAAATCTTCTTCCTAGTCTCTGCACGTCGACGAGGACGTCACTCTAGCCCACACGACGCCGTCTGACGTCATACAGGCAATAAGAGGTCCTCGACGACGTGACGACGTCAGTTCCCTTTTTTCCGTGCATTCGAAACGGTTATCTTCGAGGGAGCAACTGTTACTTTTGTGGTTACAGTGTATTTTTTGCTGCGTAGTCCTTCTCTGCAGTAATAATGTCGCAGAGAAAGTCGGGTTTCAAGCCTTGTCGAGAGTGTGGGGGCAAGATGTCAGTTACAGATCCTCACTCCGACTGCCTTTGGTGTTTGAGCTCCGACCACGACGTCTCAACTTGCGATTCATGCCAGCACATGAATCCGAAGGCCCTCAAGGAACGTGAGGCTAAGTTGTTTATGGCAAAGTCAAAGAAAGAAAAGCATCACAAGAAGTCTTCTTCGCCAAGGCATCGGCGTCATCGAGACTCCCGGCGCCGTAGAGATTCACGGCGCCATTCAAGCAAGGAGACTCGTTCCAGGTCGCCTTCGGATCGGCGCCAGAGGACTTGGGAGTTCAGTCCCACGGTCACGCCGCATCCGTCGACGCCATTGCCCTCTCCGGCGTCACCGACTTCACCTGGGCAGGCGTCGGTGATTGAGGTGATGCAGCCTCTGGTGTTGTCTCCGGCGTCGCAGACGTCGAGGCCGGCGTCAGGGTCGCCTTCGATACAGGCACCCCAGTATCCGGCTTTTCCCACCCCTGGAGCCGATAGTACCGCATTCCTAAATGCGATGTATACCATCTTCCAACAGATGGCTCCAGGGGGTGCTCCGGCTGGTCCTTTGGCCTTTTCATTGTGTGATCCTGCGCCTCTACGGCCGGCACCCTTTATGCCCTTTCTCCCTTTTGGGAACGTGGGCTCGGCGCCGGTGTCGGCGCCGGTGGCCGCTCCGGTGGCTTCAGAGGGATTGGCCCCGGAGATTTCCATCCCGTCGACGTTGGGATTTCGTCCTGTGACTCCGGTGGGTCCATCTGCTCCAAGTTCTCTTCGTCCTGCTCTTTCATCGGCGTCGAAGTTGCCTGTGGCGCCGGACGCGGCGTCGGTTGCTTCTGGGGATCGGCGCCGATCTTCGACTTCGGCGGAGGCCATGTCGACTCCGCGTATCGAGCAGAGGCTACATTCGAGGAGACGGGCTCTTCGTCTATTGGAAGAGCAGGAGTACCAACGAGTCCTGGAGGAAGGAGAACTGGAGGACTCTGGTGATGGGCTGCATGGTCTGGATACAGCCAGTGGGCTGGACACTTCCCCTGAGTGGGATCTTTCGTCTCCAGGGGAATATACGGAGGAGGCTGCTTCCTTTCACGCTGTAGTACAGAAGGCAGCTAACTTTCTGGACCTGCCTTTGCTGGTGGCAGAGGCGAAGCAGAATCTTCTAACGGAGGTGCTACATCCGGCCTCTGCTGCAGCGGAGCCTCTCTTGCCGTTTAATGAAGCTTTGCTTGATCCGGTGCTAGATGTGTGGAAGAGGCCAGTATCTTCCTCAGCTGTTCATAGGGCTGTGGCCAGGAGGTATCGAGCTGCGCCATCTGACCCTGGCTTTCTTTCTAGACACCCTACACCGGAGAGCTTGGTGGTGCAAGCCTCCTGTTCATCAAAATCAGCGCCTGGATCTTTCCCGACGGTGCCTGGAGACAGGGACTCGAAAAAGCTGGATGCGCAGTCCAAGAAATTTTTTTCATCCTGCAGTCTGGCATTGAAGGCCACCAACGCAACTTGCATTCTGGGGAGATACATCCATGCTCTTATGGATGACATTTCGTCCTCATTTACGGAGCTTCCCCAGGGTCTTTTGGATGTTGTTTCGGACGCCCAGGCTGCCGCGACCCAGATTATTCAGTCTGGGCTGGACACGACCGACTCGGTGGCTAGGGCAATGGGCACGGCTGTGGTGGCAAGGAGACAGGCCTGGCTCCGTAATTCGGGGTTTTCTGCGGATGTGCAGTCAACCCTATTGGACCTCCCGTTTGATGGGGACAAACTGTTTGGGGCCAAGGCAGATTCGGCCTTGGAGCGATTTAAGGAGAGCAGGGCCACAGCCAAATCGTTAGGGCTCCAAGCTCCTTCTTCCTCTGCCTCTTCCAGATTTTTCAGGAGGTTTCGTGGATTTGGGCGTGGCTCTTCCTCCTCTTCCTTTCGGGGGAGATTCCAGCAACCTGCCTCTTCCCATCCCTATAGATCTTTTAGAGGGAGAGGTAGGGCCCGCACCAGAGGAGCCTCTCAGCAGCACTCTGCCTCTTCCTCGTCCTCTGGAGGGGTGCAGCAGGGAAAGCAGCCTTAGGCTTCCACCATTTCCCACTCACTCCTCTCCTGTAGGGGGAAGATTACGGCATTTTCTCCGCAAGTGGAAGACAATTACAACGGACACTTGGGTTCTCAGTATTGTGGGAAAAGGCTACACCCTTCCCTTTCGGGAGTTCCCGCCCCCCATCCCGCCTCGCCCATCTTATTGTTCAGAAGAACACCTCTTGTTGCTAGAACAGGAGGTACAAGTCCTCCTTTCAAAGGGCGCGGTGGAGTTGGTCCCAGAGCAGGAAAGGGGTCGAGGTTGTTACTCAAGGTATTTCCTGATTCCCAAGAAGGATGGTCGGTTAAGACCAATCCTGGATCTGAGGATCTTGAATTGGTTCCTCAAACAGGAAAAGTTCAAGATGCTGACCCTAGCTCAGGTGCTTTTGGCGTTGAACAAGGAAGATTGGATGGTGTCTGTCGACTTGCAGGATGCTTACTTTCATATCCCGATACTCAAGTCACACAGGAAGTATCTCCGGTTTGTGGTAGGATCGCAGCACTATCAGTTTGCGGTCCTTCCGTTTGGTCTTACTTCAGCACCTCGAGTCTTCACGAAGGTGATGTCGGTGGTTGCGGCAGAGCTCAGAAGGAAGGGGATAGCAGTATTCCCTTACTTGGACGACTGGTTGATCAAAGCCAAGTCTCCGGGGCTTTTGTTGCATCATCTGCAGTCAACGACTCAGTTGTTGTTCGACCTGGGCTTTTCGGTGAACGAGCCCAAATCTCACCTGGAACCCTCTCAGCGCCTCCTGTTCATAGGGGCAGTACTGGATACAACATTGAGTCGAGCCTTTTCTCCGCCTCAGCGGATTCAAGATATTCAGGAATTGGTTCCAATGTTTCGAAGTGGAGCGGTAGTTCCAGTCCTCAAGGTCCTTCGTCTGCTCGGTCTGTTTGCCTCCTGCATTCTGTTGGTCACGCATGCTCGCTGGCACATGAGGGCTCTTCAGTGGTGCCTCCGAAGGCAGTGGTCTCAACACAAAGGAGATCTAGAAGGTGCTGTCAAGATCTCCAGAGATGCTGCTGTGGACTTGAAGTGGTGGATTGCGAGCAACAATCTTTCACAAGGAAAGCAGTTTGCGCAGTCGCCACCAGTGGCCACTGTCATAACGGATGCTTCCACTCTAGGGTGGGGAGCTCATCTGGGGGATCTGGAGATCAAAGGCCTTTGGTCTCCAGAGGAGCAGATGTTTCATATCAATCTGTTGGAGTTACGGGCTGTACGTCTGGCTCTCAAGGCCTTCCTCCCTTCCCTTCCCTTTGTGGTCAGTCGGTACAGGTCCTGACGGACAATACTACCACCATGTGGTACATAAACAAACAGGGAGGAGTAGGGTCGTACCTTCTCTGCAGAGAAGCTCTTCGACTATGGTCCTGGGCAAAGAACCATCAGATTTGCTTGGTAGCAAATCATCTGGCCGGGGTCTTGAATGTACGTGCAGACGGTCTCAGTCGCCAATTCTCGGCAGACCACGAGTGGCGTCTCCATCCAGATCAAGCCCGTTTGATCTTCCAAAGGTGGGGGTTTCCTCGGGTAGATCTGTTTGCCACTCTGGAGAACGCGCATTGTCCGTTATTCTGCAGCCTCCAGTATCCGATGCAGGGAGCGTTGGGGGACGCGTTTCAAATAACCTGGTCCGGCCATTTGCTTTACGCGTTTCCTCCCATACCCTTGATTCCTCGAGTATTGAGGAAGATTCGCCAAGACCGGGCGCTAGTCCTCTTAATAGCTCCGGATTGGCCAAGGAGGGTGTGGTACTCCGACCTTCTCCAACTCTCAATGTGCCCTCTGCTCTGTCGCCCTTTCAGGGAAGACCTCCTCTCGCAGTCGCAGGGGCAGGTTTTACACCCCAACCTCCAGAGTCTGCACCTACATGCCTGGAGATTGAACGGGGCAACCTGAGTTCCTTCTCTCTTCCGCCTGATGTAGTGGATGTTATATTAGCTGCCAGGCGACACTCCACTAAATCTATCTACGCTAATAGGTGGTCTAAATTTGTTGCGTGGTGTGGAGAGAGGAAGATTGATCCCTTACATGCTCATCTATCGGACGTTTTGTCTTTTGCTCTGTCTCTAGCGCAGAAAGGTTGTGCAGTGGCTACCATTAAGGGTTATTTGTCGGCCTTGTCAGCCTTCATTTGTCTTCCAGACCAACCATCGTTATTTAAATCCCCTATTGTTATCAGATTCTTGAAAGGTCTTCTAAATAAATATCCTCCAAAACCATTTGTTATGCCGCAATGGGATTTGTCCTTGGTCCTGACTTTCCTTATGGGGTCCCCTTTCGAGCCTATGCATTCTTGCCCCTTAAGGTATTTGGTTATAAAAACAGTTTTTCTGGTAGCTATAACATCTGCAAGGAGAGTGAGTGAGTTGCAGGCCTTATCGGTAAAGCCCCCTTATACAACTTTTTATGGGGATAAGGTGGTGTTGAGGACCAAGGCTGCTTTCCTCCCGAAGGTTGTTTCACCCTTCTATTTGGCTCAGACAATTACTTTGTCCACGTTCTATCCTCCGCCTCATCCTTCTAAAGAGGAAGAAAGACTGCACCGTCTGGACCCAAAGAGGGCGTTGAGCTTCTTTATTGATAGAACAAAGGATTATCAGCTGTTCATCGGGTACGTGGGCAAGAGGAGAGGAAAGGCAGTCCACAAGAGAGCACTCTCCAGGTGGGTGGTTCTTTGCATTAAAATCTGTTACTCTTTGGCAAAGAAGGATCCTCCTGAGGGCATTAGAGCTCATTCCACCAGAGCTAAGTCGGCCACTTCGGCCTTGGCCAGAGGTGTTCCTGTGGTCGACATCTGCAAGGCCGCAACTTGGTCGTCCCTTCACACTTTTGCGAAACATTACTGTTTGGACTCTGAGGTCAGAAGGGACGGCCATTTTGCACGGTCAGTGCTGCAGGATTTCTTGGTTTGACCATTTAGGCACCCGCCACCGGGCGTGGTACTGCTTTGGGACTCTATTCATTAGGTGAGGAATCCACAGGTAGTTGTATCCATCAGAAGAACGAGTTACTTACCTTCGGTAACGACTTTTCTGGTGGATACATTAGCTACCTGTGGATTCCTCACGGTCCCACCCGCCTCCCCGTTGCCTTTCTGGTCTTACCAAGTAATCCTTGAGTGCGCTCCTCTTGGTCTTCAAGGTTGCAATAGATGTTGTATATATGGATACTTGTGTATATTTATCTGTATATATATATCTTTGTGTACATACATGATTTGCATATATTTGTTCGTTATATTAAATTTACAGCTATTCATTGCAATATTGTGTATTTTACAAGGTTATGGGATGTTGCCTTGCTCTTTCATTGCATTGGGTTGTTGTTCTCATGCACGTAAAAAATGTTGGTACTGACGTCGGCACGTCGTCAAGGACCTCTTATTGCCTGTATGATGTCAGACGGCGTTGCGTGGGCTAGAGTGACGTCCTCGTCGACGTGCAGAGACTAGGAAGAAGATTTCCGTCGAATGCTGGCGCCATGGGAGTATTCATTAGGTGAGGAATCCACAGGTAGCTAATGTATCCACCAGAAAAGTCGTTACCGAAGGTAAGTAACTCGTTCTTTAGGTGAAAGAACACTGGTGCTGGGGCCTGGTTAGCAGGGTCCCAGCACACTTCAGTCAAGACAGCATCAGTATCCGGCAAAAAGTGGGGGGGGGTAATTGCAACGGGGAGCCATTTCCTTACAGAGAGCGAGCTGCTGCCTCTTGTCAGACTACATAGGACAAGAGTTGTGTATGGAGAGCGAGCTGCTGCCTCTTGTCCGACTACACAGAGAAGAGTTGTGTACGGCGGGCGAGCGAGCTGCTGCCTCTTCTTTGACTACGTAGGACAAGAGTTGTGTACGGCGAGCGAGCTGCTGCCTCTTGTTCGACTACATTGGACAAGAGTTGTGTATGGAGGGTGGTTGCTGCCTCTTGTTCGACTACACAGAGAAGAGTTGTGTACGTAGAGCGAGCTGCTGCCTCTTGTCCGACTACACAGGACAAGAGTTGTGTATGGAGAGCGAGCAGCTGCCTTTTGTTCGACTACATAGGACAAGAGCTGTGTATGGAGAGTGAGCTGCTGCCTCTTGTTCGACTACGGAGAGTGAGCTGCTGCCTCTTGTCCGACTACATAGGACAAGATTTGTGTACGGAGAGTGAGCTGCTGCCTCTTGTTTGACTACATAGGACAAGAGTTGTGTACGGAGAGTGAGCTGCTGCCTCTTGTCTGACTACATAGGACAAGATTTGTGTACGGAGAGTGAGCTGCTGCCTCTTGTCCGACTACATAGGACAAGATTTGTGTACGGAGAGTGAGCTGCTGCCTCTTGTTTGACTACATAGGACAAGAGTTGTGTACGGAGAGTGAGCTGCTGCCCCTTGTTTGACTACATAGGACAAGAGTTGTGTACGGAGAGTGAGCTGCTGCCTCTTATCTGACTACATAGGACAGGATTTGTGTACGTAGAGTGAGCTGCTGCCTCTTGTTGGACTACATAGGACAAGAGTTGTGTACGGAGAGTGAGCTGCTGCCCCTTGTTTGACTACATAGGACAAGAGTTGTGTACGGAGAGTGAGCTGCTGCCCCTTGTTCGACTACATAGGACAAGAGCTGTGTATGTAGAGTGAGCTGCTGCCTCTTGTCCGACAACACAGGACAAGAGTTGTGTACGGAGAGCGAGCTGCTGCCTCTTGTCCGACAACACAGGACAAGAGTTGTGTACGGAGAGCGAGCTGCTGCCTCTTGTCCGACAACACAGGACGAGTTGTGTACGGTGAGCGAGCTGCTGCCTCTTGTGCGACTACATAGGACAAGAGTTATGTACGGAGAGTGAGCGGCTGCGTCTTGTTCGACTACACAGAAAAAAGTTGTGTACAGAGAGCGAGCTGCTGCCTCTTGTCTGACTACACAGAGAAGAGTTGTGTACGGCGAGCGAGCTGCTGCCTCTTGTTCGACTACATAGGACAAGAGTTGTGTACGGAGAGTGAGCTGCTGTCTCTTGTTCGACTACATAGGACAAGAGCTGTATATGGAGAGTGAGCTGCTGCCTCTTGTTCGACTACACAGAGAAGAGTTGTGTACGGAGAGTGAGCTACTGCCTCTTGTCCGACTACACAGAGAAGAGTTGTGTATGGCGAGCGTGCTGCTGCCTCCGTACACAACTCTTGTCCTATGTAGTCGGACAAGAGGCAGCAGCTCGCTCTTCGTGCACAACTCTTCTCTGTGTAGTCGAACAAGAGGCAGCAGCCACCCTCCATACACAACTCTTGTCCAATGTAGTCGAACAAGAGGCAGCAGCTCGCTCTTCATACACAACTCTTGTCCTATGTAGTTGACCAAGAGGCAGCAGCTCACTCTCCGTACACAACTCTTGTCCTGTGTAGTCGGACAAGAGACAGTAGCTCACTCTCCGTACACAATTCTTGTCCTGTGTATTCAAACAAGAGGCAGCAGCTCGCTCTCCGTACACAACTCTTGTCCTATGTAGTCGAACAAGAGGCAGTAGCTCGCTCTTCGTACACAACTCTTGTCCTATGTAGTCGACCAAGAGGCAGCAGCTCACTCTCCGTACACAACTCTTGTCCTGTGTAGTCGGACAAGAGGCAGCAGTTCGCTCTCCGTACACAACTCTTCTCTGTGTAGTCGAACAAGAGGCAGCAGCTCACTCTCCATATACAGCTCTTGTCCTATGTAGTCGAACAAGAGGCAGCAGCTCACTCTCCGTACACAACTCTTGTCCTGTGTAGTCGAACAAGAGGCAGCAGCAGCTCGCTCTCCGTACACAACTCTTGTCCTGTGTAGTCGGACAAGAGGCAGCAGCTCGCTCTCCGTACACAACTCTTGTCCTGTGTAGTCGAAGAAGATGCAGCAGCTCGCTCTCCGTACACAACTCTTGTCCAATGTAGTCGAACAAGAGGCAGCAGCTCACTCTCCTGTTCGACTACATGGGACAAGAGTTGTGTACGGAGAGCGAGCTGCTGCCTCTTGTTCGACTACATTGGACAAGAGTTGTGTATGGAGGGTGGTTGCTGCCTCTTGTTCGACTACACAGAGAAGAGTTGTGTACGGAGGGCGAGCTGCTGCCTCTTGTTTGAATACACAGGACAAGAATTGTGTCCGAGAGTGAGCTACTGTCTCTTGTCTGACTACACAGGACAAGAGTTGTGTACGGAGAGTTAGCTGCTGCCTCTTGGTCGACTACATAGGACAAGAGTTGTGTACGAAGAGCGAGCTGCTGCCTCTTGTTTGACTACATAGGACAAAAGTTGTGTATCTTGTTCGACTACACAGGACAAGAGTTGTGTACGGAGAGCGATCTGCTGCCTCTTGTTCAACTACACAGGACAAGAATTGTGTACGGAGAGCGAGCTGCTGTCTCTTGTCTGACTACACAGGACAAGAGTTGTGTACAGAGAGCGAGCTGCTGCCTCTTGTCTCACTAAACCGGACAAGAGTTGTGTACGGCGAGCGAGCTGCTTCCTCTTGTCCGACTACACAGGACAAGAGTTGTGTACAGAGAGTGAGCTGCTGCCTCTTGTCCGACTACACAGGACAAGAGTTGTGTATGGAGAGTGAGCTGCTGCCTCTTGTCCGACTACACAGGACAAGAGTTGTGTACGGCGAGCGAGCTGCTGTCTCTTGTTCGACTACACAGGACAAGAGTTGTGTACGGAGAGCGAGCTGCTGCCTCTTGTTCGACTACACAGGACAAGAGTTGTGTACGGAGAGCGAGCTGCTGCCTCTTGTCCGACTACACAGGACAAGAGTTGTGTACGGAGAGCGAGTTACTGCCTCTTGTCCGACTACACAGAGAAGAGTTGTGTATGGCGAGCGAGCTGCTGCCTCCGTACACAACTCTTGTCCTGTGTAGTCGAACAAGAGGCAGCAGCTCGCTCTCCGTACACAACTCTTGTCCTATGTAGTCGGACAAGAGGCAGCAGCTCGCTCTTCGTGCACAACTCTTCTCTGTGTAGTCGAACAAGAGGCAGCAGCCACCCTCCATACACAACTCTTGTCCAATGTAGTCGAACAAGAGGCAGCAGCTCGCTCTTCGTACACAACTCTTGTCCTATGTAGTCGACCAAGAGGCAGCAGCTCACTCTCCGTACACAACTCTTGTCCTGTGTAGTCGGACAAGAGACAGTAGCTCACTCTCCGTACACAATTCTTGTCCTGTGTATTCAAACAAGAGGCAGCAGCTCACTCTCCGTACACAACTCTTCTCTGTGTAGTCAAACAAGAGGCAGCAACCACCCTCCATACACAACTCTTGTCCAATGTAGTCGAACAAGAGGCAGCAGCTCGCTCTCCGTACACAACTCTTGTCCTATGTAGTCGAACAGGAGAGTGAGCTGCTGCCTCTTGTTCGACTACATTGGACAAGAGTTGTGTATGGAGGGTGGTTGCTGCCTCTTGTTCGACTACACAGAGAAGAGTTGTGTACGGAGGGTGAGCTGCTGCCTCTTGTTTGAATACACAGGACAAGAATTGTGTACGGAGAGTGAGCTACTGTCTCTTGTCCGACTACACAGGACAAGAGTTGTGTACAGAGAGTGAGCTGCTGCCTCTTGGTCGACTACATAGGACAAGAGTTGTGTACGAAGAGCGAGCTGCTGCCTCTTGTTCGACTACATAGGACAAGAGTTGTGTATCTTGTTCGACTACACAGGACAAGAGTTGTGTACGGAGAGCGAGCTGCTGCCTCTTGTTCAACTACACAGGACAAGAGTTGTGTACGGAGAGCGAGCTGCTGCCTCTTGTTCGACTACACAGGACAAGAATTGTGTACGGAGAGCGAGCTGCTGTCTCTTGTCTGACTACACAGGACAAGAGTTGTGTACGGAGAGCGAGCTGCTGCCTCTTGTCTCACTACACCGGACAAGAGTTGTGTACGGCGAGCGAGCTGCTGCCTCTAGTTCGACTACACAGGACAAGAGTTGTGTACGGAGAGCGAGCTGCTGCCTCTTGTCCGACTACACAGGACAAGAGTTGTGTACGGAGAGCGAGCTGCTGCTTCTTGTTCGACTACACAGGACAAGAGTTGTGTATGGTGAGCGAGCTGCTGCTTCTTGTTCGACTACACAGGACAAGAGTTGCGTATGGAGAGTGAGCTGCTGCCTCTTGTCCGACTACACAGGACAAGAGTTGCGTACGGAGAGCGAGCTGCTGCCTCTTGTTCGACTACACAGGACAAGAGTTGTGTACGGAGAGCGAGCTGCTGTCTCTTGTCTGACTACACAGGACAAGAGTTGTGTACGGAGAGCTAGCTGCTGCCTCTTGTCCGACTACACAGGACAAGAGTTGTGTACGGAGAGCGAGCTGCTGCCTCTTGTCCGACTACACAGGACAAGAGTTGTGTACGGAGAGTGAGCTGCTGCCTCTTGTCCGACTACACAGGACAAGAGTTGTGTACGGAGAGCGAGCTGCTGTCTCTTGTTCGACTACATAGGAAAGGAGTATTTATTAACACTAAATCATTCTGCCTGCAACTTGTAACAGTCTTTTTTTCACAAGCTGTGTTACTTCCTATGCACCTACATAAAGGTACTACCTTTCATGGTTTCTCTCTTTATTTTCAGGATTTTAATTCACTGTAGGGAGACAAAGTGGAGGCATCAACTCACATGGTTTAAAAAGCTGAAAGCCTTCCAAACCTAAATTGCATGGTTGCCCCTGAGTGAGCATCCTGTACCAGCTTTGTCACTTGGGTCACAGTTCATTAGGTCTCCATTACCAGATGGCGAGAGCTGTCTGGTTGTGAAAGACTGATTGTGGGCTTGCCAAGAACTTAGTGAGCTTTGAACCCGCCCACTGCCTTCATGGGCTACATTTTTTGTAAATCTTATTTCCTTGCTTCATATTCAATCGCTTTCTTTGGTCACTGTTGTTTGCCCCTCCTCTGGAGCAAAGCCTATTTACCATCCCTTTGATTGGCTGAATGGTGTCCTTCCACTGTTCTTAGGGGACTACTTTTTTCTTTTCCTTGAAGCACTCCGTGAGATTGTGTAGTTGCAGGATCTGTGAGCCTATCATGCTTACCACACCCAACTCCACCTCGGCAACTTCTCCCCACTACACCTATCTTTTTTCAAATGTAATTTATGTTTTTGTTCTGTACTGTAATTGTTGTACCATGAACTATGTGCCAAGGGTAGAGCAACCAGTGTGTGTTTGGAGGGGCGGGCACAGGCTGTGACGTGGTGATGGGCTTATGCGAGGGCTTTTAACCCTTTAACAGAACTAAGACATTGAAGGCTTTCTGCTTTGCACAAAAGTTGGATTGTTTAATGTCACCACAGATGTTGGATTCTCAATCCTGTTCAACCAAAATGCATAAAACCTTCCAAACTATCCTTAATAATGAGAAATTGGACGTCGGGGTTGAACTGAGTGACTTCTTCGCGCCGTTGTACAGCTGGCATGAAGCTGTTCACCGAACTGTTGTGGCCTCAGGGGAGAGACGGCACAGCTACTCTTTCGGTTTTCAAAGTAAGAACCCTGGTGTGTTTCACATGAGCAGGATTGTTTTGGATAAAAGTCGTCGTCCACGGCTGTAAGCTTTGCAATTTAAAAATATAGAGGCAACTGCTGAAGTTTTTCTTTATTTGGCACCTTTTGTGGGTCTGCAAGAACCATGGTATTGTACATAGAGTGCAGTCTATCTACCCCCCCCCCCCCGGGGGGGGCCCTGTCCCATCAGGGGCCACACTGAATGAGCAGCAGAGGCGTGCAGTCATCCCCCTGGGGAAGGGCCCTGGCTGGCTAGGGGTCGCCCTCAAGTGTGGGGGGCTCACATGACACACAAGTTGGGAGCTCCCTCATCAGTCTCATTTGCATAATCAATGCTCAGTCTCAGCCAGTTAATTACTGTAAGTGGGTCTCAGACCCCCCCGCGCCACGGGTGGCTGACGCCTGACCTGTATCCGAGAGCTGTTGGATTCAGCCTCAGCATGAGGGCTTCGTCCCAGGCCCTGCCCTCCACTTTCACCATCCATAGCAAAGTGGGGCAGATTCTGATGCTTGGTGCATAGTCAGTCTTTTTCCTTTGTTCGTGCTTCCCCACGCCCTTCTCTCACCAGAGGGCAGAGTGGGTCCTTACCCCCACCAGAGGGGCTTCCTTACCCCTCTCCTCGCTGCCTCTTCCCACAGTGAGTGCTTACCCTTCTCCTGCGTCTCACCCGAGGGGCTCTTTAGCCCTCTCCTCCCTGTCACCAGAGTGGGTCCTTACTCCTCTCTGCCTCTCACCAGAGGGGCCCCACGCCTCTCCTCCCTGCATCTCACCTCTCACCAGAAGAGGTCCTTATCTCTCTCCTCCAACCTCGCACCAGAGTGGGTCTTTAACACTCTTCTCCTGCCCCTCAACAGAGGAGGTCTGTAAACATCTCCTTCCCCATCTCACCTGAGGGGTCCTTACCCCTCTCCTTCTGGCTCTCACCAGAGGGGGGCTCCTTATCCTTCTACTCACATGGACTCGAGCGCGGCACAGCTCAGGGTCATGGACACAAGTGCGGCACAGCTCAGGGTCATGGACACAAGCCCGGCACAGCTCAGGGTCATGGACATAAGCCTAGCACAGCTCAGCGCCATGGACTCAAGCGCGCCACAGCTCAACGTCCTGGACTCAAGTGCGCCACAGCTCGGCGTCCTGATCTCAAGCCTGGCACAGCTCGGCGTCCTGGACTCAAGTCCAGCACAGCTCAGGGTCCTGGACTCAAGCCCAGCACAGCTCAGGGTCCTGGACTCAAGCCCAGCACAGCTCGGGGTCACGGACCCAAGCGCGGCACAGCTCGGGGTCACGGACCCAAGCGCGGCACAGCTCGGGGTCACGGACCCAAGCCCGGCACAGCTCATGGTCACGGACCCCAGCCCGGCACAGCTCAGGGTCACGGACCCAAGCCCGGCACAGCTCGGGGTCACGGACCCAAGCCCGGCACAGCTCGGGGTCACGGACCCAAGCCCGGCACAGCTCAGGGTCACGGACCCAACCCCGGCACAGCTCGGGGTCACGGACTCAAGCCCGGCACAGCTCGGGGTCACGGACTCAAGCCCGGCACAGCTCGGGGTCACGGACTCAAGCCCGGCACAGCTCAGGGTCACGGACTCAAGCCCGGCACAGCTCGGGGTCACGGACTCAAGTGCGGCACAGCTCGGGGTCACGGACCCAAGCCCGGCACAGCTCAGGGTCACGGACCCAAGCCCGGCAAAGCTCATGGTCACGGACTCAAGCCCGGCACAGCTCAGGGTCCTAGACTCAAGCCCGGCAGAGCTCGGGGTCACGGACTCAAGCCCGGCAGAGCTCGGGGTCACGGACTCAAGCCCAGCACAGCTCAGGGTCACAGACTCAAGCCCGGCACAGCTCGGGGTCACGGACTCAAGCCCGGCACAGCTCGGGGTCACGAACTCAAGCCCGGCACAGCTCGGGGTCACGAACTCAAGCCCGGCACAGCTCGGGGTCACGGACTCAAGCCCGGCACAGCTCGGGGTCACTGACTCAAGCCCGGCACAGCTCGGGGTCACGTACTCAAGTGCGGGACAGCTCGGGGTCACGGACTCAAGCCCGGCACAGCTCAGGGTCACGGACCAAAGCCCGGCAAAGCTCATGGTCACGGACTCAAGCCCGGCACAGCTCAGGGTCCTGGACTCAAGCCCGGCAGAGCTCGGGGTCACGGACTCAAGCCCGGCACAGCTCGGGGTCACGGACTCAAGCCCGGCACAGCTCGGGGTCACGGACCCCAGCCCGGCACAGCTCGGGGTCACGGACCCCAGCCCGGCACAGCTCATGGTCACGGACCCAAGTCCGGCACAGCTCATGGTCACGGACCCAAGCCCGGCACAGCTTAGGGTCACGGACCCAAGCCCGGCTCAGCTCAGGGTCATGGACTCAAGTGCGGTACAGCTCGGGGTCACGGACTCCAGCCCGGCACAGCTCAGGGTTTACGGAGTCAAGCCCGGCACAGCTCAGGGTCCTGGACTGAAGCCCGGCAGAGCTCGGGGTCCTGGACTCAAGCCCGGCAGAGCTCGGGGTCCTGGACTCAAGCCCGGCAGAGCTCGGGGTCCTGGACTCAAGCCCGGCACAGCTCGGGGTCACGGACTCAAGCCCGGCACAGCTCGGGGTCACGGACTCACGGACCCCAGCCCGGCACAGCTCGGGGTCACGGACCCCAGCCCGGCACAGCTCAGGGTCACGGACCCGAGCCCGGCACAGATCGGGGTCACGGACTCGAGCCCGGTACAGATCGGGGTCACGGACTCGAGCCCGGCACAGCTCAGGGTCATGGACTCGTGTACTCAAGTGTGGCTCTGCGTCATGGACTCCAGCGGCACAGCTCAGCGTCATGCTTTTGAGGATGACACAGGTCAGCGCCATGGACTTAAGCACGGCACAGCTCAGGGTCATGAACTCGAGTGCAGCACAGCTCGGGGTCATGGACTCACGGAATGCATTGCTAAGCTAGGGGCATGGTTGCACCTCCCCTATGTTTTAGGATGAAGTTGACAAGGGATCTTTAGTTGTGACATGGACTCATTACTACACTCATTTACTGGCACAAACTGACCAGCTCACTAAGGGATGGGCCCTTGATCTATGGACACCAATGTTATACAGGGCCACGCATAACCATATGTAACCGTGAGAAGAGGCGCTCAAGTGACTGTCTTTTCTGAGAACTGTGAGGGGCCGGACTGCACCACCTGACCCCCTGATGGTGCAGTTTTACCCAGTAACTCTTTTTGCCTGTTGTCAGTGTGCTTAGACTGGTTTCACCTGGATCCTGCTAACCAGGACCTCAGTGATTGCACTCTCTCCTCTAGATTTGATAGCTTTGGTACCCTTTACACCCCACAATTAGCATACTAGTCTACCCCTGTAAGTCCCTAGAATATGGTACATCGGTATCAAGGGCATTGGTACACCAGGGGACCCCCATGGGCTGCCGAATGTATTCTGCCACCCAGGGGAGCCCATGCAAACTGTCTGCAGGCTTGCAGCCTGCATGAAAAGGTGCATGCACCCCTTCACTACAAGTCACTACACCAGGTCACTGCAAGTCACCGCTATGGCAGGCCCTCCTAGCCCGGAGGGCAGGGTGCAGGATTCTGTGTGTTAGGACACCCCAGCATGAGCAGAGGTGCCCCTACATTCTCCAGTTCCAATGCACTGGACTTCATAAGTGCGGGGAACCCATTTTACCCGTGTACTGGCCACAGGTCACGACCGACAGTCCAGCTACATAATGGTAATTCCAAACCTAGGCATGTTTGGTATCAAACATGTCAGAATCATACCCCAGTACTAATGCCAGTATTGGTGGCATGATTCCATGCACTCTGGGGGTTCCTTAGAGGACCCACCCCAAGTATTGCTCCAACTAGTCTTCCAGGGTCTGCGGGCAGCCCACGCTGCTGCAGCCCCTCAGACAGGTTTCTGCCCTCCTGCTGCTTGACCAGGTGAAGCAGGGGGAGGCAGAACAAAGGATTTCCTGTGGGAGAGGGGAGGCAACACCCTCTTCCTTGGAAATATATGTTACAAAGTTGGGGAGGGTAGCCTTCCCACGCCACCGGCTTGCCTTGAAGCGGACATTTGGTGCCCTCCTGCATTATCCGGTTTGCACCAGTCCAGGGACCCCCGGTCCCTGCTCTGGTGCAAAACCACACAAAGGAAAGGGTAAGTGGCCACTTCCCTGTCCATCACCACCCCCAGGGGTGGTGCCCAGATCTCCTTCAGGTGGCCTCTTGATTCTGCCGTCTTGGAAACAAGATGTGCAGAGGCCCCTGGGAGCATCTGTTGGTCAGAAGGGGTAACTGACGTCAGTGACACCCTCTGATAGGTGGTCACCCTACCGAGTGACCTGTTAGGGCTATTTAGGGACTCCCTTGCGGGTAAATCCCTAGATTCAACGCGCAAGTCTCCACCAGGACTCCACTGCATCAACCTCTTCTGCTCCTGGACACCGGAAACACTGCTGGACTTCAATTGTAATTTTTCCGTGGCTGTGCATCGTCTGGGGTCTGCCAGACTTCAGCTGCATCAAAGACGCAAGAAGGAATCCCCCTTGCAGTGAAGGAGTCACTCCCCTGCATCCGCAGGCATCTAAAGCAATGTCTGGCTGCATGGATCTGCTCTCCTCTGGAACTGAATGGATCCTCCAACACCGGTGGTGGTTCTGAGTGGTCCTCTTGGTCCTTTCCTCCTTCTGCCCAATGCGGGAGATGGTGAGCCCTTACCTCTCTTAGCAGGACAGTACCCCTGTGCACCGCGACTCTTGCAGCAACCAAGGCTTGTTGACTCCTGCTCTAAGGAATCTTCAGGTTCCAAGTAGTCCCGGCCTCCAGCACCTCATCCTTGCAATGATAGTCTCTTCTCTGCTGCTCCAGCGGCTCCCCTCCAGGTGTGCTGACTGGTTCTCGCTGCAGTTTACTGTGCCTGCTGCCAGTGGGGGTTACAACTGCTTCTGCTGGCTCTCCCGACTGCTGAGTGTCGGCCCAGCCTCCCTTCCAAGGGTTGAGTCCCCAGGACCTTGCTGGTCCTCTTCATCTCTGCAAATCCTCCTTTGTCCAGATGTGCACTTGCCAAGGCTTGCTGGTGGTCCTCCTGACCACTGACCCGACTATGACCCTGCGTGGGATCTTCTGCACCACTCCAAGGACCTCTGCAGCACCTGGGCCCCACAGCTGATCTTCATCTTCCATTGTCTACCCTGATCTTCATCCACAGAAGGGTGAGTAGTGGCTCCTTTCCCACCTGGACACTCCTGCTTGGACTGGACTCCATCCCCTTCTTTTTCAGGTTCTTTTCTACTGAAATCCAAAGTTGGGGTCCATTAGGGTCCTGTTCTTGCAGAGTTCCTTTTCCAAATTCCCTTGTTAGGCTTTGGGTAGACAAGGTAATTTACCTCTGCTCTCCTGGTCGCTGGGGGTCCCCTAGGTACTCACCTCTTGGGATCCTGAGTTCTCCCAGCTCCCTTCTATTATTCATCCTTGGGTGAGGGACCTAAGTTCGTATTCCACTATTTTAGTATTTGCTTGGCCCCCCTATAGGGCCCTAACTTTTTTCTGCTATTTCTTGCCTATGTTTGTTGTCTTTCTATGCTCAATTCCTAATACATGTGTATATAGTTATACTCACCTCCGGTTGGGGTATTGCTATTCGGTATTTTAGTATCAGTGTTACCATAATAAAGTACCTTTATTTTTTTAACACTGGGTGTTTTCTTTCACGGGTAAGGGCTGTGTGACTACAGTGGTATTGCATGAGTTTTGCATGTCTTCTAGGTAAGCCTTGGCTGCTCATCCACAGCTACCGCTAGAGAGCCTGGCTTCTAGGCACTGCCTACACTTCACTAAGAGGGGATACCTGGACCTGGTATAAGGTGTAAACAACATAGGTGTCCACCACATACCAGACCCAGTATTCAAAGAGCACCCCTCCTTCTTGGGTGGCACAATGGTTCTATCCAGTGGCCGTGCTATGCCACCTGCTCCTCTGGTGCCCATCACAGAATGGGTAAGGGCTGGACTCCTTTCACTTTATCTCTGTATACAGCACCAATTTTTTGGAAAGCTTATGTGAACATCCACCCCCTACTTACAACACAGAAGTGCAAGTCAAAGCCTTTGACTTCTGGGTACTCCAAAGACCTTGTTCAGGGCACTCCGCTGTGTGTCAACCCCTGCCAGGCCCACTGATTCCTTACTCCACAGCAAAGAGCAATGCCATCAGCCCCTTCACCAGTGAAAAAATGCAGGTGGTACAGCACATTGACAGTACCAAGCCTGTGTCGTCTCTTACACCGTCAGCCTTCAAAGTCCTGTCTCCCGACATACTACAGTCCCTCAAAAGCTGGTCTACTCAGAGGTAACAGCATCAAGATTCACCAATATGTTGATGATACTCAGCTCAACTTGAAAATCTCCTCTGCTCAGTGCCTCAAACCCTGCTGTCTCATCTGCTTCAGACATCCAGTGCCTCAAACCCTGCCGTCTCCTCTGCTTCACACATCCAGCGCCTCAAACCCTGCCGTCTCTTCTCTTTCAGACATCCAGCGCCTCAAACCCTGCCGTCTCCTCTGCTTCAGACATCCAGTGCCTCACACCCTGCCGCCTCCTCTGCTTCAGACATCCTGTGCCTCACACCCTGCCTCCTCCTCTGCTTCAGACATCCAGCGCCTCAAACCCTGCCGTCTCCTCTGCTTCAGACATCCAGCGCCTCAAACCTGCCGTCTCCTCTGCTTCAGACATCCAGCGCCTCAAACCCTGCCGACTCCTCTGCTTCAGACATCCAGCGCTTTAGACCCTGCCATCTCCTCTGCTTCAGACATACAGCGCTTCAAACCCTGCCGTCTCCTCTGCTTCACACATCCAGCGCCTCAAACCCTGCCGTCTCCTCTGCTTCAGACATCCAGTGCCTCAAACCATGCCGTCTCCTCTGCTTTCCATATTCAGCGCCTCAAACCCTGCCGTCTCCTCTGCTTCCTATATCCAGTGCCTCAAACCCTGCAGTCTCCTCTACTTCACACATCAGCGCCTCAAACCCTGCTGTCTCCTCTTCTTCCCATATCCAGCGCCTCAAACCCTGTCGTCTCCTCTGCTTCAGACATCCAGCGCCTGAAACCCTGCCGTCTCCTCTTCTTCCCATATCCAGCGCCTCAAACCCTGCCGTCTCCTGTGCTTCACACATCCAGCACCTCAAACCCTGCCGTCTCCTCTGCCTCAGTCATCCAGCTCCTCAAACCCTGCCGTCTCCTCTGCTTCATACATCCAGCACCTCAAACCCTGCCGTCTCCTCTGCCTCAGTCATCCAGCTCCTCAAACCGTCGCCTCCTCTGCTTCAGACATCCAGCGCCTCAAACCCTGCCGTCTCCTCTGCTTCAGACATACAGCGCTTCAAACCCTGCCGTCTCCTCTGCTTCACACATCCAGCGCCTCAAACCCTGCTGTCTCCTCTGCTTCAGACATCCAGCGCTTCAAACCCTGCTCGCTCCTCTGCTTCACACATCCAGTGCCTCAAACCCTGCCGTCTCCTGTGCTTCACACATCCAGCACCTCAAACCCTGCCGTCTCCTCTGCCTCAGTCATCCAGCTCCTCAAACCCTGCCGTCTCCTGTGCTTCATACATCCAGCACCTCAAACCCTGCTGTCTCCTCTGCCTCAGTCATCCAGCTCCTCAAACCCTGTCGCCCCCTCTGCTTCAGACATCCAGCGCCTCAAACCCTGCCGTCTCCTCTGCTTCAGACATACAGCGCTTCAAACCGTGCCGTCTCCTCTGCTTCACACATCCAGCACCTCAAGCCCTGCTTGCTCCTCTGCTTCAGACATCCAGCGCTTCAAACCCTGCTCGCTCCTCTGCTTCACACATCCAGCGCCTCAAACCCTGCCGTCTCCTGTGCTTCACACATCCAGCGCCTCAAACCCTGCCGTCTCCTCTGCTTCACACATCCAGCGCCTCAAACCCTGCCGTCTCCTCTGCCTCAGTCATCCAGCTCCTCAAACCCTGTCGCCTCCTCTGCTTCAGACATCCAGCGCCTCAAACCCTGCTCGCTCCTCTGCTTCACACATCCAGCGCCTCAAACCCTGCCGTCTCCTCTGCCTCAGTCATCCAGCTCCTCAAAACCTGCCGTCTCCTCTGCTTCATACATCCAGCACCTCAAACCCTGCCGTCTCCTCTGCCTCAGTCATCCAGCTCCTCAAACCCTGTCGCCTCCTCTGCTTCAGACATCCAGCGCCTCAAACCCTGCCGTCTCCTCTGCTTCAGACATACAATGCTTCAAACCCTGCCGTCTCCTCTGCTTCACACATCCAGCGCCTCAAACCCTGCCGTCTCCTCTGCTTCACACATCCAGCGCCTCAAACCCTGCCGTCTCCTCTGCTTCACACATCCAGCGCCTCAAACCCTGCTCGCTCCTCTGCTTCACACATCCAGCGCCTCAAACCCTGCTCGCTCCTCTGCTTCACACATCCAGCGCCTCAAACCCTGCTCGCTCCTCTGCTTCACACATCCAGCGCCTCAAACCCTGCTCGCTCCTCTGCTTCACACATCCAGCGCCTCAAACCCTGCCGTCTCCTGTGCTTCACACATCCAGCGCCTTAAACCCTGCCGTCTCCTCTGCTTCACACATCCAGCGCCTCAAACCCTGCCGTCTCCTGTGCTTCACACATCCAGCGCCTCAAACCCTGCCGTCTCCTCTGCTTCACACATCCAGCGCCTAAAACCCTGCCGTCTCCTCTGCCTCAGTCATCCAGCTCCTCAAACCCTGTCGCCTCCTCTGCTTCAGACATCCAGCGCCTCAAACCCTGCTTGCTCCTCTGCTTCACACATCCAGCGCCTCAAACCCTGCCGTCTCCTCTGCCTCAGTCATCCAGCTCCTCAAAACCTGCCGTCTCCTCTGCTTCATACATCCAGCACCTCAAACCCTGCCATCTCCTCTGCCTCAGTCATCCAGCTCCTCAAACCCTGTCGCCTCCTCTGCTTCAGACATCCAGCGCCTCAAACCCTGCCGTCTCCTCTGCTTCAGACATACAATGCTTCAAACCCTGCCGTCTCCTCTGCTTCACACATCCAGCGCCTCAAACCCTGCCATCTCCTCTGCTTCACACATCCAGCGCCTCAAACCCTGCCGTCTCCTCTGCTTCACACATCCAGCGCCTCAAACCCTGCCGTCTCCTCTGCTTCACACATCCAGCCCCTCAAACCCTGCTCGCTCCTCTGCTTCACACATCCAGCGCCTCAAACCCTGCTCGCTCCTCTGCTTCACACATCCAGCGCCTCAAACCCTGCTCGCTCCTCTGCTTCACACATCCAGCGCCTCAAACCCTGCTGTCTCCTGTGCTTCACACATCCAGCGCCTTAAACCCTGCCGTCTCCTCTGCTTCACACATCCAGCGCCTAAAATCCTGCCGTCTCCTGTGCTTCACACATCCAGCGCCTCAAACCCTGCCGTCTCCTCTGCTTCACACATCCAGCGCCTCAAACCCTGCCGTCTCCTCTGCTTCACACATCCAGCGCCTCAAACCCTGCTCGCTCCTCTGCTTCACACATCCAGCACCTCAAACCCTGCCGTCTCCTCTGCTTCACACATCCAGCGCCTCAAACCCTGCTCGCTCCTCTGCTTCACACATCCAGCGCCGCAAACCCTGCTCGCTCCTCTGCTTCACACATCCAGCGCCTCAAACCCTGCTCGCTCCTCTGCTTCACACATCCAGCACCTCAAACCCTGCCGTCTCCTGTGCTTCACACATCCAGCGCCTTAAACCCTGCCGTCTCCTCTGCTTCACACATCCAGCGCCTCAAACCCTGCCATCTCCTGTGCTTCACACATCCAGCGCCTCAAACCCTGCCGTCTCCTCTGCTTCACACATCCAGCGCCTCAAACCCTGCCGTCTCCTCTGCTTCACACATCCAGCGCCTCAAACCCTGCTCGCTCCTCTGCTTCACACATCCAGCGCCTCAAACCCTGCTCGCTCCTCTGCTTCACACATCCAGCGCCTCAAACCCTGCCGTCTCCTGTGCTTCACACATCCAGCGCTTAAACCCTGCCGTCTCCTCTGCTTCACACATCCAGCGCCTAAAACCCTGCTCGCTCCTCTGCTTCACACATCCAGCGCCTCAAACCCTGCCATCTCCTGTGCTTCACACATCCAGCGCCTCAAACCCTGCCGTCTCCTCTGCCTCAGACATCCAGCGCCTCAAACCCTGCCGTCTCCTCTGCCTCAGACATCCAGTGCCTCAAACCCTGCCGTCTCCTCTGCTTCAGACATACAGCGCTTCAAACCCTGCCGTCTCCTCTGCTTCACACATCCAGCGCCTCAAACCCTGCCGTCTCCTCTGCTTGAGACATCCAGAGCCTCAAACCCTGCCGTCTCCTCTGCTTCACACATCCAGCGCCTCAAACCCTGCCGTCTCCTCTGCTTCACACATCCAGCGCCTCAAACCCTGCACACATCCAGCGCCTCAAACCCTGCCGTCTCCTCTGCTTCACACATCCAGCGCCTCAAACCCTGCCGTCTCCTCTGCTTCACACATCCAGCGCCTCAAACCCTGCTCGCTCCTCTGCTTCACACATCCAGCGCCTCAAACCCTGCCGTCTCCTGTGCTTCACACATCCAGCGCCTCAAACCCTGCCATCTCCTCTGCTTCAGACATCCAGAGCCTCAAACTCTGCCGTCTCCTCTGCTTCACACATCCAGCGCCTCAAACCCTGCTCGCTCCTCTGCTTCACACATCCAGCGCCTCAAACCCTGCCGTCTCCTCTGCTTCACACATCCAGCGCCTCAAACCCTGCCGTCTCCTGTGCTTCACACATCCAGCGCCTCAAACCCTGCCGTCTCCTCTGCTTCACACATCCAGCGCCTCAAACCCTCCCGTCTCCTCTACTTCACACATCCAGCGCCTCAAACCCTGCCGTCTCCTGTGCTTCACACATCCAGCGCCTCAAACCCTGCCTTCTCCTGTGCTTCACACATCCAGCACCTCAAACCCTGCTCGCTCCTCTGCTTCACACATCCAGCGCCTCAAACCCTGCCGTCTCCTCTGCTTCACACATCCAGCGCCTCAAACCCTGCTCGCTCCTCTGCTTCACACATCCAGCGCCTCAAACCCTGCTCGCTCCTCTGCTTCACACATCCAGCGCCTCAAACCCTGCTCGCTCCTCTGCTTCACACATCCAGCGCCTCAAACCCTTCTCGCTCCTCTGCTTCACACATCCAGCGCCTCAAACCCTGCCGTCTCCTGTGCTTCACACATCCAGCGCCTTAAACCCTGCCGTCTCCTCTGCTTCACACATCCAGCGCCTCAAACCCTGCCGTCTCCTGTGCTTCACACATCCAGCGCCTCAAACCCTGCCGTCTCCTCTGCTTCACACATCCAGCGCCTCAAACCCTGCCGTCTCCTCTGCTTCACACATCCAGCGCCTCAAACCCTGCTCGCTCCTCTGCTTCACACATCCAGCGCCTCAAACCCTGCTCGCTCCTCTGCTTCACACATCCAGCGCCTCAAACCCTGCCCGCTCCTCTACTTCACACATCCAGCGCCTCAAACCCTGCCGTCTCCTGTGCTTCACACATCCAGCGCCTTAAACCCTGCCGTCTCCTCTGCTTCACACATCCAGCGCCTAAAACCCTGCTCGCTCCTCTGCTTCACACATCCAGTGCCTCAAACCCTGCCGTCTCTTGTGCTTCACACATCCAGCGCCTCAAACCCTGCTGTCTCCTCTGCCTCAGACATCCAGCGCCTCAAACCCTGCCGTCTCCTCTGCCTCAGACATCCAGTGCCTCAAACCCTGCCGTCTCCTCTGCTTCAGACATACAGCGCTTCAAACCCTGCCGTCTCCTCTGCTTCACACATCCAGCGCCTCAAACCCTGCCGTCTCCTCTGCTTCAGACATCCAGAGCCTCAAACCCTGCCGTCTCCTCTGCTTCACACATCCAGCGCCTCAAACTCTGCCGTCTCCTCTGCTTCACACATCCAGCGCCTCAAACCCTGCCGTCTCCTCTGCTTCACACATCCAGCGCCTCAAACCCTGCCGTCTCCTCTGCTTCACACATCCAGCGCCTCAAACCCTGCTCGCTCCTCTGCTTCACACATCCAGCGCCTCAAACCCTCCCGTCTCCTGTGCTTCACACATCCAGCGCCTCAAACCCTGCCGTCTCCTCTGCTTCAGACATCCAGAGCCTCAAACCCTGCCGTCTCCTCTGCTTCACACATCCAGCGCCTCAAACCCTGCTCGCTCCTCTGCTTCACACATCCAGCGCCTCAAACCCTGCCGTCTCCTCTGCTTCACACATCCAGCGCCTCAAACCCTCCCGTCTCCTGTGCTTCACACATCCAGCGCCTCAAAACCCTGCCGTCTCCTCTGCTTCAGACATCCAGAGCCTCAAACCCTGCCGTCTCCTCTGCTTCACACATCCAGCGCCTCAAACCCTGCTCGCTCCTCTGCTTCACACATCCAGCGCCTCAAACCCTGCCGTCTCCTCTGCTTCACACATCCAGCGCCTCAAACCCTGCCGTCTCCTGTGCTTCACACATCCAGCGCCTCAAACCCTGCCGTCTCCTCTGCTTCACACATCCAGCGCCTCAAACCCTGCCGTCTCCTCTACTTCACACATCCAGCGCCTCAAACCCTGCCGTCTCCTGTGCTTCACACATCCAGCGCCTCAAACCCTGCCTTCTCCTCTGCTTCACACATCCAGCACCTCAAACCCTGCTCGCTCCTCTGCTTCACACATCCAGCGCCTCAAACCCTGCCGTCTCCTGTGCTTCACACATCCAGCGCCTCAAACCCTGCCGTCTCCTCTGCTTCAGACATCCAGCGCTTCAAACCCGGCTCGCTCCTCTGCTTCACACATCCAGCGCCTCAAACCCTGCCGTCTCCTGTGCTTCACACATCCAGCACCTCAAACCCTGCCGTCTCCTCTGCCTCAGTCATCCAGCTCCTCAAAACCTGCCGTCTCCTCTGCTTCATACATCCAGCACCTCAAACTGTGCCATCTCCTCTGCCTCAGTCATCCAGCTCCTCAAACCCTGTCGCCTCCTCTGCTTCACACATCCAGCGCCTCAAACCCTGCCGTCTCCTCTGCTTCAGACATACAGCGCTTCAAACCCTGCCGTCTCCTCTGCTTCACACATCCAGCGCCTCAAACCCTGCCGCCTCCTCTGCTTCAGACATCCAGAGCCTCAAACCCTGCCGTCTCCTCTGCTTCACACATCCAGCGCCTCAAACCCTGCTCGCTCCTCTGCTTCACACATCCAGCGCCTCAAACCCTGCTCGCTCCTCTGCTTCACACATCCAGCGCCTCAAACCCTGCACGCTCCTCTGCTTCACACATCCAGCACCTCAAACCCTGCTCGCTCCTCTGCTTCACACATCCAGCGCCTCAAACTTTGCCGTCTCCTGTGCTTCACACATCCAGCGCCTCAAACCGTGCCGTCTCCTCTGCCTCAGACATCCAGCGCCTCAAACCCTGCCGTCTCCTCTGCCTCAGACATCCAGCGCCTCATACCCTGCCGTCACATCATCCAGACCTGCACACCCAACCAAGACAGAGTTGAGGATTTTTGCCAAGAACTACAAACAAGATGCGGTACATTGAAGAATACCACCTCAGCATGGATGAACCGTCCAGAGTCCTCCCCCTCTCCTAATACTAAATAAGCTATGCCGACCTTTGACCCTGTACAGTTCTCTTCTGCCTACAGAAATACCTTATCTGTGCACACATACCCTGCTCTCCCTGCGGACTACCAGCCCTATTCCATCCACTCCCTGCAGACTTCCCTGCAGCCTCTCTACCTGGTGCCCTGCACCCAACCCTTGCCCCTCCCCTGATGCCTGTCTCTATACTGTCAGTGCTTGCAGCCTGCCTTATCCATGCCTGAACTTCCTGCAGACTCCTTTATCTGTACCCCCTCCACTGTGAGGGCGCTTTTCTCTAAATCTGGCCATCACTGCTGTCTCTTTGCGTATCCCCTGCAGTCCCTGCAGACGTCTTCCATATACCCTGCACTCCCTCCAGACATCTTCCATATACCCTGCACTCCCTGCAGATGTCTTCCATATACCCTGCTCTTCCTGCAGACTTTTTCCATATACCCTTCCCTCCCTGCAGACTTCTTCCATATACCCTGCTCTCCCTGCAGACTTCTTCCTTCTACCCTGCTCTCCCTGCAGATTTCTTCCTTCTACCCTGCTCTCCCTGCAGACTTCTTCCATATACCCTGCCCTCCCTGCAGGCGTCTTCCATATACCCTGCCCTCCCTGCAGGCGTCTTCCATATACCCTGCACTCCCTCCAGACGTCTTCCATATACCCTGCACTCCCTGCAGACGTCTTCCATATTCCCTGCACTCCCTGCAGACGTCTTCCATATACCCTGCCCTCCCTGCAGACTTCTTCCATATTCCCTGCTCTTCCTACAGACTTCTTCCATATACCCTGCTCTCCCTGCAGACTTCTTCCTTCTACCCTGCTCTCAATGCAGACTTCTGTATACCCTGCACTCCCTGCAGACTTCTTCCATATACCCTGCACTCTATGCAGACGTCTTCCATATACCCTGCCCTCCCTGCAGACTTCTTCCTTCTACCCTGCTCTCCCTGCAGACTTCTGTATACCCTGTTTCCCTGCAGGCTTATTCCATATACCCTGCTCTCCCTGCAAACTTCTGTATACCCTGCACTCCCTGCAGACATCTTCCATATACCCTTCACTCCCTGCAGACTTATTCCATATACCCTGCTCTCCCTGCAGACTTCTGTATCCCCTGCACTCCCTTCAAACGTCTTCCATATTCCCTGCACTCCCTTCAATCTTCTTCTGTATTCCCTGCTCTCCCTTCAGAATTCTTCTGTATCCCCTGCACTCCCTGCAGACATCTTCCATATACCCTGATCTCCCTGTGGACATCTGTATCCCCTGCACTCCCTGAAGACTTCTTCCATATACTCTGCACTCCCTGAAGACTTCTTCCATATACCCTGCTCTCCCTGCAGACTTCTTCGGTATACCCTGCACTCCCTGCAGACGTCTTCCGTATCACCTTCACTCCCTGCAGACTTCTTCCATATACCCTGCACTCCCTGCAGACTTCTTCCATATACCCTGATCTCCCTGCAGACTTCTGTATCCCCTGCACTCCCTGAAGACTTCTTCCATATACTCTGCCCTCCCTGAAGACATCTTCCATATACCCTGCTCTCCCTGCAGCCGTTTGTGTACCCTGCACTCCCTGAAGACTTCTTCTGTATACCCTGCATTCTTTTCAGACTTCTTTCATATACCCTGCTCTCACTGCAGACTTCTTCTTTAAACCCTGCAGTTCCTGCAGACTTCTGTATACCCTGCTATCCCTGCGGACATCTCCTGCATACCATGATCTCCCTGCAGACTTCTTCTGTATACCCTGCTCTCCCCACCCAGATGTAACAATTCATTGAAGACAATTCTATACTTCCAGACATCCAAACTGGATTCCGCCCAGGAAGAGTCACTGAATCGGCACTTATAGCAATCTGGGATGATCTTAAAAACACAGTCGACCGCAATGGAGTTGCTGCACTACTTCTCTTGGACCTCTCGGCTGCCTTTGATACAGTTTCACCAGGACCCCCTAACTCAAAGACTCCACGAAGCCGGCATAGAAGGGGCTGCTCTCAACTGGATTACATCTTACCTTCAAAAAAGAACTAATATCATCTGTTCTCCCCCTTCTCATCCAAACCCTACTTCACAAAAGCAGGGGTCCCCCAAGGATCAATCATCTGACCTTTGCTTTTCAACATCTACATGATATATTTACCAGAACTGATCAATGATTTTCATCTCACATGCTACAACTATGCAGATGACAAACAAATACTACTTAAATTAGAATGCCCCAAAAACATTCAAAACTCACAAATCTTCAGTTGCCTCAGAGCCGTTGATCAGTGGATGACCTGGAGCCATCTCAAACTAAATACCTACAAAACAAAAATACTCATATGTGGTGAGTGGAAAAGTTATGACCCTCTGTGCGTCTGGCCTGATGATCTCGGACCACCTCCTCAATTATGCAAGGAAGTTAAAAACCTTGGAATCACCATGGATTCCAAGTTAACTATGAATGCCCAAGTGGACAAATTAGCACGACCAAGCTTCATCACCTTGAAGACTTTACGACGCATCTTCCCCCACCTCGGATTTCCACACAAGGTGCAAGCTACTATCTCACTTGTACTATCCAAACTGGATTATGCCAATGGCCTCTACCATGGATCATCTCTATCTATTATGAAAAAACTACAACGTACTCAGAACTCCGCAGCCAGGCTACTATTACATGTAAAGCCGCAAGCCCACATCTCCCCTGCCTTGAGAGCACTACACTGGTTACCCGTTGCCAGAAGATGCACTTTCAAGCTGCTTTGTATCACCCACAAAGCTATACACGGAACAGGACCGCTTTTTATCAGAAACAAAATAACAAAATACATTCAACAAAGAAACCTCCGCTCAAGATTGGCACCCCGCCTTAGAACACCACCATACAAGAAAAAGACTATCGGTGGTACATCCTTCTCCGTTCAAGCAGCCAAACTGTGGAATTCATTACCCCCAACTATAAGAGCCACAGATAACTTTCTTGTCTTCAGAAAACTACTCAAGAGTTGGCTCTTTCCTTCATAACCACCATATTCAAACAACTATGGACTGCATATGCCTATGTTGATAAATATTTTTAATCTGATTGTGTATATTCTAGATAATGTATAGTTCTTTAGGAAATATGTATCCCTATGTCATAACAAAAAACCACACACATACTCTCTAAACCTGTTTAATGTACATTTAATCGTGGTTTAAATATGTATGTGTATGTACATATGTGTGTGTACATATGTGTGCATGTGTGTGTGTCTTCGTGTGTGTGTATATATATATATGTGTGTTATTCTATGCTTAACATGTTCATAGGTCATTGCATAATTCCTAGATAAGTTGTTATACTAGATATCTATGAATCCCTGCTCTCATCTTATCACACTTATCTACTCATCACTCTTATGTCATGTCTCTATCAAACTATCCTCCATTCCCACTCTGACTCATCCCAAATCCCTTCTACTACTTTCATCTCCTAAATATCTCTGCCTAAGCTCTTCCCTCCTCTTCCACATCTAACTCACCAAACCTCACTCTACCTCTGTGACCTCCCACACAACCCTACTAAATTCTCCCTCATTTATCTCACCCTGCTACTACGCTCTCCCTAACCCTTCCACATACTCTTCCCTCCTCCAGCCCCCTTTACTCATCCCAAGCCTTTGGGTTGAGTAAATGAAGGATATACTCCCAATTAACACTTCTGGATTTCTTTCCTCCTCCACCCCTCCATTACTCCAGTCAATCTAACTAACAAACGCTCATATCCGCGGCTCAAATTAACTCATAATAATTCTAAAACTGTACTCATATTTCCCGATACTAATCCATCACTAATTCCTTTTGGGTTCCGAAGTAGCGTGTTACTCGCTGAAAAACACTTCAACGCCTCGTCAGGTGTAGTAAGTGCTATATAAATACGATTACAATACACTACAATGCTGTGTTCTCGGCCGTCTTCTCTATATCCTCCACTCTCTGCAGATTTCTTCTGTGTACACTGCACTCCTTCTGGACGTCAGTATCCCCTGCACTCCCTCCCGACTTCTTCTGTGTACCTTCTACTTCCTGCAGACATCTTCTGTACACCCTGCACTCCCTGCAGACTTCTTCTGTACACCCTGCACTCCCTGCAGACTTCTTCTGCATACCCTGCACTCCCTGCAGACTTCTTCTGTACACCGTGCACTCCCTGCAGACTTCTTCTGCATACCCTGCACTCCCTGCAGACATCTTCTGTGTACCTTCTACTTCCTGCAGACTTCTTCTGCATACCCTGCACTCCCTGCAGACTTCTTCTGTACACCCTGCACTCCCTGCAGACTTCTTCTGCACACCCTGCAATCCCTGCAGACTTCTTCTGCATACCGTGCACTCCCTTCATACTTCTTCTGCATACCGTGCACTCCCTGCATACTTCTTCTGCTCACCCTGCACTCCCTGTATACTTCTTCTGCTTACCCTGCACTCCCTGCAGACTTCTTCTGTACACCCTGCACCCCCTGTATACTTCTTCTGTATACCCTGCATAGTTCTTCTGCATACCCTGCACAGTTCTCCTATACACCCTGCACTCCCTGTAGACATCTTTTGTGCACCCTGCACTCCCTGCACACTCCTTCTGTAATCCTTGAACTCTCTTCATACTTATTTAATGGACTTTGCACTCCCTGCAGATTTCTGTGTACCGTGCACTTCCTGCAGACTTCCATATACCCGGCACTCCCTGCAGACTTCTGTATGCCCTGCACTCCCACCAGGTTGCTTCTGTATCTCCCGCACTCCCTGCAGCTTCCATTCCCCCCGCCCCCTCACCCACCCCCCGAGCACTGACTCCTGG
The DNA here is from genome assembly GCF_031143425.1 of Pleurodeles waltl. Lineage (NCBI taxonomy): Eukaryota > Metazoa > Chordata > Amphibia > Caudata > Salamandridae > Pleurodeles > Pleurodeles waltl. The sequence goes on along the minus strand of NC_090451.1, from coordinate 22,004,754 downwards.
AGCCATAACGGAAATCATCTTATTAACCTCCGGAATAAAAGCAGCGGGGGGGGGGGGGGGCGGGGGGCATAAATCACCCGCCGGAACCTCCATCCTTACATTGACTCATCCCAGCGGCGCAGGAGCTACCAGGGGAGGGCGGAGGGGGGTGGATGGCCCTACAGAGTGAGGGAGGAGAGGGAGACGGGTGGGCGGGTGGGAGGGATGGAGGGAAAGAGAGGTTAGAGGAGGAGAGGGATAGATGAAGGGGAGAAGGAATAGGTGGAGGAAGGGAGAGTGGAGGGTGTGGAGACGGAGGGAGGTGATGTAAGTAGCTGGGGAGGAGGAGGGAGAGGAAGAGTGCTGAGGGGGGATGAGAAGGACATTGGAGAGAGGGGGATTAAGAGTAGGGAATGAAAAGAGCGATGGAGGGAAGACAAATGGAGGAGAGGAGGGCGGGGAGAGGAGGAGGAGGGTAGGGATAGAGGGGAGAGAAGGAGGGCAGGGATGGAGGAGAGGGGGAGGAGGAGGGCAGGGATGGAGGAGAGGGGGAGGAGGAGGGCAGGGATGGAGGAGAGGGGAGAAGGAGGGCAGGGATAGAGAGGGGAGGAGGGCAGGGATGGAGGAGAGAGGAGGCGGATGGCAGGCATGGAGGAGAGGGGAGAGGAGGAGGGCAGGGATGCTACCTCTAGTAACCAGCAGCAGAGGGCTGTCTCATGGCCTGTAACCAGCAGCAGAGAGCTGTCTCATGGCCTGCTACCTCTAGTAACCAGCAACAGACGGCTGTCTCATGGCCTGATACCTCTAGTAACCAGCAGCAGAGGGCTGTGTCCCGTGTCCTGCTACCTCTAGCAACCAGCAGCAGAGGACTGTGTCTCGTGTCCTGCTACCTCTAGTAACCAGCAGCAGAGGGCTGTCTCATGGCCTGCTACCTCTAGTATCCAGCAGCAAAGGGCTGTGTCTCGTGTTCTGCTACCTCTAGTAACCAGCAGCAGAGGGCTGTGTCTCTTGTTCTGCTACCTCTAGTAACCAGCAGCAGAGGGCTGTCTCATGGCCTGCTACCTCTAGTAACCAGCAGCAGAGGGCTGTGTCTCATGGCCTGCTACCTCTACTAACCAGCAGCAGAGGGCTGTGTCTCGTGTCCTGCTACCTCTAGTAACCAGCAGCAGAGGGCTATCTCATGGCCTGCTATCTCTAGTAACCAGCAGCAGAGGGCTGTGTCTCATGGCCTGCTACCTCTAGTAACCAGCAGCACAGGGCTGTCTCGTGGCCTGCTACCTCTAGTAACCAGCAGCAGAGGGCTGTCTCGTGGCCTGCTACCTCTAGTAACCAGCAGCGGAGGGCTGTATCTCGTGTTCTGCTACCTCTAGTAACCAGCAGCAGAGGGCTGTCTTATGGCCTGCTACCTCTAGTAACCAGCAACAGAGGGCTGTCTCATGGCCTGCCACCTCTAATAACCAGCAGCAGAGGGCTGTCTCATGGCCTGCTACCTCTAGTAACCAGCAACAGACGGCTGTCTCATGGCCTGATACCTCTAGTAACCAGCAACAGAGGGCTGTGTCCCGTGTCCTGCTACCTCTAGCAACCAGCAGCAGAGGACTGTGTCTCATGTCCTGCTACCTCTAGCAACCAGCAGCAGAGGGCTGTGTCTCGTGTTCTGCTACCTCTCGTAACCAGCAGCAGAGGGCTGTGTCTCGTGTTCTGCTACCTCTAGTAACCAGCAGCAGAGGGCTGTCTCATGGCCTGCTACCTCTAGTAACCAGCAGCACAGGGCTGTCTCTCGTGGCCTGCTACCTCTAGTAACCAGCAGCAGAGGGCTGTCTCATGGCCTGCTACCTCTAGTAACCAGCAGCAGAGAGCTGTCTCATGGCCTGCTTCCTCTAGTAACCAGCAGCAGAGGGCTGTCTCATGGCCTGTAACCAGCAGCAGAGAACTGTCTCATGGCCTGCTACCTCTAGTAACCAGCAGCAGAGGGCTGTCTCATGGCCTGCCACCTCTAATAACCAGCAGCAGAGGGCTGTCTCATGGCCTGCTACCTCTAGTAACCAGCAACAGACGGCTGTCTCATGGCCTGATACCTCTAGTAACCAGCAACAGAGGGCTGTGTCTCGTGTCCTGCTACCTCTAGCAACCAGCAGCAGAGGACTGTGTCTCGTGTCCTGCTACCTCTAGTAACCAGCAGCAGAGGGCTGCCTCATGGCCTGCTACCTCTAGTAACCAGCAGCAGAGGGCTGTCTCATGGCCTGCTACCTCTAGTAACCAGCAGCAGAGGGCTGTGTCTAATGGCCTGCTACCTCTAGTAACCAGCAGCAGAGGGCTGTGTCTCGTGTCCTGCTACCTCTAGTAACCAGCAGCAGAGGGCTATCTCATGGCCTGCTATCTCTAGTAACCAGCAGCAGAGGGCTGTGTCTCATGGCCTGCTACCTCTAGAAACTTGCAGCAGAGGGCTGTCTCGTGGCCGGCTACCTCTAGTAACCAGCAGCAGAGGGCTGTCTCGTGGCCTGCTACCTCTAGTAACCAGCAGCAGAGGGCTGTGTCTCGTGTTCTGCTACCTCTAGTAACCAGCAGCAGAGGGCTGTCTCATGGCCTGCTACCTCTAGTAACCAGCAGCAGAGGACTGTCTCATGGCCTGCCACCTCTAATAACCAGCAGCAGAGGGCTGTCTCATGGCCTGCTTCCTCTAGTAACCAGCAACAGACGGCTGTCTCATGGCCTGATACCTCTAGCAACCAGCAACAGAGGGCTGTGTCCCGTGTCCTGCTACCTCTAGCAACCAGCAGCAGAGGGCTGTGTCTCGTGTCCTTCTACCTCTAGTAACCAGCAGCAGAGGGCTGTCTCATGGCCTGCCACCACTAATAACCAGCAGCAGAGGGCTGTCTCATGGCCTGCTACCTCTAGTAACCAGCAACAGACGGCTGTCTCATGGCCTGCTACCTCTGGTAACCAGCAGCAAAGGGCTGTGTCTCGTGTTCTGCTACCTCTAGTAACCAGCAGCACAGGGCTGTGTCTCGTGTTCTGTTACCTCTAGTAACCAGCAGCAGAGGGCTGTCTCATGGCCTGCCACCTCAATACCCAGCAGCAGAGGGCTGTCTCAAGGCCTGCTACCTCTAGTAACCAGCAACAGACGGCTGTCTCATGGCCTGATACCTCTAGCAACCAGCAACAGAGGGCTGTGTCCCGTGTCCTGCTACCTCTAGCAACCAGCAGCAGAGGACTGTGTCTCGTGTCCTTCTACCTCTAGTAACCAGCAGCAGAGGGCTGTCTCTCGTGGCCTGCTACCTCTAGTAACCAGCAGCAGAGGGCTGTCTTGTGGCCTGCTACCTCTAGTAACCAGCAGCAGAGTTCTGTGTCTCATGGCCTGCTACCTCTGGGAACCAGCAGCAAAGGGCTGTGTCTTGTGTTCTGCTACCTCTAGTAACCAGCAGCAGAGGGCTGTGTCTCGTGTTCTGCTACCTCTAGTAACCAGCAGCAGAGTGCTGTCTCATGGCCTGCTACCTCTAGTAACCAGCAGCAGAGGGCTGTCTCATGGCCTGCTACCTCTAGTAACCAGCAGCAGAGAGCTGACTCATAGCCTGCTACCTCTAGTAACCAGCAGTAGAGGGCTGTCTCATGGCCTGCCACCTCTAATAACCAGCAGCAGAGGGCTGTCTCATGGCCTGCCACCTCTAGTAACCAGCAGCAGAGGGCTGTCTCATGGCCTGTTACCTCTAGTAACCAGCAGCAGAGGGCTGTCTCATGGCCTGCTACCTCTAGTAACCAGCAGCAGAAGGCTGTCTCATGGCCTGCCACCTCTAATAACCAGCAGCAGAGGGCTGTCTCATGGCCTGCTACCTCTAGTAACCAGCAGCAGAGGGCTGTCTCATGGCCTGCTACCTCTCGTAACAAGCAGCAGAGAACTGTCTCATGGCCTGCTACCTCTAGTAACCAGCATCAGAGGGCTGTGTCTCGTGTTCTGCTACCTCTAGTAACCAGCAGCAGAGGATTGTGTCTCGTGTCCTTCTACCTCTAGTAACCAGCAGCAGAGGGCTGTCTCTCGTGGCCTGCTACCTCTAGTAACCAGCAGCAGAGGGCTGTCTCATGGCCTGCTACCTCTAGTAACCAGCAGCAGAGGGCTGTCTCATGGCCTGCTACCTCTCGTAACCAGCAGCAGAGAGCTGTCTCATGGCCTGATACCTCTAGCAACCAGCAACAGAGGGCTGTGTCCCGTGTCCTGCTACCTCTAGCAACCAGCAGCAGAGGATTGTGTCTCGTGTCCTTCTACCTCTAGTAACCAGCAGCAGAGGGCTGTCTCTCGTGGCCTGCTACCTCTAGTAACCAGCAGCAGAGGGCTGTCTCGTGGCCTGCTACCTCTAGTAACCAGCAGCAGAGTTCTGTGTCTCATGGCCTGCTACCTCTGGGAACCAGCAGCAAAGGGCTGTGTCTCGTGTTCTGCTACCTCTAGTAACCAGCAGCAGAGGGCTGTGTCTCGTGTTCTGCTACCTCTAGTAACCAGCAGCAGAGTGCTGTCTCATGGCCTGCTACCTCTAGTAACCAGCAGCAGAGGGCTGTCTCATGGCCTGCTACCTCTAGTAACCAGCAGCAGAGAGCTGACTCATGGCCTGCTACCTCTAGTAACCAGCAGTAGAGGGCTGTCTCATGGCCTGCCCCCTCTAATAACCAGCAGCAGAGGGCTGTCTCATGGCCTGCTACCTCTAGTAACCAGCAGCAGAGGGCTGTCTCATGGCCTGCTACCTCTAGTAACCAGCAGCAGAGGGCTGTCTCATGGCCTGCTACCTCTAGTAACCAGCAGCAGAAGGCTGTCTTATGGCCTGCCACCTCTAATAACCAGCAGCAGAGGGCTGTCTCATGGCCTGCTACCTCTCGTAACCAGCAGCAGAGAGCTGTCTCATGGCCTGCTACCTCTAATAACCAGCATCAGAGGGCTGTGTCTCGTGTTCTGCTACCTCTAGTAACCAGCATCAGAGGGCTGTGTCTCGTGTTCTGCTACCTCTAGTAACCAGCAACAGATGGCTGTCTCATGGCCTGCTACCTCTAGTAACCAGCAGCAGAGGGCTGTCTCATGGCCTGCTACCTCTCGTAAGCAGCAGCAGAGAGCTGTCTCATGGCCTGCTACCTCTAGTAACCAGCAGCAAAGGGCTGTGTCTCGTGTTCTGCTACCTCTAGTAACCAGCAGCAGAGGGCTGTGTATCGTGTTATGCTACCTCTAGTAACCAGCAGCAGAGGGCTGTCTCATGGCCTGCTACCTCTAGTAACCAGCAGCAGAGGGCTGTCTCGTGGCCTGCTACCTCTAGTAACCAGCAGCAGAGGGCTGTCTCATGGCCTGCCACCTCTAATAACCAGCAGCAGAGGGCTGTCTCATGGCCTGCTACCTCTAGTAACCAGCAGCAGAGGGCTGTCTCATGGCCTGCTACCTCTAGTAACCAGCAGCAGAGAGCTGTCTCATGGCCTGCCACCTCTAGTAACCAGCAGCAGAAGGCTGTCTCATGGCCTGCCACCTCTAATAACCAGCAGCAGAGGGCTGTCTCATGGCCTGCTACCTCTAGTAACCAGCAGCAGAGGGCTGTCTCATGGCCTGCTACCTCTCGTAACCAGCAGCAGAGGGCTGTCTCATGGCCTGCCACCTCTAATAACCAGCAGCAGAGGGCAGTCTCATGGCCTGCTGACTCTAGTAACTAGCAACAGACGGCTGTCTCATGGCCTGATACCTCTAGAAAGCAGCAACAGAGGGCTGTGTCCTGTGTCCTGCTACCTCTAGCAACCAGCAGCAGAGGACTTTGTCTCGTGTCCTGCTACCTCTAGTAACCAGCATCAGAGGACTGTGTCTCATGGCCTGCTACCTCTGGTAACCAGCAGCAGAGGGCTGTCTCATGGCCTGCTACCACTAGTAACCAGCAGCAGAGGGCTGTCTCATGGCCTGCCACCTCTAATAACCAGCAGCAGAGGGCTGTCTCGTGGCCTGCTACCTCTAGTAAGCAGCAACAGACGGCTGTCTCATGGCCTGATACCTCTAGCAACCAGCAACAGAGGGCTGTGTCCCGTGTCCTGCTACTTCTAGCAACCAGCAGCAGAGGGCTGTGTCTCGTGTCCTGCTACCTCTAGTAACCAGCAGCAGAGGGCTGTCTCTCGTGGCCTGCTACCTCTAGTAACCAGCAGCAGAGGGCTGTTTCATGGCCTGCCACCTCTAATAACCAGTAGCAGAGGGCTGTCTCATGGCCTGCTACCTCTGGTAACCAGCAACAGACGGCTGTCTCATGGCCTGCTTCCTCTAGTAACCAGCAGCAGAGAGCTGACTCATGGCCTGCTACCTCTAGAAACCAGCAGCAGAGGGCTTTCTCATGGCCTGCCACCTCTAATAACCAGCAGCAGAGGGCTGTCTCATGGCCTGCTACCTCTAGTAACCAGCAGCAGAGGGCTGTCTCATGGCCTGCTACCTCTAGTAACCAGCAGCAGAAGGCTGTCTCATGGCCTGCCACCTCTAATAACCAGCAGCAGAGGGCTGTCTCATGGCCTGCTACCTCTAGTAACCAGCAGCAGAGGGCTGTCTCATGGCCTGCTACCTCTCTTAACCAGCAGCAGAGAGCTGTCTCATGGCCTGCTACCTCTAGTAACCAGCATCAGAGGACTGTGTCTCATGGCCTGCTACCTCTGGTAACCAGCAGCAGAGGGCTGTCTCATGGCCTGCTACCTCTAGTAACCAGCAGCAGAGGGCTGTCTCATGGCCTGCCACCTCTAATAACCAGCAGCAGAGGGCTGTCTTGTGGCCTGCTACCTCTAGTAACCAGCAACAGACGGCTGTCTCATGGCCTGATACCTCTAGCAACCAGCAACAGAGGGCTGTGTCCCGTGTCCTGCTACTTCTAGCAACCAGCAGCAGAGGGCTGTGTCTCGTGTCCTGCTACCTCTAGTAACCAGCAGCAGAGGGCTGTCTCTCGTGGCCTGCTACCTCTAGTAACCAGCAGCAGAGGGCTGTTTCATGGCCTGCCACCTCTAATAACCAGTAGCAGAGGGCTGTCTCATGGCCTGCTACCTCTGGTAACCAGCAACAGACGGCTGTCTCATGGCCTGCTTCCTCTAGTAACCAGCAGCAGAGAGCTGACTCATGGCCTGCTACCTCTAGTAACCAGCAGCAGAGGGCTGTCTCATGGCCTGCCACCTCTAATAACCAGCAGCAGAGGGCTGTCTCATGGCCTGCTACCTCTAGTAACCAGCAACAGACGGCTGTCTCATGGCCTGATACCTCTAGTAACCAGCAACAGAGGGCTGTGTCTCGTGTCCTGCTACCTCTAGCAACCAGCAGCAGAGGACTGTGTCTCGTGTCCTGCTACCTCTAGTAACCAGCAGCAGAGGGCTGCCTCATGGCCTGCTACCTCTAGTAACCAGCAGCAGAGGGCTGTCTCATGGCCTGCTACCTCTAGTAACCAGCAGCAGAGGGCTGTGTCTAATGGCCTGCTACCTCTAGTAACCAGCAGCAGAGGGCTGTGTCTCGTGTCCTGCTACCTCTAGTAACCAGCAGCAGAGGGCTATCTCATGGCCTGCTATCTCTAGTAACCAGCAGCAGAGGGCTGTGTCTCATGGCCTGCTACCTCTAGAAACTTGCAGCAGAGGGCTGTCTCGTGGCCGGCTACCTCTAGTAACCAGCAGCAGAGGGCTGTCTCGTGGCCTGCTACCTCTAGTAACCAGCAGCAGAGGGCTGTGTCTCGTGTTCTGCTACCTCTAGTAACCAGCAGCAGAGGGCTGTCTCATGGCCTGCTACCTCTAGTAACCAGCAGCAGAGGACTGTCTCATGGCCTGCCACCTCTAATAACCAGCAGCAGAGGGCTGTCTCATGGCCTGCTTCCTCTAGTAACCAGCAACAGACGGCTGTCTCATGGCCTGATACCTCTAGCAACCAGCAACAGAGGGCTGTGTCCCGTGTCCTGCTACCTCTAGCAACCAGCAGCAGAGGGCTGTGTCTCGTGTCCTTCTACCTCTAGTAACCAGCAGCAGAGGGCTGTCTCATGGCCTGCCACCACTAATAACCAGCAGCAGAGGGCTGTCTCATGGCCTGCTACCTCTAGTAACCAGCAACAGACGGCTGTCTCATGGCCTGCTACCTCTGGTAACCAGCAGCAAAGGGCTGTGTCTCGTGTTCTGCTACCTCTAGTAACCAGCAGCACAGGGCTGTGTCTCGTGTTCTGTTACCTCTAGCAACCAGCAGCAGAGGACTGTGTCTCATGGCCTGCTACCTCTAGAAACTTGCAGCAGAGGGCTGTCTCGTGGCCGGCTACCTCTAGTAACCAGCAGCAGAGGGCTGTCTCGTGGCCTGCTACCTCTAGTAACCAGCAGCAGAGGGCTGTGTCTCGTGTTCTGCTACCTCTAGTAACCAGCAGCAGAGGGCTGTCTCATGGCCTGCTACCTCTAGTAACCAGCAGCAGAGGGCTGTCTCATGGCCTGCTACCTCTAGTAACCAGCAGCAGAGGGCTGTCTCATGGCCTGCTACCTCTAGTAACCAGCAGCAGAAGGCTGTCTCATGGCCTGCCACCTCTAATAACCAGCAGCAGAGGGCTGTCTCATGGCCTGCTACCTCTAGTAACCAGCAGCAGAGGGCTGTCTCATGGCCTGCTACCTCTCTTAACCAGCAGCAGAGAGCTGTCTCATGGCCTGCTACCTCTAGTAACCAGCATCAGAGGACTGTGTCTCATGGCCTGCTACCTCTGGTAACCAGCAGCAGAGGGCTGTCTCATGGCCTGCTACCTCTAGTAACCAGCAGCAGAGGGCTGTCTCATGGCCTGCCACCTCTAATAACCAGCAGCAGAGGGCTGTCTTGTGGCCTGCTACCTCTAGTAACCAGCAACAGACGGCTGTCTCATGGCCTGATACCTCTAGCAACCAGCAACAGAGGGCTGTGTCCCGTGTCCTGCTACTTCTAGCAACCAGCAGCAGAGGGCTGTGTCTCGTGTCCTGCTACCTCTAGTAACCAGCAGCAGAGGGCTGTCTCTCGTGGCCTGCTACCTCTAGTAACCAGCAGCAGAGGGCTGTTTCATGGCCTGCCACCTCTAATAACCAGTAGCAGAGGGCTGTCTCATGGCCTGCTACCTCTGGTAACCAGCAACAGACGGCTGTCTCATGGCCTGCTTCCTCTAGTAACCAGCAGCAGAGAGCTGACTCATGGCCTGCTACCTCTAGTAACCAGCAGCAGAGGGCTTTCTCATGGCCTGCCACCTCTAATAACCAGCAGCAGAGGGCTGTCTCATGGCCTGCTACCTCTAGTAACCAGCAGCAGAGGGCTGTCTCATGGCCTGCTACGTCTAGTAACCAGCAGCAGAAGGCTGTCTCATGGCCTGCCACCTCTAATAACCAGCAGCAGAGGGCTGTCTCATGGCCTGCTACCTCTAGTAACCAGCAGCAGAGGGCTGTCTCATGGCCTGCTACCTCTCGTAACCAGCAGCAGAGAGCTGTCTCATGGCCTGCTACCTCTAGTAACCAGCATCAGAGGGCTGTGTCTCGTGTTCTGCTACCTCTAGTAACCAGCAGCAGAGGGCTGTGTCTCGTGTTCTGCTACCTCTAGTAACCAGCAGCAGAGGGCTGTCTCATGGCCTGCTACCTCTAGTAACCAGCAGCAGAGGGCTGTGTCATGGCCTGCTACCTCTCGTAACCAGCAGCAGAGAGCTGTCTCATGGCCTACTACCTCTAGTAACCAGCAGCAAAGGGCTGTGTCTCGTGTTCTGCTACCTCTAGTAACCAGCAGCAGAGGGCTGTGTCTCGTGTTATGCTACCTCTACTAACCAGCAGCAGAGGGCTGTCTCATGGCCTGCCACCTCTAATAACCAGCAGCAGAGGGCTGTCTCGTGGCCTGCTACCTCTAGTAACCAGCAGCAGAGGGCTGTCTCATGGCCTGCTACCTCTAGTAACCAGCAGCAGAGAGCTGTCTCATGGCCTGCCACCTCTAGTAACCAGCAGCAGAAGGCTGTCTCATGGCCTCCCACCTCTAGTAACCAGCAGCAGAACGCTGTGTCTCGTGTTATGCTACCTCTAGTAACCAGCAGCAGAGGGCTATCTCATGGCCTGCCACCTCTAATAACCAGCAGCAGAGGGCAGTCTCATGGCCTGCTGCCTCTAGTAACCAGCAACAGACGGCTGTCTCATGGCCTGATACCTCTAGTAACCAGCAGCAGAGGGCTGTCTCTCGTGGCCTGCTACCTCTAGTAACCAGCAGCAGAGGGCTGTTTCATGGCCTGCCACCTCTAATAACCAGTAGCAGAGGGCTGTCTCATGGCCTGCTACCTCTGGTAACCAGCAACAGACGGCTGTCTCTTGGCCTGCTTCCTCTAGTAACCAGCAGCAGAGAGCTGACTCATGGCCTGTTACCTCTAGTAACCAGCAGCAGAGGGCTTTCTCATGGCCTGCCACCTCTAATAACAAGCAGCAGAGGGCTGTCTCATGGCCTGCTACCTCTAGTAACCAGCAGTAGAGGGCTGTCTCATGGCCTGCTACCTCTAGTAACCAGCAGCAGAAGGCTGTCTCATGGCCTGCCACCTCTAATAACCAGCAGCAGAGGGCTGTCTCATGGCCTGCTACCTCTCGTAACCAGCAGCAGAGAGCTGTCTCATGGCCTGCTACCTCTAGTAACCAGCATCAGAGGACTGTGTCTCATGGCCTGCTACCTCTGGTAACCAGCAGCAGAGGGCTGTCTCATGGCCTGCTACCACTAGTAACCAGCAGCAGAGGGCTGTCTCATGGCCTGCCACCTCTAATAACCAGCAGCAGAGGGCTGTCTCGTGGCCTGCTACCTCTAGTAAGCAGCAACAGACGGCTGTCTCTTGGCCTGATACCTCTAGCAACCAGCAACAGAGGGCTGTGTCCCGTGTCCTGCTACTTCTAGCAACCAGCAGCAGAGGGCTGTGTCTCGTGTCCTGCTACCTCTAGTAACCAGCAGCAGAGGGCTGTCTCTCGTGGCCTGCTACCTCTAGTAACCAGCAGCAGAGGGCTGTTTCATGGCCTGCCACCTCTAATAACCAGTAGCAGAGGGCTGTCTCATGGCCTGCTACCTCTGGTAACCAGCAACAGACGGCTGTCTCATGGCCTGCTTCCTCTAGTAACCAGCAGCAGAGAGCTGACTCATGGCCTGCTACCTCCAGTAACCAGCAGCAGAGGGCTTTCTCATGGCCTGCCACCTCTAATAACCAGCAGCAGAGGGCTGTCTCATGGCCTGCTACCTCTAGTAACCAGCAGCAGAGGGCTGTCGCATGGCCTGCTACCTCTAGTAATCAGCAGCAGAAGGCTGTCTCATGGCCTGCCACCTCTAATAACCAGCAGCAGAGGGCTGTCTCATGGCCTGCTACCTCTAGTAACCAGCAGCAGAGGGCTGTCTCATGGCCTGCTACCTCTTGTAACCAGCAGCAGAGAGCTGTCTCATGGCCTGCTACCTCTAGTAACCAGCATCAGAGGGCTGTGTCTCGTGTTCTGCTACCTCTAGTAACCAGCAGCAGAGGGCTGTGTCTCGTGTTCTGCTACCTCTAGTAACCAGCAGCAGAGGGCTGTCTCATGGCCTGCTACCTCTAGTAACCAGCAGCAGAGGGCTGTCTCATGGCCTGCTACCTCTCGTAACCAGCAGCAGAGAGCTGTCTCATGGCCTACTACCTCTAGTAACCAGCAGCAAAGGGCTGTGTCTCGTGTTCTGCTACCTTTAGTAACCAGCAGCAGAGGGCTGTGTCTCGTGTTATGCTACCTCTAGTAACCAGCAGCAGAGGGCTGTCTCATGGCCTGTTACCTCTAGTAACCAGCAGCAGAGGGCTGTCTCGTGGCCTGCTTCCTCTAGTAACCAGCAGCAGAGGGCTGTGTCTCGTGTTATGCTACCTCTAGTAACCAGCAGCAGAGGGCTGTCTCGTGGCCTGCTACCTCTAGTAACCAGCAGCAGAGGGCTGTCTCTCGTGACCTGCTACCTCTGGTAACCAGCAGCAGAGGGCTGTCTCATGGCCTGCCACCTCTAATAACCAGCAGCAGAGGGCTGTCTCATGACCTGCTACCTCTAGTAACCAGCAGCAGAGGGCTGTCTCATGGCCTGCTTCCTCTAGTAACCAGCAGCAGAGAGCTGTCTCATGGCCTGCTACCTCTAGTAACCAGCAGCAGAAGGCTGTCTCATGGCCTGCCACCTCTAATAACCAGCAGCAGAGGGCTGTCTCATGGCCTGCCACCTCTAGTAACCAGCAGCAGAGGGCTGTCTCATGGCCTGCTACCTCTCGTAACCAGCAGCAGAGGGCTGTCTCATGGCCTGCCACCTCTAATAACCAGCAGCAGAGGGCAGTCTCATGGCCTGCTACCTCTAGTAACCCGCAACAGACGGCTGTCTCATGGCCTGATACCTCTAGAAAGCAGCAACAGAGGGCTGTGTCCCTCGTCCTGCTACCTCTAGCAACCAGCAGCAGAGGACTGTGTCTCGTGTCCTGCTACCTCTAGTAACCAGCAGCAGAGGACTGTGTCTCATTGCCTGCTACCTCTGGTAACCAGCAGCAGAGGGCTGTCTCATGGCCTGCCACCTCTAGTAACCAGCAGAAGAGGGCTGTCTCATGGCCTGCCACCTCTGATAACCAGCAGCAGAGGGCTGTCTCATGGCCTCCTACCTCTAGTAACCAGCAACAGACGGCTGTCTCATGGCCTGATACCTCTAGCAAACAGCAACAGGGTACTGTGTCCCGTGTCCTGCTACCTCTAGCAACCAGCAGCAGAGGGCTGTGTCTCGTGTCCTGCTACCTCTAGTAACCAGCAGCAGAGGGCTGTGTCTCGTGTCCTGCTACCTCTAGTAACCAGCAGCAGAGGGCTATCTCATGGCCTGCTATCTCTAGTAACCAGCAGCAGAGGGCTGTGTCTCATGGCCTGCTACCTCTAGTAACCAGCAGCAGAGGGCTGTGTCTCGTGTCCTGCTACCTCTAGTAACCAGCAGCAGAGGGCTATCTCATGGCCTGCTATCTCTAGTAACCAGCAGCAGAGGGCTGTGTCTCATGGCCTGCTACCTCTAGAAACCAGCAGTAGAGGGCTGTCTCGTGGCCGGCTACCTCTAGTAACCAGCAGCAGAGGGCTGTCTCGTGGCCTGCTACCTCTAGTAACCAGCAGCAGAGGGCTGTGTCTCGTGTTCTGCTACCTCTAGTAACCATCAGCAGAGGCCTGTCTCATGGCCTGCTACCTCTGGTAACCAGCAGCAGAGGGCTGTCTCATGGCCTGCTACCTCTAGTAACCAGCAGCAGAGGGCTGTCTCATGGCCTGCCACCTCTAATAACCAGCAGCAGAGGGCTGTCTTGTGGCCTGCTACCTCTAGTAACCAGCAACAGACGGCTGTCTCATGGCCTGATACCTCTAGCAACCAGCAACAGAGGGCTGTGTCCCGTGTCCTGCTACTTCTAGCAACCAGCAGCAGAGGGCTGTGTCTCGTGTCCTGCTACCTCTAGTAACCAGCAGCAGAGGGCTGTCTCTCGTGGCCTGCTACCTCTAGTAACCAGCAGCAGAGGGCTGTTTCATGGCCTGCCACCTTTAATAACCAGTAGCAGAGGGCTGTCTCATGGCCTGCTACCTCTGGTAACCAGCAACAGACGGCTGTCTCATGGCCTGCTTCCTCTAGTAACCAGCAGCAGAGAGCTGACTCATGGCCTGCTACCTCTAGTAACCAGCAGCAGAGGGCTTTCTCATGGCCTGCCACCTCTAATAACCAGCAGCAGAGGGCTGTCTCATGGCCTGCTACCTCTAGTAACCAGCAGCAGAGGGCTGTCTCATGGCCTGCTACGTCTAGTAACCAGCAGCAGAAGGCTGTCTCATGGCCTGCCACCTCTAATAACCAGCAGCAGAGGGCTGTCTCATGGCCTGCTACCTCTAGTAACCAGCAGCAGAGGGCTGTCTCATGGCCTGCTACCTCTCGTAACCAGCAGCAGAGAGCTGTCTCATGGCCTGCTACCTCTAGTAACCAGCATCAGAGGGCTGTGTCTCGTGTTCTGCTACCTCTAGTAACCAGCAGCAGAGGGCTGTGTCTCGTGTTCTGCTACCTCTAGTAACCAGCAGCAGAGGGCTGTCTCATGGCCTGCTACCTCTAGTAACCAGCAGCAGAGGGCTGTGTCATGGCCTGCTACCTCTCGTAACCAGCAGCAGAGAGCTGTCTCATGGCCTACTACCTCTAGTAACCAGCAGCAAAGGGCTGTGTCTCGTGTTCTGCTACCTCTAGTAACCAGCAGCAGAGGGCTGTGTCTCGTGTTATGCTACCTCTACTAACCAGCAGCAGAGGGCTGTCTCATGGCCTGCCACCTCTAATAACCAGCAGCAGAGGGCTGTCTCGTGGCCTGCTACCTCTAGTAACCAGCAGCAGAGGGCTGTCTCATGGCCTGCTACCTCTAGTAACCAGCAGCAGAGAGCTGTCTCATGGCCTGCCACCTCTAGTAACCAGCAGCAGAAGGCTGTCTCATGGCCTCCCACCTCTAGTAACCAGCAGCAGAACGCTGTGTCTCGTGTTATGCTACCTCTAGTAACCAGCAGCAGAGGGCTATCTCATGGCCTGCCACCTCTAATAACCAGCAGCAGAGGGCAGTCTCATGGCCTGCTGCCTCTAGTAACCAGCAACAGACGGCTGTCTCATGGCCTGATACCTCTAGTAACCAGCAGCAGAGGGCTGTCTCTCGTGGCCTGCTACCTCTAGTAACCAGCAGCAGAGGGCTGTTTCATGGCCTGCCACCTCTAATAACCAGTAGCAGAGGGCTGTCTCATGGCCTGCTACCTCTGGTAACCAGCAACAGACGGCTGTCTCATGGCCTGCTTCCTCTAGTAACCAGCAGCAGAGAGCTGACTCATGGCCTGTTACCTCTAGTAACCAGCAGCAGAGGGCTTTCTCATGGCCTGCCACCTCTAATAACCAGCAGCAGAGGGCTGTCTCATGGCCTGCTACCTCTAGTAACCAGCAGCAGAGGGCTGTCTCATGGCCTGCTACCTCTAGTAACCAGCAGCAGAAGGCTGTCTCATGGCCTGCCACCTCTAATAACCAGCAGCAGAGGGCTGTCTCATGGCCTGCTACCTCTAGTAACCAGCAGCAGAGGGCTGTCTCATGGCATGCTACCTCTCGTAACCAGCAGCAGAGAGCTGTCTCATGGCCTGCTACCTCTAGTAACCAGCATCAGAGGACTGTGTCTCATGGCCTGCTACCTCTGGTAACCAGCAGCAGAGGGCTGTCTCATGGCCTGCTACCACTAGTAACCAGCAGCAGAGGGCTGTCTCATGGCCTGCCACCTCTAATAACCAGCAGCAGAGGGCTGTCTCGTGGCCTGCTACCTCTAGTAAGCAGCAACAGACGGCTGTCTCATGGCCTGATACCTCTAGCAACCAGCAACAGAGGGCTGTGTCCCGTGTCCTGCTACTTCTAGCAACCAGCAGCAGAGGGCTGTGTCTCGTGTCCTGCTACCTCTAGTAACCAGCAGCAGAGGGCTGTCTCTCGTGGCCTGCTACCTCTAGTAACCAGCAGCAGAGGGCTGTTTCATGGCCTGCCACCTCTAATAACCAGTAGCAGAGGGCTGTCTCATGGCCTGCTACCTCTGGTAGCCAGCAACAGACGGCTGTCTCATGGCCTGCTTCCTCTAGTAACCAGCAGCAGAGAGCTGACTCATGGCCTGCTACCTCCAGTAACCAGCAGCAGAGGGCTTTCTCATGGCCTGCCACCTCTAATAACCAGCAGCAGAGGGCTGTCTCATGGCCTGCTACCTCTAGTAACCAGCAGCAGAGGGCTGTCTCATGGCCTGCTACCTCTAGTAATCAGCAGCAGAAGGCTGTCTCATGGCCTGCCACCTCTAATAACCAGCAGCAGAGGGCTGTCTCATGGCCTGCTACCTCTAGTAACCAGCAGCAGAGGGCTGTCTCATGGCCTGCTACCTCTCGTAACCAGCAGCAGAGAGCTGTCTCATGGCCTGCTACCTCTAGTAACCAGCAGCAGAGGGCTGTGTCTCGTGTTCTGCTACCTCTAGTAACCAGCAGCAGAGGGCTGTGTCTCGTGTTCTGCTACCTCTAGTAACCAGCAGCAGAGGGCTGTCTCATGGCCTGCTACCTCTAGTAACCAGCAGCAGAGGGCTGTCTCATGGCCTGCTACCTCTCGTAACCAGCAGCAGAGAGCTGTCTCATGGCCTACTACCTCTAGTAACCAGCAGCAAAGGGCTGTGTCTCGTGTTCTGCTACCTTTAGTAACCAGCAGCAGAGGGCTGTGTCTCGTGTTATGCTACCTCTAGTAACCAGCAGCAGAGGGCTGTCTCATGGCCTGTTACCTCTAGTAACCAGCAGCAGAGGGCTGTCTCGTGGCCTGCTTCCTCTAGTAACCAGCAGCAGAGGGCTGTGTCTCGTGTTATGCTACCTCTAGTAACCAGCAGCAGAGGGCTGTCTCGTGGCCTGCTACCTCTAGTAACCAGCAGCAGAGGGCTGTCTCTCGTGACCTGCTACCTCTGGTAACCAGCAGCAGAGGGCTGTCTCATGGCCTGCCACCTCTAATAACCAGCAGCAGAGGGCTGTCTCATGACCTGCTACCTCTAGTAACCAGCAGCAGAGGGCTGTCTCATGGCCTGCTACCTCTAGTAACCAGCAGCAGAGAGCTGTCTCATGGCCTGCTACCTCTAGTAACCAGCAGCAGAAGGCTGTCTCATGGCCTGCCACCTCTAATAACCAGCAGCAGAGGGCTGTCTCATGGCCTGCCACCTCTAGTAACCAGCAGCAGAGGGCTGTCTCATGGCCTGCTACCTCTCGTAACCAGCAGCAGAGGGCTGTCTCATGGCCTGCCACCTCTAATAACCAGCAGCAGAGGGCAGTCTCATGGCCTGCTACCTCTAGTAACCCGCAACAGACGGCTGTCTCATGGCCTGATACCTCTAGAAAGCAGCAACAGAGGGCTGTGTCCCTCGTCCTGCTACCTCTAGCAACCAGCAGCAGAGGACTGTGTCTCGTGTCCTGCTACCTCTAGTAACCAGCAGCAGAGGACTGTGTCTCATGGCCTGCTACCTCTGGTAACCAGCAGCAGAGGGCTGTCTCATGGCCTGCCACCTCTAGTAACCAGCAGAAGAGGGCTGTCTCATGGCCTGCCACCTCTGATAACCAGCAGCAGGGGACTGTCTCATGGCCTCCTACCTCTAGTAACCAGCAACAGACGGCTGTCTCATGGCCTGATTCCTCTAGCAAACAGCAACAGGGTACTGTGTCCCGTGTCCTGCTACCTCTAGCAACCAGCAGCAGAGGGCTGTGTCTCGTGTCCTGCTACCTCTAGTAACCAGCAGCAGAGGGCTGTGTCTCGTGTCCTGCTACCTCTAGTAACCAGCAGCAGAGGGCTATCTCATGGCCTGCTATCTCTAGTAACCAGCAGCAGAGGGCTGTGTCTCATGGCCTGCTACCTCTAGTAACCAGCAGCAGAGGGCTGTGTCTCGTGTCCTGCTACCTCTAGTAACCAGCAGCAGAGGGCTATCTCATGGCCTGCTATCTCTAGTAACCAGCAGCAGAGGGCTGTGTCTCATGGCCTGCTACCTCTAGAAACCAGCAGTAGAGGGCTGTCTCGTGGCCGGCTACCTCTAGTAACCAGCAGCAGAGGGCTGTCTCGTGGCCTGCTACCTCTAGTAACCAGCAGCAGAGGGCTGTGTCTCGTGTTCTGCTACCTCTAGTAACCATCAGCAGAGGGCTGTCTCATGGCCTGCTACCTCTAGTAACCAGCAGCAGAGGACTGTCTCATGGCCTGCCACCTCTAATAACCAGCAGCAGAGGGCTGTCTCATGGCCTGCTTCCTCTAGTAACCAGCAACAGACGGCTGTCTCATGGCCTGATACCTCTAGCAACCAGCAGCAGAGGACTGTGTCTCATGGCCTGCTACCTCTGGTAACCAGCAGCAGAGGGCTGTCTCATGGCCTGCTACCTCCAGTAACCAGCAGCAGAGGGCTGTCTCATGGCCTGCCACCTCTAATAACCAGCAGCAGAGGGCTGTCTCGTGGCCTGCTACCTCTAGTAACCAGCAACAGACGGCTGTCTCATGGCCTGATACCTCTAGCAACCAGCAACAGAGGGCTGTGTCCCGTGTCCTGCTACTTCTAGCAACCAGCAGCAGAGGGCTGTGTCTCGTGTCCTGCTACCTCTAGTAACCAGCAGCAGAGGGCTGTCTCTCGTGGCCTGCTACCTCTAGTAACCAGCAGCAGAGGGCTGTTTCATGGCCTGCCACCTCTAATAACCAGTAGCAGAGGGCTGTCTCATGGCCTGCTACCTCTGGTAACCAGCAACAGACGGCTGTCTCATGGCCTGCTTCCTCTAGTAACCAGCAGCAGAGAGCTGACTCATGGCCTGCTACCTCTAGAAACCAGCAGCAGAGGGCTTTCTCATGGCCTGCCACCTCTAATAACCAGCAGCAGAGGGCTGTCTCATGGCCTGCTACCTCTAGTAACCAGCAGCAGAGGGCTGTCTCATGGCCTGCTACCTCTAGTAACCAGCAGCAGAAGGCTGTCTCATGGCCTGCCACCTCTAATAACCAGCAGCAGAGGGCTGTCTCATGGCCTGCTACCTCTAGTAACCAGCAGCAGAGGGCTGTCTCATGGCCTGCTACCTCTCTTAACCAGCAGCAGAGAGCTGTCTCATGGCCTGCTACCTCTAGTAACCAGCATCAGAGGACTGTGTCTCATGGCCTGCTACCTCTGGTAACCAGCAGCAGAGGGCTGTCTCATGGCCTGCTACCTCTAGTAACCAGCAGCAGAGGGCTGTCTCATGGCCTGCCACCTCTAATAACCAGCAGCAGAGGGCTGTCTCGTGGCCTGCTACCTCTAGTAACCAGCAACAGACGGCTGTCTCATGGCCTGATACCTCTAGCAACCAGCAACAGAGGGCTGTGTCCCGTGTCCTGCTACTTCTAGCAACCAGCAGCAGAGGGCTGTGTCTCGTGTCCTGCTACCTCTAGTAACCAGCAGCAGAGGGCTGTCTCTCGTGGCCTGCTACCTCTAGTAACCAGCAGCAGAGGGCTGTTTCATGGCCTGCCACCTCTAATAACCAGTAGCAGAGGGCTGTCTCATGGCCTGCTACCTCTGGTAACCAGCAACAGACGGCTGTCTCATGGCCTGCTTCCTCTAGTAACCAGCAGCAGAGAGCTGACTCATGGCCTGCTACCTCTAGTAACCAGCAGCAGAGGGCTTTCTCATGGCCTGCCACCTCTAATAACCAGCAGCAGAGGGCTGTCTCATGGCCTGCTACCTCTAGTAACCAGCAGCAGAGGGCTGTCTCATGGCCTGCTACCTCTAGTAACCAGCAGCAGAAGGCTGTCTCATGGCCTGCCACCTCTAATAACCAGCAGCAGAGGGCTGTCTCATGGCCTGCTACCTCTAGTAACCAGCAGCAGAGGGCTGTCTCATGGCCTGCTACCTCTCGTAACCAGCAGCAGAGAGCTGTCTCATGGCCTGCTACCTCTAGTAACCAGCATCAGAGGGCTGTGTCTCGTGTTCTGCTACCTCAAGTAACCAGCAGCAGAGGGCTGTGTCTCGTGTTCTGCTACCTCTAGTAACCAGCAGCAGAGGGCTGTCTCATGGCCTGCTACCTCTAGTAACCAGCAGCAGAGGGCTGTCTCATGGCCTGCTACCTCTCGTAACCAGCAGCAGAGAGCTGTCTCATGGCCTACTACCTCTAGTAACCAGCAGCAAAGGGCTGTGTCTCGTGTTCTGCTACCTCTAGTAACCAGCAGCAGAGGGCTGTGTCTCGTGTTATGCTACCTCTAGTAACCAGCAGCAGAGGGCTGTCTCATGGCCTGCCACCTCTAATAACCAGCAGCAGAGGGCTGTCTCATGGCCTGCTACCTCTAGTAACCAGCAGCAGAGGGCTGTCTCATGGCCTGCTACCTCTAGTAACCAGCAGCAGAGAGCTGTCTCATGGCCTGCCACCTCTAGTAACCAGCAGCAGAAGGCTGTCTCATGGCCTCCCACCTCTAGTAACCAGCAGCTGAGCGCTGTGTCTCGTGTTATGCTACCTCTAGTAACCAGCAGCAGAGGGCTGTCTCATGGCCTGCCACCTCTAATAACCAGCAGCAGAGGGCAGTCTCATGGCCTGCTGCCTCTAGTAACCAGCAACAGACGGCTGTCTCATGGCCTGATACCTCTAGTAACCAGCAGCAGAGGGCTGTCTCTCGTAGCCTGCTACCTCTAGTAACCAGCAGCAGAGGGCTGTTTCATGGCCTGCCACCTCTAATAACCAGTAGCAGAGGGCTGTCTCATGGCCTGCTACCTCTGGTAACCAGCAACAGACGGCTGTCTCATGGCCTGCTTCCTCTAGTAACCAGCAGCAGAGAGCTGACTCATGGCCTGCTACCTCTAGTAACCAGCAGCAGAGGGCTTTCTCATGGCCTGCCACCTCTAATAACCAGCAGCAGAGGGCTGTCTCATGGCCTGCTACCTCTAGTAACCAGCAGCAGAGGGCTGTCTCATGGCCTGCTACCTCTAGTAACCAGCAGCAGAAGGCTGTCTCATGGCCTGCCACCTCTAATAACCAGCAGCAGAGGGCTGTCTCATGGCCTGCTACCTCTAGTAACCAGCAGCAGAGGGCTGTCTCATGGCCTGCTACCTCTCGTAACCAGCAGCAGAGAGCTGTCTCATGGCCTGCTACCTCTAGTAACCAGCATCAGAGGACTGTGTCTCATGGCCTGCTACCTCTGGTAACCAGCAGCAGAGGGCTGTCTCATGGCCTGCTACCTCTAGTAACCAGCAGCAGAGGGCTGTCTCATGGCCTGCCACCTCTAATAACCAGCAGCAGAGGGCTGTCTCGTGGCCTGCTACCTCTAGTAACCAGCAACAGACGGCTGTCTCATGGCCTGATACCTCTAGCAACCAGCAACAGAGGGCTGTGTCCCGTGTCCTGCTACTTCTAGCAACCAGCAGCAGAGGGCTGTGTCTCGTGTCCTGCTACCTCTAGTAACCAGCAGCAGAGGGCTGTCTCTCGTGGCCTGCTACCTCTAGTAACCAGCAGCAGAGGGCTGTTTCATGGCCTGCCACCTCTAATAACCAGTAGCAGAGGGCTGTCTCATGGCCTGCTACCTCTGGTAACCAGCAACAGACGGCTGTCTCATGGCCTGCTTCCTCTAGTAACCAGCAGCAGAGAGCTGACTCATGGCCTGCTACCTCTAGTAACCAGCAGCAGAGGGCTTTCTCATGGCCTGCCACCTCTAATAACCAGCAGCAGAGGGCTGTCTCATGGCCTGCTACCTCTAGTAACCAGCAGCAGAGGGCTGTCTCATGGCCTGCTACCTCTAGTAACCAGCAGCAGAAGGCTGTCTCATGGCCTGCCACCTCTAATAACCAGCAGCAGAGGGCTGTCTCATGGCCTGCTACCTCTAGTAACCAGCAGCAGAGGGCTGTCTCATGGCCTGCTACCTCTCGTAACCAGCAGCAGAGAGCTGTCTCATGGCCTGCTACCTCTAGTAACCAGCATCAGAGGGCTGTGTCTCGTGTTCTGCTACCTCTAGTAACCAGCAGCAGAGGGCTGTGTCTCGTGTTCTGCTACCTCTAGAAACCAGCAGCAGAGGGCTGTCTCATGGCCTGCTACCTCTAGTAACCAGCAGCAGAGGGCTGTCTCATGGCCTGCTACCTCTCGTAACCAGCAGCAGAGAGCTGTCTCATGGCCTACTACCTCTAGTAACCAGCAGCAGAGGGCTGTGTCTCGTGTTCTGCTACCTCTAGTAACCAGCAGCAGAGGGCTGTCTCATGGCCTGTTACCTCTAGTAACCAGCAGCAGAGGGCTGTCTCGTGGCCTGCTACCTCTAGTAACCAGCAGCAGAGGGCTGTGTCTCGTGTTATGCTACCTCTAGTAACCAGCAGCAGAGGGCTGTCTCGTGGCCTGCTACCTCTAGTAACCAGCAGCAGAGGGCTGTCTCTCGTGACCTGCTACCTCTGGTAACCAGCAGCAGAGGGCTGTCTCATGGCCTGCCACCTCTAATAACCAGCAGCAGAGGGCTGTCTCATGACCTGCTACCTCTAGTAACCAGCAGCAGAGGGCTGTCTCATGGCCTGCTACCTCTAGTAACCAGCAGCAGAGAGCTGTCTCATGGCCTGCTACCTCTAGTAACCAGCAGCAGAAGGCTGTCTCATGGCCTGCCACCTCTAATAACCAGCAGCAGAGGGCTGTCTCATGGCCTGCCACCTCTAGTAACCAGCAGCAGAGGGCTGTCTCATGGCCTGCTACCTCTCGTAACCAGCAGCAGAGGGCTGTCTCATGGCCTGCCACCTCTAATAACCAGCAGCAGAGGGCAGTCTCATGGCCTGCTACCTCTAGTAACCCGCAACAGACGGCTGTCTCATGGCCTGATACCTCTAGAAAGCAGCAACAGAGGGCTGTGTCCCGTGTCCTGCTACCTCTAGCAACCAGCAGCAGAGGACTGTGTCTCGTGTCCTGCTACCTCTAGTAACCAGCAGCAGAGGACTGTGTCTCATGGCCTGCTACCTCTGGTAACCAGCAGCAGAGGGCTGTCTCATGGCCTGCCACCTCTAGTAACCAGCAGAAGAGGGCTGTCTCATGGCCTGCCACCTCTGATAACCAGCAGCAGAGGGCTGTCTCATGGCCTGCTACCTCTAGTAACCAGCAACAGACGGCTGTCTCATGGCCTGATACCTCTAGTAACCAGCAGCAGAGGGCTGTCTCATGGCCTGCTACCTCTCGTAACCAGCAGCAGAGAGCTGTCTCATGGCCTACTACCTCTAGTAACCAGCAGCAAAGGGCTGTGTCTCGTGTTCTGCTACCTCTAGTAACCAGCAGCAGAGGGCTGTGTCTCGTGTTATGCTACCTCTAGTAACCAGCAGCAGAGGGCTGTCTCATGGCCTGCCACCTCTAATAACCAGCAGCAGAGGGCTGTCTCATGGCCTGCTACCTCTAGTAACCAGCAGCAGAGGGCTGTCTCATGGCCTGCTACCTCTAGTAACCAGCAGCAGAGAGCTGTCTCATGGCCTGCCACCTCTAGTAACCAGCAGCAGAAGGCTGTCTCATGGCCTCCCACCTCTAGTAACCAGCAGCAGAGCGCTGTGTCTCGTGTTATGCTACCTCTAGTAACCAGCAGCAGAGGGCTGTCTCATGGCCTGCCACCTCTAATAACCAGCAGCAGAGGGCAGTCTCATGGCCTGCTGCCTCTAGTAACCAGCAACAGACGGCTGTCTCATGGCCTGATACCTCTAGTAACCAGCAGCAGAGGGCTGTCTCTCGTAGCCTGCTACCTCTAGTAACCAGCAGCAGAGGGCTGTTTCATGGCCTGCCACCTCTAGTAACCAGCAGCAGAGGGCTGTCTCATGGCCTGCTTCCTCTAGTAACCAGCAGCTGAGAGCTGACTCATGGCCTGCTACCTCTAGTAACCAGCAGCAGAGGGCTTTCTCATGGCCTGCCACCTCTAATAACCAGCAGCAGAGGGCTGTCTCATGGCCTGCTACCTCTAGTAACCAGCAGCAGAGGGCTGTCTCATGGCCTGCTACCTCTAGTAACCAGCAGCAGAAGGCTGTCTCATGGCCTGCCACCTCTAATAACCAGCAGCAGAGGGCTGTCTCATGGCCTGCTACCTCTAGTAACCAGCAGCAGAGGGCTGTCTCATGGCCTGCTACCTCTCGTAACCAGCAGCAGAGAGCTGTCTCATGGCCTGCTACCTCTAGTAACCAGCATCAGAGGACTGTGTCTCATGGCCTGCTACCTCTGGTAACCAGCAGCAGAGGGCTGTCTCATGGCCTGCTACCTCTAGTAACCAGCAGCAGAGGGCTGTCTCATGGCCTGCCACCTCTAATAACCAGCAGCAGAGGGCTGTCTCGTGGCCTGCTACCTCTAGTAACCAGCAACAGACGGCTGTCTCATGGCCTGATACCTCTAGCAACCAGCAACAGAGGGCTGTGTCCCGTGTCCTGCTACTTCTAGCAACCAGCAGCAGTGGGCTGTGTCTCGTGTCCTGCTACCTCTAGTAACCAGCAGCAGAGGGCTGTCTCTCGTGGCCTGCTACCTCTAGTAACCAGCAGCAGAGGGCTGTTTCATGGCCTGCCACCTCTAATAACCAGTAGCAGAGGGCTGTCTCATGGCCTGCTACCTCTGGTAACCAGCAACAGACGGCTGTCTCATGGCCTGCTTCCTCTAGTAACCAGCAGCAGAGAGCTGACTCATGGCCTGCTACCTCTAGTAACCAGCAGCAGAGGGCTTTCTCATGGCCTGCCACCTCTAATAACCAGCAGCAGAGGGCTGTCTCATGGCCTGCTACCTCTAGTAACCAGCAGCAGAGGGCTGTCTCATGGCCTGCTACCTCTAGTAACCAGCAGCAGAAGGCTGTCTCATGGCCTGCCACCTCTAATAACCAGCAGCAGAGGGCTGTCTCATGGCCTGCTACCTCTAGTAACCAGCAGCAGAGGGCTGTCTCATGGCCTGCTACCTCTCGTAACCAGCAGCAGAGAGCTGTCTCATGGCCTGCTACCTCTAGTAACCAGCATCAGAGGGCTGTGTCTCGTGTTCTGCTACCTCTAGTAACCAGCAGCAGAGGGCTGTGTCTCGTGTTCTGCTACCTCTAGAAACCAGCAGCAGAGGGCTGTCTCATGGCCTGCTACCTCTAGTAACCAGCAGCAGAGGGCTGTCTCATGGCCTGCTACCTCTCGTAACCAGCAGCAGAGAGCTGTCTCATGGCCTACTACCTCTAGTAACCAGCAGCAGAGGGCTGTGTCTCGCGTTCTGCTACCTCTAGTAACCAGCAGCAGAGGGCTGTCTCATGGCCTGTTACCTCTAGTAACCAGCAGCAGAGGGCTGTCTCGTGGCCTGCTACCTCTAGTAACCAGCAGCAGAGGGCTGTGTCTCGTGTTATGCTACCTCTAGTAACCAGCAGCAGAGGGCTGTCTCGTGGCCTGCTACCTCTAGTAACCAGCAGCAGAGGGCTGTCTCTCGTGACCTGCTACCTCTGGTAACCAGCAGCAGAGGGCTGTCTCATGGCCTGACACCTCTAATAACCAGCAGCAGAGGGCTGTCTCATGACCTGCTACCTCTAGTAACCAGCAGCAGAGGGCTGTCTCATGGCCTGCTACCTCTAGTAACCAGCAGCAGAGAGCTGTCTCATGGCCTGCTACCTCTAGTAACCAGCAGCAGAAGGCTGTCTCATGGCCTGCCACCTCTAATAACCAGCAGCAGAGGGCTGTCTCATGGCCTGCCACCTCTAGTAACCAGCAGCAGAGGGCTGTCTCATGGCCTGCTACCTCTCGTAACCAGCAGCAGAGGGCTGTCTCATGGCCTGCCACCTCTAATAACCAGCAGCAGAGGGCAGTCTCATGGCCTGCTACCTCTAGTAACCCGCAACAGACGGCTGTCTCATGGCCTGATACCTCTAGAAAGCAGCAACAGAGGGCTGTGTCCCGTGTCCTGCTACCTCTAGCAACCAGCAGCAGAGGACTGTGTCTCGTGTCCTGCTACCTCTAGTAACCAGCAGCAGAGGACTGTGTCTCATGGCCTGCTACCTCTGGTAACCAGCAGCAGAGGGCTGTCTCATGGCCTGCCACCTCTAGTAACCAGCAGAAGAGGGCTGTCTCATGGCCTGCCACCTCTGATAACCAGCAGCAGAGGGCTGTCTCATGGCCTGCTACCTCTAGTAACCAGCAACAGACGGCTGTCTCATGGCCTGATACCTCTAGCAACCAGCAACAGGGTACTGTGTCCCGTGTCCTGCTACCTCTAGCAACCAGCAGCAGAGGGCTGTGTCTCGTGTCCTGCTACCTCTAGTAACCAGCAGCAGAGGGCTGTGTCTCGTGTCCTGCTACCTCTAGTAACCAGCAGCAGAGGGCTATCTCATGGCCTGCTATCTCTAGTAACCAGCAGCAGAGGGCTGTGTCTCATGGCCTGCTACCTCTAGTAACCAGCAGCAGAGGGCTGTGTCTCGTGTCCTGCTACCTCTAGTAACCAGCAGCAGAGGGCTGTCTCATGGCCTGCTTCCTCTAGTAACCAGCAACAGACGGCTGTCTCATGGCCTGATACCTCTAGCAACCAGCAACAGAGGGCTGTGTCCCGTGTCCTGCTACCTCTTGCAACCAGCAGCAGAGGACTGTGTCTCGTGTCCTTCTACCTCTAGTAACCAGCAGCAGAGGGCTGTCTCATGGCCTGCCACCACTAATAACCAGCAGCAGAGGGCTGTCTCATGGCCTGCTACCTCTAGTAACCAGCAACAGACGGCTGTCTCATGGCCTGCTACCTCTGGTAACCAGCAGCAAAGGGCTGTATCTCGTGTTCTGCTACCTCTAGTAACCAGCAGCACAGGGCTGTGTCTCGTGTTCTGTTACCTCTAGTAACCAGCAGCAGAGGGCTGTCTCATGGCCTGCCACCTCTAATAACCAGCAGCAGAGGGCTGTCTCATGGCCTGCTACCTCTAGTAACCAGCAACAGACGGCTGTCTCATGGCCTGATACCTCTAGCAACCAGCAACAGAGGGCTGTGTCCCGTGTCCTGCTACCTCTAGCAACCAGCAGCAGAGGACTGTGTCTCGTGTCCTTCTACCTCTAGTAACCAGCAGCAGAGGGCTGTCTCCCGTAGCCTGCTACCTCTAGTAACCAGCAGCAGAGGGCTGTCTCGTGGCCTGCTACCTCTAGTAACCAGCAGCAGAGTTCTGTGTCTCATGGCCTGCTACCTCTGGGAACCAGCAGCAAAGGGCTGTGTCTCGTGTTCTGCTACATCTAGTAACCAGCAGCAGAGGGCTGTGTCTCGTGTTCTGCTACCTCTAGTAACCAGCAGCAGAGTGCTGTCTCATGGCCTGCTACCTCTAGTAACCAGCAGCAGAGGGCTGTCTCATGGCCTGCTACCTCTAGTAACCAGCAGCAGAGAGCTGACTCATGGCCTTCTACCTCTAGTAACCAGCAGCAGAGGGCTGTCTCATGGCCTGCCACCTCTAGTAACCAGCAGCAGAGGGCTGTCTTATGGCCTGCTACCTCTAGTAACCAGCAGCAGAGGGCTGTCTCATGGCCTGCTACCTCTAGTAACCAGCAGCAGAAGGCTGTCTCATGGCCTGCCACCTCTAATAACCAGCAGCAGAGGGCTGTCTCATGGCCTGCTACCTCTAGTAACCAGCAGCAGAGGGCTGTCTCATGGCCTGCTACCTCTCGTAACCAGCAGCAGAGAGCTGTCTCATGGCCTGCTACCTCTAGTAACCAGCATCAGAGGGCTGTGTCTCGTGTTCTGCTACCTCTAGTAACCAGCAGCAGAGGGCTGTCTCATGGCCTGCTACCTCTAGTAACCAGCAGCAGAGGGCTGTCTCATGGCCTGCTACCTCTCGTAAGCAGCAGCAGAGAGCTGTCTCATGGCCTGCTACCTCTAGTAACCAGCAGCAAAGGGCTGTGTCTCGTGTTCTGCTACCTCTAGTAACCAGCAGCAGAGGGCTGTGTATCATGTTATGCTACCTCTAGTAACCAGCAGCAGAGGGCTGTGTCATGGCCTGCTACCTCTAGTAACCAGCAGCAGAGGGCTGTCTCGTGGCCTTCTACCCCTAGTAACCAGCAGCAGAGGGCTGTCTCATGGCCTGCCACCTCTAATAACCAGCAGCAGAGGGCTGTCTCATGGCCTGCTACCTCTAGGAACCAGCAGCAGAGGGCTGTCTCATTCCTGCTACCTCTAGTAACCAGCAGCAGAGAGCTGTCTCATGGCCTGCCACCTCTAGTAACCAGCAGCAGAAGGCTGTCTCATGGCCTGCCACCTCTAATAACCAGCAGCAGAGAGCTGTCTCATGGCCTGCTACCTCTAGTAACCAGCAGCAGAGGGCTGTCTCATGGCCTGCTACCTCTAGTAACCAGCAGCAGAGGGCTGTCTCATGGCCTGCCACCTCTAATAACCAGCAGCAGAGGGCAGTCTCATGGCCTGCTGCCTCTAGTAACCAGCAACAGACGGCTGTCTCATGGCCTGATACCTCTAGAAAGCAGCAACAGAGGGCTGTGTCCTGTGTCCTGCTACCTCTAGCAACCAGCAGCAGAGGACTTTGTCTCGTGTCCTGCTACCTCTAGTAACCAGCAGAAGAGGACTGTGTCTCATGGCCTGCTACCTCTGGTAACCAGCAGCAGAGGGCTGTCTCATGGCCTGCTACCTCTAGTAACCAGCAGCAGAGGGCTGTCTCATGGCCTGCCACCTCTAATAACCAGCAGCAGAGGACTGTCTCGTGGCCTGCTACCTCTAGTAACCAGCAACAGACGGCTGTCTCATGGCCTGATACCTCTAGCAACCAGCAACAGAGGGCTGTGTCCCGTGTCCTGCTACTTCTAGCAACCAGCAGCAGAGGGCTGTGTCTCGTGTTATGCTACCTCTAGTAACCAGCAGCAGAGGGCTGTCTCATGGCCTGCTACCTCTCGTAACCAGCAGCAGAGGGCTGTCTCATGGCCTTCCACCTCTAATAATCAGCAGCAGAGGGCAGTCTCATGGCCTGCTGCCTCTAGTAACCAGCAACAGACGGCTGTCTCATGGCCTGATACCTCTAGTAACCAGCAGCAGAGGGCTGTCTCTCGTGGCCTGCTACCTCTAGTAACCAGCAGCAGAGGGCTGTTTCATGGCCTGCCACCTCTAATAACCAGTAGCAGAGGGCTGTCTCATGGCCTGCTACCTCTGGTAACCAGCAACAGACGGCTGTCTCATGGCCTGCTTCCTCTAGTAACCAGCAGCAGAGAGCTGACTCATGGCCTGCTACCTCTTGTAACCAGCAGCAGAGGGCTGTCTCATGGCCTGCCACCTCTAATAACCAGCAGCAGAGGGCTGTCTCATGGCCTGCTACCTCTAGTAACCAGCAGCAGAGGGCTGTCTCATGGCCTGCCACCTCTAATAACCAGCAGCAGGGGGCTGTCTCGTGGCCTGCTACCTCTAGTAACCAGCAACAGACGGCTGTCTCTTGGCCTGATACCTCTAGCAACCAGCAACAGAGGGCTGTGTCCCGTGTCCTGCTACTTCTAGCAACCAGCAGCAGAGGGCTGTGTCTCGTGTTATGCTACCTCTAGTAACCAGCAGCAGAGGGCTGTCTCATGGCCTGCTACGTCTCGTAACCAGCAGCAGAGGGGTGTCTCATGGCCTGCCACCTCTAATAACCAGCAGCAGAGGGCAGTCTCATGGCCTGCTGCCTCTAGTAACCAGCAACAGACGGCTGTCTCATGGCCTGATACCTCTAGTAACCAGCAGCAGAGGGCTGTCTCTCGTGGCCTGCTACCTCTAGTAACCAGCAGCAGAGGGCTGTTTAATGGCCTGCCACCTCTAATAACCAGTAGCAGAGGGCTGTCTCATGGCCTGCTACCTCTGGTAACCAGCAACAGACGGCTGTCTCATGGCCTGCTTCCTCTAGTAACCAGCAGCAGAGAGCTGACTCATGGCCTGCTACCTCTAGTAACCAGCAGCAGAGGGCTGTCTCATGGCCTGCTACCTCTAGTAACCAGCAGCAGAGGGCTGTGTCTCATGGCCTGCTACCTCTGGTAACCAGCAGCAGAGGGCTGTCTCATGGCCTGCTACCTCTAGTAACCAGCAGCAGAGGGCTGTCTCATGGCCTGCCACCTCTAATAACCAGCAGCAGAGGGCTGTCTCGTGGCCTGCTACCTCTAGTAACCAGCAACAGACGGCTGTCTCATGTCCTGATGCCTCTAGCAACCAGCAACAGAGGGCTGTGTCCCGTGTCCTGCTACTTCTAGCAACCAGCAGCAGAGGGCTGTGTCTCGTGTTATGCTACCTCTAGTAACCAGCAGCATAGGGCTGTCTCATGGCCTGCTACCTCTCGTAACCAGCAGCAGAGGGCTGTCTCATGGCCTGCCACCTCTAATAACCAGCAGCAGAGGGCAGTCTCATGGCCTGCTGCCTCTAGTAACCAGCAACAGACGGCTGTCTCATGGCCTGATACCTCTAGTAACCAGCAGCAGAGGGCTGTCTCTCGTGGCCTGCTACCTCTAGTAACCAGCAGCAGAGGGCTGTTTCATGGCCTGCCACCTCTAATAACCAGTAGCAGAGGGCTGTCTCATGGCCTGCTACCTCTGGTAACCAGCAAGAGACGGCTGTCTCATGGCCTGCTTCCTCTAGTAACCAGCAGCAGAGAGCTGACTCATGGCCTGCTACCTCTAGTAACCAGCAGCAGAGGGCTTTCTCATGGCCTGCCACCTCTAATAACCAGCAGCAGAGGGCTGTCTCATGGCCTGCTACCTCTAGTAACCAGCAGCAGAGGGCTGTCTCATGGCCTGCTACCTCTATTAACCAGCAGCAGAAGGCTGTCTCATGGCCTGCCACCTCTAATAACCAGCAGCAGAGTGCTGTCTCATGGCCTGCTACCTCTAGTAACCAGCAGCAGAGGGCTGTCTCATGGCCTGCTACCTCTCGTAACCAGCAGCAGAGAGCTGTCTCATGGCCTGCTACCTCTAGTAACCAGCATCAGAGGACTGTGTCTCATGGCCTGCTACCTCTGGTAACCAGCAGCAGAGGGCTGTCTCATGGCCTGCTACCTCTAGTAACCAGCAGCAGAGGGCTGTCTCATGGCCTGCTACCTCTAGTAACCAGCAGCAGAAGGCTGTCTCATGGCCTGCCACCTCTAATAACCAGCAGCAGAGGGCTGTCTCATGGCCTGCTACCTCTAGTAACCAGCAGCAGAGGGCTGTCTCATGGCCTGCTACCTCTCGTAACCAGCAGCAGAGAGCTGTCTCATGGCCTGCTACCTCTAGTAACCAGCATCAGAGGACTGTGTCTCATGGCCTGCTACCTCTGGTAACCAGCAGCAGAGGGCTGTCTCATGGCCTGCTACCTCTAGTAACCAGCAGCAGAGGGCTGTCTCATGGCCTGCCACCTCTAATAACCAGCAGCAGAGGGCTGTCTCGTGGCCTGCTACCTCTAGTAACCAGCAACAGACGGCTGTCTCATGGCCTGATACCTCTAGCAACCAGCAACAGAGGGCTGTGTCCCGTGTCCTGCTACTTCTAGCAACCAGCAGCAGAGGGCTGTGTCTCGTGTCCTGCTACCTCTAGTAACCAGCAGCAGAGGGCTGTCTCTCGTGCCCTGCTACCTCTAGTAACCAGCAGCAGAGGGCTGTTTCATGGCCTGCCACCTCTAATAACCAGTAGCAGAGGGCTGTCTCATGGCCTGCTACCTCTGGTAACCAGCAACAGACGGCTGTCTCATGGCCTGCTTCCTCTAGTAACCAGCAGCAGAGAACTGACTCATGGACTGCTACCTCTAGTAACCAGCAGCAGAGGGCTTTCTCATGGCCTGCCACCTCTAATAACCAGCAGCAGAGGGCTGTCTCATGGCCTGCTACCTCTAGTAACCAGCAGCAGAGGGCTGTCTCATGGCCTGCTACCTCTAGTAACCAGCAGCAGAAGGCTGTCTCATGGCCTGCCACCTCTAATAACCAGCAGCAGAGGGCTGTCTCATGGCCTGCTACCTCTAGTAACCAGCAGCAGAGGGCTGTCTCATGGCCTGCTACCTCTCGTAACCAGCAGCAGAGAGCTGTCTCATGGCCTGCTACCTCTAGTAACCAGCATCGGAGTGCTGTGTCTCGTGTTCTGCTACCTCTAGTAACCAGCAGCAGAGGGCTGTGTCTCGTGTTCTGCTACCTCTAGTAACCAGCAGCAGAGGGCTGTCTCATGGCCTGCTACCTCTAGTAACCAGCAGCAGAGGGCTGTCTCATGGCCTGCTACCTCTCGTAACCAGCAGCAGAGAGCTGTCTCATGGCCTGCTACCTCTAGTAACCAGCAGCAAAGGGCTGTGTCTCGTGTTCTGCTACCTCTAGTAACCAGCAGCAGAGGGCTGTGTCTCGTATTATGCTACCTCTAGTAACCAGCAGCAGAGGGCTGTCTCATGGCCTGTTACCTCTAGTAACCAGCAGCAGAGGGCTGTCTCGTGGCCTGCTACCTCTAGTAACCAGCAGCAGAGGGCTGTGTCTCGTGTTATGCTACCTCTAGTAACCAGCAGCAGAGGGCTGTCTCGTGGCCTGCTACCTCTAGTAACCAGCAGCAGAGGGCTGTCCCTCGTGACCTGCTACCTCTGGTAACCAGCAGCAGAGGGCTGTCTCATGGCCTGCCACCTCTAATAACCAGCAGCAGAGGGCTGTCTCATGGCCTGCTACCTCTAGTAACCAGCAGCAGAGAGCTGTCTCATGGCCTGCTACCTCTTGTAACCAGCAGCAGAGGGCTGTCTCATGGCGTGCCACCTCTAATAACCAGCAGCAGAGGGCTGTCTCATGGCCTGCCACCTCTAGTAACCAGCAGCAGAGGGCTGTCTCATGGCCTGCTACCTCTCGTAACCAGCAGCAGAGGGCTGTCTCATGGCCTGCCACCTCTAATAACCAGCAGCAGAGGGCAGTCTCATGGCCTGCTACCTCTAGTAACCCGCAACAGACGGCTGTCTCATGGCCTGATACCTCTAGAAAGCAGCAACAGAGGGCTGTGTCCCGTGTCCTGCTACCTCTAGCAACCAGCAGCAGAGGACTGTGTCTCGTTGTGAGAAGGTAGCCTCTTTATAGCCTTGTTACCCCCACTTTTGGCCTGTTTGTGAGTGTATGTCAGGGTGTTTGTCACTGTTTTCACTGTCTCACTGGGATCCTGATAGCCAGGCCTCAGTGCTCATAGTGAAAACACCATGTTTTCAGTATGGTTGTTATGTGTCACTGGGATCCTGCTGGTCAGGACCCCAGTGCTCATAGGTTTGTGGCCTATATGTATGTGTCACTGTGACCCTGTCACACAGGGCCCCAGTGCTCATAGGTGTGCATGTGTATGTTCCCTGTGTGGTGCCTAACTGTCTCACTGAGGCTCTGCTAACCAGAACCTCAGTGGTTATGCTCTCTCATTACTTTTAAATTGTCACTAACAGGCTAGTGACCAATTTTACCAATTCACATTGGCTTACTGGAACACCCTTATAATTCCCTAGTATATGGTACTAAGGTATCCAGGGTATTGGGGTTCCAGGAGATCCCTATGGGCTGCAGCATTTCTTGTGCCACCCATAGGGAGCTCTGACAATTCTTACACAGGCCTGCCACTGCAGCCTGAGTGAAATAACGTCCACGTTATTTCACAGCCATTTTACACTGCACTTAAGTAACTTATAAGTCACCTATATGTCTAACCTTTACCTGGTAAAGGTTAGGTGCAAAGTTACTTAGTGTGAGGGCACCCTGGCACTAGCCAAGGTGCCCCCACCTTGTTCAGAGCCAATTCACTGAACTTTGTGAGTGCGGGGACACCATTACACGCGTGCACTACATATAGGTCACTACCTATATGTAGCTTCACCATGGTAACTCCGAATATGGCCATGTAACATGTCTATGATCATGGAATTGCCCCCTCTATGCCATCCTGGCATTGTTGGTACAATTCCATGATCCCAGTAGTCTGTAGCACAGACCCTGGTACTGCCAGACTGCCCTTCCTGGGGTTTCACTGCAGCTGCTGCTGCTGCCAACCCCTCAGACAGGCAGCTGCCCTCCTGGGGTCCAGCCAGGCCTGGCCCAGGATGGCAGAACAAAGAACTTCCTCTGAGAGAGGGTGTGACACCCTCTCCCTTTGGAAAATGGTGTGAAGGCAGGGGAGGAGTACCCTCCCCCAGCCTCTGGAAATGCTTTCTTGGGCACAGATGTGCCCAATTCTGCATAAGCCAGTCTACACCGGTTCAGGGACCCCTTAGCCCCTGCTCTGGCGCGAAACTGGACAAAGGAAAGGGGAGTGACCACTCCCCTGACCTGCACCTCCCCTGGGAGGTGTCCAGAGCTCCTCCAGTGTGCTCCAGACCTCTGCCATCTTGGAAACAGAGGTGCTGCTGGCACACTGGACTGCTCTGAGTGGCCAGTGCCACCAGGTGACGTCAGAGACTCCTGCTGATAGGCTCCTTCAGGTGTTAGTAGCCTATCCTCTCTCCTAAGTAGCCAAACCCTCTTTTCTGGCTATTTAGGGTCTCTGTTTCTGGGGAAACTTTAGATAACGAATGCATGAGCTCAGCCGAGTTCCTCTGCATCTCCCTCTTCACCTTCTGATAAGGAATCGACCGCTGACCGCGCTGGAAGCCTGCAAACCTGCAACATAGTAGCAAAGACGACTACTGCAACTCTGTAACGCTGATCCTGCCGCCTTCTCGACTGTTTTCCTGCTTGTGCATGCTGTGGGGGTAGTCTGCCTCCTCTCTGCACCAGAAGCTCCGAAGAAATCTCCCGTGGGTCGACGGAATCTTCCCCCTGCAACCGCAGGCACCAAAAAGCTGCATCTCCGGTCCCTTGGGTCTCCTCTCAGCACGACGAGCGAGGTCCCTCGAATCCAGCGACACCGTCCAAGTGACCCCCACAGTCCAGTGACTCTTCAGCCCAAGTTTGGTGGAGGTAAGTCCTTGCCTCACCTCGCTGGGCTGCATTGCTGGGAACCGCGACTTTGCAAGCTTCTCCGGCCCCTGTGCACTTCCGGCGGAAATCCTGTGTGCACAGCCAAGCCTGGGTCCACGGCACTCTAACCTGCATTGCACGACTTTCTAAGTTGGTCTCCGGCGACGTGGGACTCCTTTGTGCAACTTCGGCGAGCACCGTTTCACGCATCCTCGTAGTGCCTGTTTCTGGCACTTCTCCGGGTGCTACCTGCTTCAGTGAGGGCTCTTTGTCTTGCTCGACGTCCCCTCTCTCTGCAGGTCCAATTTGCGACCTCCTGGTCCCTCCTGGGCCCCAGCAGCGTCCAAAAACGCCAAACGCACGATTTGCGTGTAGCAAGGCTTGTTGGCGTCCATCCGGCGGGAAAACACTTCTGCACGACTCTCTAAGGCGTGGGGGATCCATCCTCCAAAGGGGAAGTCTCTAGCCCTTGTCGTTCCTGCAGTATTCACAGTTCTTCAGCCTAGTAAGAGCTTCTTTGCACCAACCGCTGGCATTTCTTGGGCATCTGCCCATCTCCGAGCTGCTTGTGACTTTTGGACTTGGTCCCCTTGTTCCACAGGTACCTTCAGACAGGAATCCATCGTTGTTGCATTGCTGATTTGTGTTTTCCTTGCATTCTCCCTCTAACACGACTATTTTGTCCTTAGGGGAACTTTGGTGCACTTTGCACTCACTTTTCAGGGTCTTGGGGTGGGTTATTTTGCTAACTCTCACTATTTTCTAATAGTCCCAGCGACCCTCTACAAGGTCACATAGGTTTGGGGTCCATTCGTGGTTCGCATTCCACTTCTGGAGTATATGGTTTGTGTTGCCCCTATCCCTATGTTTCCCCATTGCATCCTATTGTAACTATACATTGTTTGCACTGTTTTCTAAGACTATACTGCATATTTTTGCTATTGTGTATATATATCTTGTGTATATTTCCTATCCTCTCACTGAGGGTACACTCTAAGATACTTTGGCATATTGTCATAAAAATAAAGTACCTTTATTTTTAGTATAACTGTGTATTGTGTTTTCTTATGATATTGTGCATATGACACTAAGTGGTACTGTAGTAGCTTCACACGTCTCCTAGTTCAGCCTGAGCTGCTTTGCTAAGCTACCATTATCTATCAGCCTAAGCTGCTAGACACCCTATACACTAATAAGGGATAACTGGGCCTGGTGCAAGGTGCAAGTACCCCTTGGTACTCACTACAAGCCAGTCCAGCCTCCTACATTGGTTGTGCAGCGGTGGGATAAGTGCTTTGAGACTACTTACCACTCTTGTCATTGTACTTTTCATAAGAGAAAAATATACAAAACAAGGTCAGTGTATATACACATAGCCAAAAAGTTTTGCATTTCCTCTTTTCACTCTTTTCTAAGTGCTGAAAAGTACTTCTAAACTTTCAAAAAGTTCTTAAAAGTTTAAAAAGTTTTTTTCTGTCTTTCCAAAAAGTTCTGAAAACTTTTTTCTCTTTGTCTATCACTTTAACTCTCTCTAAAAATGTCTGGCACAGGCCAAAAAGTTGAACTGTCCAAACTTGCATATGATCACCTTAGCTGGAAAGGAGCAAGGAGTCTCTGCATAGAGAGAGGTTTGAGTGTAGGGAAGAATCCTTCCTTAGAACTGTTAATTAATATGCTTAGAGTACAGGATAAGGCCATAAGTGCCCAATCTGTAGAAAAAGTAGCTAATGGTTCTCAATCTGATCCAGGGACTCCCCCAGGAAAAGGTTCAGGAAAGAAACTTCTCAGCCTGCCCATTACTAGACAGTCTAGCATAGTTGGTACAGAGGTTGAATCACATCATACTGATGATGTGCTCTCACATTATACTGGTAGCCAAGCTGTTAGGGTGCCCTCTGTAAGGGACAGGTCTCCTTCTGTTCATTCCCATCATACCTCTGTATCTAGAAATGTCCCTCCCACCCACCCTGATGACAGATTGTTGGAAAGGGAGCTCAATAGATTGAGAGTGGAGCAAACCAGACTGAAGCTCAAGAAGCAACAGCTGGATTTGGATAGACAGTCTTTAGAAATAGAGAGGGAAAGACAGAAAATGGGTTTAGATACCCATGGTGGCAGCAGCAGTATTCCCCATAGTCATCCTGCAAAAGAGCATGATTCCAGGAATCTGCATAAGATAGTTCCCCCTTACAAGGAGGGGGATGACATTAACAAGTGGTTTGCTGCACTTGAGAGGGCCTGTGCTGTACAGGATGTCCCTCAAAAGCAGTGGGCTGCTATCCTATGGCTATCATTTACTGGAAAAGGTAGGGATAGGCTCCTTACTGTAAAAGAAAATGATGCTAACAATTTCAAAGTTCTTAAGAATGCACTCCTGGATGGTTATGGCTTAACCACTGAACAGTACAGGATAAAGTTCAGAGATACCAAAAAGGAGTCTTCACAAGACTGGGTTGATTTCATTGACCAGGCAGTGAAGGCCTTGGAGGGGTGGTTACATGGCAGTAAAGTTACTGATTATGACAGCCTGTATAACTTGATCCTGAGAGAGCATATTCTTAATAATTGTGTGTCTGATTTGTTGCACCAGTACTTGGTGGACTCTGATCTGACCTCTCCCCAAGAATTGGGAAAGAAGGCAGACAAATGGGTCAGAACAAGGGTGAACAGAAAAGTTCATACAGGGGGTGACAAAGATGGCAACAAGAAGAAAGATGGTGAAAAATCTCAAGATAAGCATGGGGATAAGGGTAAAACCAAAGATCCCACTTCAAATCTTAAACACTCTTCAGAGGGTGGGGATAAAACAAATTCTTCCTCTTCTTCCCAACCTGCACACATTAAAAAGCCTTGGTGCTTTGTGTGTAAAAACAGAGGCCATAGGCCAGGGGATAAGTCCTGTCCAGGTAAACCCCCTGAGCCTACCACCACTAATACATCAAGCTCTAGTGCCCCTAGCAGTAGTGGTACTAGTGGTGGGACTGCTGGCAACAGTCAAGCAAAGGGTGTAGTTGGGTTCACTTATGGGTCCATAGTGGAAACTGATGTAATTAGTCCCAAGACAGTTTCTGTCACACCTAGTGGCATTGGCCTTGCCACACTGGCTGCTTGTCCCCTTACAATGGATAAATACAGGCAGACAGTTTCAATAAATGGTGTTGAGGCCTTGGCCTACAGGGACACAGGTGCCAGTTTCACTTTGGTGACTGAAATCCTAGTGCCCCCTGAACAACACATCATTGGACAACAGTATAAGATTATTGATGTCCATAACTCCACTAAGTTTCTTCCCTTAGCTATAATTCAGTTTAGTTGGGGTGGAGTTACTGGCCCTAAGCAGGTGGTGGTATCACCTAGCTTACCTGTAGACTGTCTCTTAGGTAATGACCTAGAGGCCTCAGGTTGGGCTGATGTAGAGTTTTATGCCCATGCAGCCATGCTGGGCATCCCTGAGGAATTGTTCCCTCTCATTTCAAGTGAAATGAAAAAGCAAAGGAGAGAAGGCCTGAAATATCAGGATCCCTCTCCATCAACAGGTAAAAAGGGTATCACAGTATCCCCTAACCACCCTACCATTCAGGATACTATTCCTGTGGTGGGAGAAACCTCTCCTGGGGTGGCACCTGTTCCAAGGGAATCATCAGCTGGCAAAGCTGGACTCCCTGAGGTGGAAGTACCTCTCTGTGGGATAACTAACATTGGTGAGAAAAACAGCACCATGTTAGTTAACATGGAGCATCCCTCCAACCCTCCCAGAGAAACTTTAGTGCAGAAACCCTGCACTACCTCACAACACTTAGGACAGCATCCCTGCCCTAGTGTGGAGCTCATAGGACAGCATCCCTGCCATGCTCCAACTCAAGAGAAACAGCATCCCTGTTCTCTCTTCCAGCCAGATGGACAAAGTTTTTGCCCAGCTATGGCTTTTCTGAGACAGCATCCCTGTCTGGCATTTCCATCACTACAAATAGGTTCAGTGGACAATTCCCACTGCTCTAAACTAAAACTTACTGATAGAAACTCTGAAAATACATCTTCACATTGTTGCTTAGCTAAAAAACTTCAAACAGGGTGGTTTACATCCCCACAGGGAAGTAACCATATAGTGGATGATAAAGGGAGTAACCAGTCTATTG
Source organism: Pleurodeles waltl (assembly GCF_031143425.1). Lineage (NCBI taxonomy): Eukaryota > Metazoa > Chordata > Amphibia > Caudata > Salamandridae > Pleurodeles > Pleurodeles waltl. The sequence goes on along the minus strand of NC_090451.1, from coordinate 21,966,357 downwards.
CAGAGCTACTCTCTACTTATCACCACTTAGACAATAAAGTCTCAACTGGCCAAGGTTAGCCTTATTGTCCTTCGTTTGGGGGGGGGTTGTGTGAGAAGGTAGCCTCTTTCTAGCCTTGTTACCCCCACTTTTGGCCTGTTTGTGAGTGTATGTCAGGGTGTTTGTCACTGTTTTCACTGTCTCACTGGGATCCTGATAGCCAGGCCTCAGTGCTCATAGTGAAAACACCATGTTTTCAGTATGGTTGTTATGTGTCACTGGGATCCTGCTGGTCAGGACCCCAGTGCTCATAGGTTTGTGGCCTATATGTATGTGTCACTGTGACCCTGTCACACAGGGCCCCAGTGCTCATAGGTGTGCATGTGTATGTTCCCTGTGTGGTGCCTAACTGTCTCACTGAGGCTCTGCTAACCAGAACCTCAGTGGTTATGCTCTCTCATTACTTTTAAATTGTCACTAACAGGCTAGTGACCAATTTTACCAATTCACATTGGCTTACTGGAACACCCTTATAATTCCCTAGTATATGGTACTAAGGTATCCAGGGTATTGGGGTTCCAGGAGATCCCTATGGGCTGCAGCATTTCTTGTGCCACCCATAGGGAGCTCTGACAATTCTTACACAGGCCTGCCACTGCAGCCTGAGTGAAATAACGTCCACGTTATTTCACAGCCATTTTACACTGCACTTAAGTAACTTATAAGTCACCTATATGTCTAACCTTTACCTGGTAAAGGTTAGGTGCAAAGTTACTTAGTGTGAGGGCACCCTGGCACTAGCCAAGGTGCCCCCACCTTGTTCAGAGCCAATTCACTGAACTTTGTGAGTGCGGGGACACCATTACACGCGTGCACTACATATAGGTCACTACCTATATGTAGCTTCACCATGGTAACTCCGAATATGGCCATGTAACATGTCTATGATCATGGAATTGCCCCCTCTATGCCATCCTGGCATTGTTGGTACAATTCCATGATCCCAGTAGTCTGTAGCACAGACCCTGGTACTGCCAGACTGCCCTTCCTGGGGTTTCACTGCAGCTGCTGCTGCTGCCAACCCCTCAGACAGGCAGCTGCCCTCCTGGGGTCCAGCCAGGCCTGGCCCAGGATGGCAGAACAAAGAACTTCCTCTGAGAGAGGGTGTGACACCCTCTCCCTTTGGAAAATGGTGTGAAGGCAGGGGAGGAGTAGCCTCCCCCAGCCTCTGGAAATGCTTTCTTGGGCACAGATGTGCCCAATTCTGCATAAGCCAGTCTACACCGGTTCAGGGACCCCTTAGCCCCTGCTCTGGCGCGAAACTGGACAAAGGAAAGGGGAGTGACCACTCCCCTGACCTGCACCTCCCCTGGGAGGTGTCCAGAGCTCCTCCAGTGTGCTCCAGACCTCTGCCATCTTGGAAACAGAGGTGCTGCTGGCACACTGGACTGCTCTGAGTGGCCAGTGCCACCAGGTGACGTCAGAGACTCCTGCTGATAGGCTCCTTCAGGTGTTAGTAGCCTATCCTCTCTCCTAAGTAGCCAAACCCTCTTTTCTGGCTATTTAGGGTCTCTGTCTCTGGGGAAACTTTAGATAACGAATGCATGAGCTCAGCCGAGTTCCTCTGCATCTCCCTCTTCACCTTCTGATAAGGAATCGACCGCTGACCGCGCTGGAAGCCTGCAAACCTGCAACATAGTAGCAAAGACGACTACTGCAACTCTGTAACGCTGATCCTGCCGCCTTCTCGACTGTTTTCCTGCTTGTGCATGCTGTGGGGGTAGTCTGCCTCCTCTCTGCACCAGAAGCTCCGAAGAAATCTCCCGTGGGTCGACGGAATCTTCCCCCTGCAACCGCAGGCACCAAAAAGCTGCATCTCCGGTCCCTTGGGTCTCCTCTCAGCACGACGAGCGAGGTCCCTCGAATCCAGCGACACCGTCCAAGTGACCCCCACAGTCCAGTGACTCTTCAGCCCAAGTTTGGTGGAGGTAAGTCCTTGCCTCACCTCGCTGGGCTGCATTGCTGGGAACCGCGACTTTGCAAGCTTCTCCGGCCCCTGTGCACTTCCGGCGGAAATCCTGTGTGCACAGCCAAGCCTGGGTCCACGGCACTCTAACCTGCATTGCACGACTTTCTAAGTTGGTCTCCGGCGACGTGGGACTCCTTTGTGCAACTTCGGCAAGCACCGTTTCACGCATCCTCGTAGTGCCTGTTTCTGGCACTTCTCCGGGTGCTACCTGCTTCAGTGAGGGCTCTTTGTCTTGCTCGACGTCCCCTCTCTCTGCAGGTCCAATTTGCGACCTCCTGGTCCCTCCTGGGCCCCAGCAGCGTCCAAAAACGCCAAACGCACGATTTGCGTGTAGCAAGGCTTGTTGGCGTCCATCCGGCGGGAAAACACTTCTGCACGACTCTCTAAGGCGTGGGGGATCCATCCTCCAAAGGGGAAGTCTCTAGCCCTTGTCGTTCCTGCAGTATTCACAGTTCTTCAGCCTAGTAAGAGCTTCTTTGCACCAACCGCTGGCATTTCTTGGGCATCTGCCCATCTCCGAGCTGCTTGTGACTTTTGGACTTGGTCCCCTTGTTCCACAGGTACCTTCAGACAGGAATCCATCGTTGTTGCATTGCTGATTTGTGTTTTCCTTGCATTCTCCCTCTAACACGACTATTTTGTCCTTAGGGGAACTTTGGTGCACTTTGCACTCACTTTTCAGGGTCTTGGGGTGGGTTATTTTGCTAACTCTCACTATTTTCTAATAGTCCCAGCGACCCTCTACAAGGTCACATAGGTTTGGGGTCCATTCGTGGTTCGCATTCCACTTCTGGAGTATATGGTTTGTGTTGCCCCTATCCCTATGTTTCCCCATTGCATCCTATTATAACTATACATTGTTTGCACTGTTTTCTAAGACTATACTGCATATTTTTGCTATTGTGTATATATATCTTGTGTATATTTCCTATCCTCTCACTGAGGGTACACTCTAAGATACTTTGGCATATTGTCATAAAAATAAAGTACCTTTATTTTTAGTATAACTGTGTATTGTGTTTTCTTATGATATTGTGCATATGACACTAAGTGGTACTGTAGTAGCTTCACACGTCTCCTAGTTCAGCCTGAGCTGCTTTGCTAAGCTACCATTATCTATCAGCCTAAGCTGCTAGACACCCTATACACTAATAAGGGATAACTGGGCCTGGTGCAAGGTGCAAGTACCCCTTGGTACTCACTACAAGCCAGTCCAGCCTCCTACACTCGTGTCCTGCTACCTCTAGTAACCAGCAGCAGAGGACTGTGTCTCATGGCCTGCTACCTCTGGTAACCAGCAGCAGAGGGCTGTCTCATGGCCTGCCACCTCTAGTAACCAGCAGCAGAGGGCTGTCTCATGGCCTGCCACCTCTGATAACCAGCAGCAGAGGGCTGTCTCATGGCCTGCTACCTCTAGTAACCAGCAACAGACGGCTGTCTCATGGCCTGATACCTCTAGCAACCAGCAACAGGGTACTGTGTCCCGTGTCCTGCTACCTCTAGCAACCAGCAGCAGAGGGCTGTGTCTCGTGTCCTGCTACCTCTAGTAACCAGCAGCAGAGGGCTGTCTCTCGTGGCCTGCTACCTCTAGTAATCAGCAGCAGAGGGCTGTCTCGTGGCCAGCTACCTCTAGTAACCAGCAGCAGAGGACTGTGTCTCATGGCCTGCTACCTCTGGAAACCAGCAGCAAAGGGCTGTGTCTCGTGTTCTGCTACCTCTAGTAACCAGCAGCAGAGGGTTGTCTCATGGCCTGCTACCTCTAGTAACCAGCAGCAGAAGGCTGTCTCATGGCCTGCCACCTCTAATAACCAGCAGCAGAGGGCTGTCTCATGGCCTGCTACCTCTAGTAACCAGCAGCAGAGGGCTGTCTCATGGCTTGCTACCTCTCGTAACCAGCAGCAGAGAGCTGTCTCATGGCCTGCTACCTCTAGTAACCAGCATCAGAGGGCTGTGTCTCGTGTTCTGCTACCTCTAGTAACCAGCAGCAGAGGGCTGCGTCTCGTGTTCTGCTACCTCTAGTAACCAGCAGCAGAGGGCTGTCTCATGGCCTGCTACCTCTCGTAACCAGCAGCAGAGAGCTGTCTCATGGCCTACTACCTCTAGTAACCAGCAGCAAAGGGCTGTGTCTCGTGTTCTGCTACCTCTAGTAACCAGCAGCAGAGGGCTGTGTCTCGTGTTATGCTACCTCTAGTAACCAGCAGCAGAGGGCTGTCTCATGGCCTGCTACCTCTAGTAACCAGCAGCAGAGGGCTGTCTCGTGGCCTGCTACCTCTAGTAACCAGCAGCAGAGGGCTGTCTCTCGTGACCTGCTACCTCTGGTAACCAGCAGCAGAGGGCTGTCTCATGGCCTGCCACCTCTAATAACCAGCAGCAGAGGGCTGTCTCATGACCTGCTACCTCTAGTAACCAGCAGCAGAGAGCTGTCTCATGGCCTGCTACCTCTAGTAACCAGCAGCAGAAGGCTGTCTCATGGCCTGCCACCTCTAATAACCAGCAGCAGAGGGCTGTCTCATGGCCTGCCACCTCTAGTAACCAGCAGCAGAGGGCTGTCTCATGGCCTGCTACCTCTCGTAACCAGCAGCAGAGGGCTGTCTCATGGCCTGCCACCTCTAATAACCAGCAGCAGAGGGCAGTCTCATGGCCTGCTACCTCTAGTAACCCGCAACAGACGGCTGTCTCATGGCCTGATACCTCTAGAAAGCAGCAACAGAGGGACGTGTCCCGTGTCCTGCTACCTCTAGCAACCAGCAGCAGAGGACTGTGTCTCGTGTCCTGCTACCTCTAGTAACCAGCAGCAGAGGACTGTGTCTCATGGCCTGCTACCTCTGGTAACCAGCAGCAGAGGGCTGTCTCATGGCCTGCCACCTCTAGTAACCAGCAGCAGAGAGCTGTCTCATGGCCTGCCACCTCTAATAACCAGCAGCAGAGGGCTGTCTCATGGCCTGCTACCTCTAGCAACCAGCAGCAGAGGGCTGTGTCTCGTGTCCTGCTACCTCTAGTAACGAGCAGCAGAGGGCTGTCTCTCGTGGCCTGCTACCTCTAGTAACCAGCAGCAGAGGGCTGTCTCGTGGCCTGCTACCTCTAGTAACCAGCAGCAGAGGACTGTGTCTCATGGCCTGCTACCTCTGGAAACCAGCAGCAAAGGGCAGTGTCTTGTGTTCTGCTACCTCTAGTAACCAGCAGCACAGGGCTGTGTCTCGTGTTCTGCTACCTTTAGTAACCAGCAGCAGAGGGCTGTCTCATGGCCTGCCACCTCTAATAACCAGTAGCAGAGGGCTGTCTCATGGCCTGCTACCTCTAGTAACCAGCAACAGACGGCTGTCTCATGGCCTGCTACCTCTAGTAACCAGCAGCAGAGGGCTGTCTCATGGCCTGCTACCTCTAGTAACCAGCAGCAGAAGCCTGTCTCATGGCCTGCCACCTCTAATAACCAGCAGCAGAGGGCTGTCTCATGGCCTGCTACCTCTAGTAACCAGCAGCAGAGGGCTGTCTCATGGCCTGCTACCTCTCGTAACCAGCAGCAGAGAGCTGTCTCATGGCCTGCTACCTCTAGTAACCAGCAGCGGAGGGCTGTCTCATGGCCTGCTACCTCTAGTAACCAGCAACAGAGGCTGTCTCATGGCCTGCTACCTCTAGTAACCAGCAGCAGAGGGCTGTCTCATGGCCTACCACCTCTAATAACCAGCAGCAGAGGGCTGTCTCATGGCCTGCTACCTCTAGTAACCAGCAGCAGAGGGCTGTCTCATGGCCTGCTACCTCTCGTAACCAGCAGTAGAGAGCTGTCTCATGGCCTGCTACCTCTAGTAACCAGCAGCAGAGGCCTGTCTCATGGCCTGCCACCTCTAATAACCAGCAGCAGAGGGCAGTCTCATGGCCTGCTACCTCTAGTAACCAGCAACAGACGGCTGTCTTATGGCCTGATACCTCTAGAAAGCAGCAACAGAGGGCTGTGTCCCGTGTCCTGCTACCTCTAGCAACCAGCAGCAGAGGACTGTGTCTCGTGTCCTGCTACCTCTAGTAACCAGCAGCAGAGGCTGTGTCTCGTGGCCTGCTACCTCTAGTAACCAGCAGCAGAGGGCTGTCTCATGGCCTGCTACCTCTGGTAAGCAGCAACAGAGGGCTGTCTCATGGCCTGCTACCTCTGGTAAGCAGCAAAAGAGGGCTGTCTCATGGCCTGCTACCTCTGGTAACCAGCAGTAGAGGGCTGTCTCATGGCCTGATCCCTCTGGTAACCAGCAGCAGTGGGCTGTCTCGTGTCCTGCTACCTCTAGTAACCAGCAGCACAGGGCTGCCTCATGGCCTGCTACCTCTAGTAATCAGCAGCAGAGGGCTGTCTCATGGCCTGCTACCTCTAGTAACCAGCACCAGAGGGCTGTGTCTCATGGCCTGATACCTTTAATAACCAGCAGCAGAGGGCTGTCTCGTGTCCTGCTACTTCTAGTAACCAACAGCAGAGGGCTGTCTCGTGTCCTGCTACCTGTAGTAACCAGTAGCAGAGGGCTGTCTCGTGTCCTGCTACCTCTAGTAACCAGCAGCAGAGGACTGTGTCTAGTGGCCTGCTACCTCTAGTAACCAGCAGCAGAGGGCGGTGTCTCGTGTACTGCTACCTCTGGTAACCACCAGCAGAGGGCTGTGTCTCGTGTCCTGCTACCTCTGGTAACCAGCAGCAGAGGGCTGTGTCTCGTGTCCTGCTACCTCTGGTAACCAGCAGCAGAGGGCTGTGTCTCGTGTCCTGCTACCTCTAGTAACCAGCAGCAGAGGGCTGTCTCGTGTCCTGCTACCTCTAGTAACCAGCAGCACAGGGCTGTCTCTCGTGGCCTGCTACCTCTGGTAACCAGCAGCAGAGGGCTGTCTCATGGCCTGCTACCTCTAGTAAGCAGCAACAGAGGGCTGTGTCTCGTGTCCTGCTACCTCTAGCAACCAACAGCAGAGGACTGTGTCTCGTGTCCTGCTACCTCTAGTAACCAGCAGCAGAGGGCTGTCTCATGGCCTGCTACCTCTTGTATCCAGCAGCAGAGGGCTGTGTCTCGTGTTCTGCTACCTCTAGTAACCAGCAGCACAGGGCTGTGTCTCGTGTTCTGCAACCTCTAGTAACCAGCAGCAGAGGGCTGTCTCATGGCCTGCTACCTCTAGTAACCAGCAGCAGAGGGCTGCCTCATGGCCTGCTACCTCTAGTAACCAGCAGCAGAGAGCTGTCTCATGGCCTGCTACCTCTAGTAACCAGCAGCAGAGGGCTGTCTCTTGGCCTGCTACCTCTAGTATCCAGCAGCAAAGGGCTGTGTCTCGTGTTCTGCTACCTCTAGTAACCAGCAGCAGAGGGCTGTGTCTCTTGTTCTGCTACCTCTAGTATCCAGCAGCAGAGGGCTGTCTCATGGCCTGCTACCTCTAGTAACCAGCAGCAGAGTGCTGTCTCATGGCCTGCTACCTCTAGTAACCAGCAGCAGAGGGCTGTGTCTCATGGCCTGCTACCTCTAGTAATCAGCAGCAGAGGGCTGTGTCTCGTGTCCTGCTACCTCTAGTAACCAGCAGCAGAGGACTGTCTCATGGCCTGCTATCTCTAGTAACCAGCAGCAGACGGCTGTGTCTCATGGCCTGCTACCTCTAGTAACCAGCAGCAGAGGGCTGCCTCATGGCCTGCTACCTCTAGTAACCAGCAGCAGAGGGCTGTGTCTCGTGTCCTGCTACCTCTAGTAACCAGCAGCAGAGGGCTGTCTCTCGTGATCTGCTACCTCTGGTAACCAGCAGCAGAGGGCTGTCTCATGGCCTGCTACCTCTAGTAAGCAGCAAAAGAGGGCTGTGTCTCGTGTCCTGCTACCTCTAGCAACCAGCAGCAGAGGACTGTGTCTTGTGTCCTGCTACCTCTAGTAACCAGCAGCAGAGGGCTGTCTCATGGCCTGCTACCTCTAGTATCCAGCAGCAAAGGGCTGTGTCTTGTGTTCTGCTATCTCTAGTAACCAGCAGCACAGGGCTGTGTCTCGTGTTCTGCTACCTCTATTAACCAGCAGCAGAGGCCTGTCTCATGGCCTGCTACCTCTAGTAACCAGCAGCAGAGGGCTGTGTCTCATGGCCTGCTACCTCTAGTAACCAGCAGCAGAGGGCTGTGTCCCGTGTCCTGCTACCTCTAGTAACCAGCAGCAGAGGGCTGTCTCTCGTGATCTGCTACCTCTGGTAACCAGCAGCAGAGGGCTGTCTCATGGCCTGCTACCTCTAGTAAGCAGCAACAGAGGGCTGTGTCCCGTGTCCTGCTACCTCTAGCAACCAGCAGCAGAGGACTGTGTCTTGTGTCCTGCTACCTCTAGTAACCAGCAGCAGAGGGCTGTCTCATGGCCTGCTACCTCTAGTATCCAGCAGCAAAGGGCTGTGTCTTGTGTTCTGCTACGTCTAGTAACCAGCAGCACAGGGCTGTGTCTCGTGTTCTGCTACCTCTATTAACCAGCAGCAGAGGGCTGTCTCGAGGGCTGTGTCTCATGGCCTGCTACCTCTAGTAACCAGCAGCAGAGGGCTGTGTCTCATGGCCTGCTACCTCTAGTAACCAGCAGCAGAGGGCTGTGTCTCATGGCCTGCTACCTCTAGTAACCAGCAGCAGAGGGCTGTGTCTCATGGCCTGCTACCTCTAGTAACCAGCAGCAGAGGGCTGTGTCTCGTGTCCTGCTTCCTCTAGTAACCAGCGGCAGAGGGCTGTCTCATGGCCTGCTATCTCTAGTAACCAGCAGCAGACGTCTCTGTCTCATGGCCTGCTACCTCTAGTAACCAGCAGCAGAGGGCTGTCTCATGGCCTGCTACCTCTAGTAACCAGCAGCAGAGGGCTGTCTCATGGCCTGCTACCTCTAGTAACCAGCAGCAGAGGGCTGTGTCTCATGGCCTGCTACCTCTAGTAACCAGCAGCAGAGGGCTGTGTCTCTTGTCCTGCTACCTCTAGTAACCAGCAGCAGAGGGCTGTCTCTCGTGGCCTGCTACCTCTGGTAACCAGCAGCAGAGGGCTGTCTCATGGCCTGCTACCTCTAGTAAGCAGAAACAGAGGGCTGTGTCCCGTGTCCTGCTACCTCTAGCAACCAGCAGCAGAGGACTGTGTCTCGTGTCCTGCTACCTCTAGTAACCAGCAGCAGAGGGCTGTCTCATGGCCTGCTACCTCTAGTATCCAGCAGCAAAGGGCTGTGTCTCGTGTTCTGCTACCTCTAGTAACCAGCAGCACAGGGCTGTGTCTCGTGTTCTGCTACCTCTAGTAACCAGCAGCAGAGGGCTGTCTCATGGCCTGCTACCTCTAGTAACCATCAGCAGAGGGCTGTCTCATGGCCTGCTACCTCTAGTAACCAGCAGCAGAGGGCTGTGTCTCGTGTCCTGCTACCTCTAGTAACCAGCAGCAGAGGGCTGTCTCATGGCCTTCTATCTCTAGTAACCAGCAGCAGACGTCTGTGTCTCATGGCCTGCTACCTCTAGTAACCAGCAGCAGAGGGCTGTCTCATGGCCTGCTACCTCTAGTAACCAGCAGCAGAGGGATGTGTCTCATGGCCTGCTACCTCTAGTAACCAGCAGCAGAGGGCTGTGTCTCGTGTCCTGCTACCGCTAGTAACCAGCAGCATAGGGCTGTCTCTCGTGGCCTGCTATCTCTAGTAACCAGCAGCAAAGGGCTGTGTCTCATGCCCTGCCACCTCTAGTAACCAGCAACAAACGGCTGTCTCATGGCCTGATACCTCTAGTAAGCAGCAACAGAGGGCTGTGTCCCGTGTCCTGCTACCTCTAGCAACCAGCAGCAGAGGACTGTGTCTCGTGTCCTGCTACCTCTAGCAACCAGCAGCAGAGGGCTGTGTCTCGTGTTCTGCTACCTCTAGTAACCAGCAGCAGAGGTCTGTGTCTCGTGTTCTGCTACCTCTAGTAACCAGCAGCAGAGGGCTGTATCATGGCCTGCTACCTCTAGTAACCAGCAGCAGAGGGCTGTCTCTCGTGGCCTGCTACCTCTAGTAACCAGCAGCAGAGAGCTGTCTCATGGCCTGCTACCTCTAGTAACCAGCAGCAGAGGGCTGTCTCGTGGCCTGCTACCTCTAGTAACCAGCAGCAGAGGGGTGTGTCTCGTGTTCTGCTACCTCTAGTAACCAGCAGCAGAGGGCTGTCTCATGGCCTGCTTCCTCTAGTAACCAGCAGCAGAGAGCTGTCTCATGGCCTGCTACCTCTAGTAACCAGCAGCAGAGGGCTGTCTCGTGGCCTGCTACCTCTAGTAACCAGCAGCACAGGGCTGTCTCATGGCCTGCTACCTCTAGTAACCAGCAGCAGAGGGCTGTCTCTCGTGGCCTGCTACCTCTAGTAACCAGCAGCAGAGGGCTGTCTCATGGCCTGCTATCTCTAGTAACCAGCAGCAGACGTCTGTGTCTCATGGCCTGCTACCTCTAGTAACCAGCAGCAGAGGGCTGTCTCATGGCCTGCTACCTCTAGTAACCAGCAGCAGAGGGCCAGCAGCAGAGGGCTGTCTCATGGCCTGCTACCTCTAGTAACCAGCAGCAGAGGGCTGTGTCTCATGGCCTGCTACCTCTAGTAACCAGCAGCAGAGGGCTGTGTCTCGTGTCCTGCTACCGCTAGTAACCAGCAGCATAGGACTGTCTCATGGCCTGCTATCTCTAGTAACCAGCAGCAGACGTCTGTGTCTCATGGCCTGCTACCTCTAGTAACCAGCAGCAGAGGGCTGTCTCATGGCCTGCTACCTCTAGTAACCAGCAGCAGAGGGCCAGCAGCAGAGGGCTGTCTCATGGCCTGCTATCTCTAGTAACCAGCAGCAAAGGGCTGTGTCTCATGCCCTGCCACCTCTAGTAACCAGCAACAAACGGCTGTCTCATGGCCTGATACCTCTAGTAAGCAGCAACAGAGGGCTGTGTCCCGTGTACTGCTACCTCTAGCAACCAGCAGCAGAGGACTGTGTCTCGTGTCCTGCTACCTCTAGCAACCAGCAGCAGAGGGCTGTGTCTCGTGTTCTGCTACCTCTAGTAACCAGCAGCAGAGGTCTGTGTCGTGTTCTGCTACCTCTAGTAACCAGCAGCAGAGGGCTGTCTCGTGGCCTGCTACCTCTAGTAACCAGCAGCAGAGGGGTGTGTCTCGTGTTCTGCTACCTCTAGTAACCAGCAGCAGAGGGCTGTCTCGTGGCCTGCTACCTCTAGTAACCAGCAGCAGAGGGGTGTGTCTCGTGTTCTGCTACCTCTAGTAACCAGCAGCAGAGGGCTGTCTCATGGCCTGCTACCTCTAGTAACCAGCAGCAGAGAGCTGTCTCATGGCCTGCTACCTCTAGTAACCAGCAGCAGAGGGCTGTCTCGTGGCCTGCTACCTCTAGTAACCAGCAGCAGAGGGCTGTCTCATGGCCTGCTACCTCTAGTAACCAGCAGCACAGGGCTGTCTCATGGCCTGCTACCTCTAGTAACCAGCAGCAGAGGGCTGTCTCTCGTGGCCTGCTACCTCTAGTAACCAGCAGCAGAGGGCTGTCTCATGGCCTGCTATCTCTAGTAACCAGCAGCAGACGTCTGTGTCTCATGGCCTGCTACCTCTAGTAACCAGCAGCAGAGGGCTGTCTCATGGCCTGCTACCTCTAGTAACCAGCAGCAGAGGGCTGTGTCTCATGGCCTGCTACCTCTAGTAACCAGCAGCAGAGGGCTGTGTCTCGTGTCCTGCTACCGCTAGTAACCAGCAGCATAGGGCTGTCTCATGGCCTGCTATCTCTAGTAACCAGCAGCAAAGGGCTGTGTCTCATGCCCTGCCACCTCTAGTAACCAGCAACAAACGGCTGTCTCATGGCCTGATACCTCTAGTAAGCAGCAACAGAGGGCTGTGTCCCGTGACCTGCTACCTCTAGCAACCAGCAGCAGAGGACTGTGTCTCGTGTCCTGCTACCTCTAGCAACCAGCAGCAGAGGGCTGTGTCTCGTGTTCTGCTACCTCTAGTAACCAGCAGCAGAGGTCTGTGTCTCGTGTTCTGCTACCTCTAGTAACCAGCAGCAGAGGGCTGTCTCATGGCCTGCTACCTCTAGTAACCAGCAGCAGAGGGCTGTCTCTCGTGGCCTGCTACCTCTAGTAACCAGCAGCAGAGGGCTGTCTCATGACCTGCTACCTCTAGTAACCAGCAGCAGAGAACTGTCTCATGGCCTGCTACCTCTAGTAACCAGCAGCAGAGGGCTGTCTCTTGGCCTGCTACCTCTAGTAACCAGCAGCAGAGGGGTGTGTCTCGTGTTCTGCTACCTCTAGTAACCAGCAGCAGAGGGCTGTCTCATGGCCTGCTACCTCTAGTAACCAGCAGGAGAGAGCTGTCTCGTGGCCTGCTACCTCTAGTAACCAGCAGCAGAGGGCTGTCTCGTGGCCTGCTACCTCTAGTAACCAGCAGCAGAGGGCTGTCTCATGGCCTGCTACCTCTAGTAACCAGCAGCACAGGGCTGTCTCATGGCCTGCTACCTCTAGTAACCAGCAGCAGAGGGCTGTCTCTCGTGGCCTGCTACCTCTAGTAACCAGCAGCAGACGGCTGTCTCATGGCCTGCTACCTCTAGTAACCAGCTGCAGAGGGCTGTCTCATGGCCTGCTACCTCTAGTAACCAGCAGCAGAGGGCTGTGTCTCATGGCCTGCTACCTCTAATAACCAGCAGCAGACGGCTGTCTCATGTCCTGCTACCTCTAGTAACCAGCAGCAGAGGGCTGTCTCTCGTGGCCTGCTACCTCTAGTAACCAGCAGCAGAGAGCTGACTCATGGCCTGCTACCTCTAGTAACCAGCAGCAGAGGGCTGTGTCTCATGGCCTGCTACCTCTAGTAACCAGCAGCAGAGGGCTGTGTCTCATGACCTGTTACCTCTAATAACCAGCAGCAGAGGGCTGTCTCATGGCCTGCTATCTCTAGTAACCTGCAGCAGAGGGCTGTCTCATGGCCTGCTACCTCTAGTAACCAGCAGCAGAGGGCTGTCTCTCGTGGCCTGCTACCTCTAGTAACCAGCAGCAGACAGCTGTCTCATGGCCTGCTACCTCTAGTAACCAGCAGGAGAGGGCTGTGTCTCATGGCCTGCTACCTCTAGTAACCAGCAGCAGAGGGCTGTGTCTCATGACCTGCTACCTCTAATAACCAGCAGCAGAGGGCTGTCTCATGGCCTGCTTCCTCTAGTAACCAGCAGCAGAGGGCTGTGTCTCATGGCCTGCTACCTCTAATAACCAGCAGCAGAGGGCTGTCTCATGGCCTGCTACCTCTAGTAACCAGCAGCAGAGGGCTGTCTCTCATGGCCTGCTACCTCTAGTAACCAGCAGCAGACGTCTGTGTCTCATGGCCTGATACCTCTAATAACCAGCAGCAGAGGGCTGTGTCTCATGGCCTGCTACCTCTAGTAACCAGCAGCAGAGGGCTGTGTCTCATGGCCTGCTACCTCTAGTAACCAGCAGCAGAGGGCTGTCTCTCATGGCCTGCTTCCTCTAGTAACCAGCAGCAGAGGGCTGTGTCTCATGGCCTGCTACCTCTAATAACCAGCAGCAGAGGGCTGTCTCATGGCCTGCTACCTCTAGTAACCAGCAGCAGAGGGCTGTCTCTCATGGCCTGCTACCTCTAGTAACCAGCAGCAGACGTCTGTGTCTCATGGCCTGATACCTCTAGTGTCTCTCCCTCGTACCTCTGGCTCCGTGGGTGTCGGCTGGGGGGCAGGACAGTGCTGGTGAGGGAGAGACCCCCCACCCTCCTCCCTGTGCAGTCAGTTTCCGTGGGTCGTGGGACCGCTGACTGCATCAGATTTCATATATTAATTTTGGAAGTACTCCTGGCCCGGGTACTCTCGCCGGATTCGCGCCCCGCGCGCTGTCCTCCCAATGAGCCCTTTAAATAACATTCATACATAATTTACGCCGCGTTTTACATGTTCCAAAAACGGACCTGGATGCGTTTTTTCACCCACAGGCAATTTTATGGATAATTTTCTTGGCGCGCGATGCAGTTCCCCTAGCGCCTCGTGTGGACGGCGGTTGAGTGGCGCTGTGCTTGAATGAGTGAACATTCAAATAACTCGTACTTTCAGTCCATGATCGGTTCCAGCGGTTTTACCTCATTAATGAGTGTGTAGCGAAGTCTCCCAGTGGTAAATCTTCCCTGGGGAGGCCACCCCCAGACACACATGGTTCCCCCCAGCTCGTGCGTGTATTCAAAATGTGCGAACCCCAGAGGGCTTCTCACACCGAAAAAAAGCCTTGGCAAATGCAAGTACGCAGTGAATAGCTCCCGGAAGTCCTGCATGTGTGTATGCATTGAAAAGAGAGCAACGTCTATTACAAATACATGTATATTCTTTACATTGCTTTACGTTTCCATCAATAACTCAGCCGGAAACGAAAGAGGAAGCTCCTGGTTAGTAATAGAAAAGGTAATTATCCGTGGACAGGAATCTTGTCTTTCCAAGCGCATCCTTCATTGAGCTTTCATTAAGTTTCAAAGGCCTCCGCACAGAGAGTGGCAGTGATGCCAGGACCCACATTTATAAAGCCCAAGGCCCATCTGTTGTGATGCCAGGCCCAGCTGAGCTTCACATCATCTCTGAGGACATGCCAGGAATGGGCCTGCTCTGGGCACAGGAGGGGGTGAACAGGCAGAGACGTGGAGGCCTCCGTGCCAGCGCCTTGTGCCCGTGGAGCTGCCACCCTGAGTGCACAGAGGCCTGCGTCACTAGTGCACACCCCGGGATCGGGGGTCTCACAGCTAGAGGCCTGCGTCACTAGTGCACACCCCGGGATCGGGGGTCTCACAGCTAGAGGCCTGCGTCACTAGTGCACACCCCGGGATCGGGGGTCTCACAGCTATTTCCATACTCCGTGCCCGCACCCTGTGCCCGTGGAGCTGCCACCCTGAGTGCACAGAGGCCTGTGTCACTAGTGCACCCCCCGGGATCAGGGGTCTCACAGCTAGAGGCCTGCGTCACTAGTGCACACCCCGGGATCAGGGGTCTCACAGCTAGAGGCCTGTGTCACTAGTGCACACCCCGGGATCATGGGTCTCACAGCTAGAGGCCTGCGTCACTAGTGCACCCCCCGGGATCAGGGGTCTCACAGCTAGAGGCCTGTGTCACTAGTGCACACCCCGGGATCATCGGTCTCACAGCTAGAGGCCTGCGTCACTAGTGCACACCCCGGGATCGGGGGTCTCACAGCTATTTCCATACTCCGTGCCCGCACCCTGTGCCCGTGGAGCTGCCACCCTGAGTGCACAGAGTCCTGTGTCACTAGTGCACCCCCGGGATCAGGGGTCTCACAGCTAGAGGCCTGTGTCACTACTGCACCCCCCGAGATCATGGGTCTCACAGCTAGAGGCCTGCGTCACTAGTGCACCCCCCGGGATCGGGGGTCTCACAGCTGGAGGCCTGCGTCACTAGTGCACCCCCCGGGATCATGGGTCTCACAGCTAGAGGCCTGCGTCCCTAGTGCACCCCCCGGGATCAGGGATCTCACAGCTAGAGGCCTGCGTCCCTAGTGCCCCCCCCGAGATCGGGGGTCTCACAGCTATTTCCATACTCCGTGCCCGCACCCTGTGCCCGTGGAGCTGCCACCCTGAGTGCACAGAGGCCTGCGTCACTAGTGCACACCCCGGGATCAGGGTCTCACAGCTATTTCCATACTCCGTGCCCGCATCCTGTGCCCGTGGAGCTGCCACCCTGAGTGCACAGAGGCCTGCGTCACTAGTGCACACCCCGAGATCATGGGTCTCACAGCTAGAGGCCTGCGTCACTAGTGCACCCCCCGGGATCGGGGGTCTCACAGCTGGAGGCCTGCGTCCCTAGTGCACACCCCGGGATCATGGGTCTCACAGCTAGAGGCCTGTGTCACTAGTGCACCCCCCGGGATCATGGGTCTCACAGCTAGAGGCCTGCGTCACTAGTGCACACCCCGGGATCATGGGTCTCACAGCTAGAGGCCTGCGTCACTAGTGCAACCCCCGGGATCAGGGGTCTCACAGCTAGAGGCCTGCGTCCCTAGTGCACACCCCGAGATCATGGGTCTCACAGCTAGAGGCCTGCGTCACTAGTGCACCCCCCGGGATCGGGGGTCTCACAGCTGGAGGCCTGCGTCACTAGTGCACCCCCCGGAATCATGGGTCTCACAGCTAGAGGCCTGCGTCCCTAGTGCACCCCCCGGGATCATGGGTCTCACAGCTAGAGGCCTGCGTCCCTAGTGCACACCCCGGGATCAGGGGTCTCACAGCTAGAGGCCTGCGTCACTAGTGCACCCCCCGGGATCGGGGGTCTCACAGCTAGAGGCCTGCGTCACTAGTGCACACCCCGGGATCATGGGTCTCACAGCTAGAGGCCTGCGTCACTAGTGCACCCCCCGGGATCGGGGGTCTCACAGCTGGAGGCCTGCGTCACTAGTGCACCCCCCTGGATCATGGGTCTCACAGCTAGGGGCCTGCGTCACTAGTGCACACCCCGGGATCATGGGTCTCACAGCTAGAGGCCTGTGTCACTAGTGCACCCCCCGGGATCAGGGGTCTCACAGCTAGAGGCCTGCGTCACTAGTGCACCCTCCGGGATCATGGGTCTCACAGCTAGAGGCCTGCGTCACTAGTGCACCCTCCGGGATCATGGGTCTCACAGCTAGAGGCCTGCGTCACTAGTGCACCCCCCGGGATCATGGGTCTCACAGCTAGAGGCCTGCGTCACTAGTGCACCCTCCGGGATCATGGGTCTCACAGCTAGAGGCCTGTGTCACTAGTGCACACCCCGGGATCATGGGTCTCACAGCTAGAGGCCTGCGTCCCTAGTGCACCCCCCGGGATCATGGGTCTCACAGCTAGAGGCCTGCGTCCCTAGTGCACACCCCGGGATCATGGGTCTCACAGCTAGAGGCCTGTGTCACTAGTGCACACCCCGGGATCAGGGGTCTCACAGCTAGAGGCCTGTGTCACTAGTGCACACCCCGGGATCAGGGGTCTCACAGCTAGAGGCCTGCGTCACTAGTGCACCCCCCGGGATCAGGGGTCTCACAGCTGGAGCCTGCGTCACTAGTGCACACCCCGGGATCAGGGGTCTCACAGCTAGAGGCCTGTGTCACTAGTGCACACCCCGGGATCATGGGTCTCGTAGCTAGAGGCCTGTGTCACTAGTGCACACCCCGGGATCATGGGTCTCACAGCTAGAGGCCTGCGTCACTAGTGCACCCCCCGGGATCAGGGGTCTCACAGCTGGAGCCTGCGTCACTAGTGCACCCCCGGGATCGGGGGTCTCACAGCTAGAGGCCTGCGTCACTAGTGCACACCCCGAGATCATGGGTCTCACAGCTAGAGGCCTGCGTCACTAGTGCACACCCCGGGATCAGGGGTCTCACAGCTAGAGGCCTGCGTCACTAGTGCACACCCCAGGATCATGGGTCTCACAGCTATTTCCATACTCCGTGCCCGCACCCTGTGCCCGTGGAGCTGCCACCCTGAGTGCACAGAGGCCTGTGTCACTAGTGCACACCCCGGGATCAGGGTCTCACAGCTAGAGGCCTGCGTCCCTAGTGCACCCCCCGGGATCATGGGTCTCACAGCTAGAGGCCTGTGTCACTAGTGCACACCCCGGGATCAGGGGTCTCACAGCTAGAGGCCTGTGTCACTAGTGCACACCCCGGGATCAGGGGTCTCACAGCTAGAGGCCTGCGTCACTAGTGCACCCCCCGGGATCAGGGGTCTCACAGCTGGAGCCTGCGTCACTAGTGCACACCCCGGGATCATGGGTCTCACAGCTAGAGGCCTGTGTCACTAGTGCACACCCCGGGATCAGGGGTCTCACAGCTAGAGGCCTGTGTCACTAGTGCACACCCCGGGATCAGGGGTCTCACAGCTAGAGGCCTGCGTCACTAGTGCACACCCCGGGATCATGGGTCTCGTAGCTAGAGGCCTGTGTCACTAGTGCACACCCCGGGATCATGGGTCTCACAGCTAGAGGCCTGCGTCACTAGTGCACCCCCCGGGATCAGGGGTCTCACAGCTGGAGCCTGCGTCACTAGTGCACCCCCCGGGATCGGGGGTCTCACAGCTAGAGGCCTGCGTCACTAGTGCACACCCCGAGATCATGGGTCTCACAGCTAGAGGCCTGCGTCACTAGTGCACACCCCGGGATCAGGGGTCTCACAGCTAGAGGCCTGCGTCACTAGTGCACACCCCAGGATCATGGGTCTCACAGCTATTTCCATACTCCGTGCCCGCACCCTGTGCCCGTGGAGCTGCCACCCTGAGTGCACAGAGGCCTGCGTCACTAGTGCACACCCCGGGATCATGGGTCTCACAGCTAGAGGCCTGCGTCCCTAGTGCACCCCCCGGGATCATGGGTCTCACAGCTAGAGGCCTGCGTCACTAGTGCACACCCCGAGATCGGGGGTCTCACAGCTAGAGGCCTGCGTCACTAGTGCACACCCCGGGATCATGGGTCTCACAGCTAGAGGCCTGCGTCACTAGTGCACACCCCGGGATCATGGGTCTCACAGCTAGAGGCCTGCGTCACTAGTGCACACCCCGGGATCAGGGGTCTCACAGCTAGAGGCCTGCGTCCCTAGTGCACCCCCCGGGATCATGGGATCACAGCTAGAGGCCTGTGTCACTAGTGCACCCCCCGGGATCGGGGGTCTCACAGCTAGAGGCCTGCGTCCCTAGTGCACCCCCCGGGATCATGGGTCTCACAGCTAGAGGTCTGCGTCACTAGTGCACACCCCGGGATCATGGGTCTCACAGCTAGAGGCCTGTGTCACTAGTGCACACCTCGGGATCATGGGTCTCGTAGCTAGAGGCCTGCGTCACTAGTGCACACCCCGGGATCGGGGGTCTCACAGCTGGAGGCCTGCGTCCCTAGTGCACCCCCCGGGATCATGGGTCTCACAGCTAGAGGCCTGCGTCACTAGTGCACACCCCGGGATCATGGGTCTCACAGCTAGAGGCCTGCGTCACTAGTGCACTCCCCGAGATCATGGGTCTCACAGCTAGAGGCCTGCGTCACTAGTGCACACCCCGGGATCATGGGTCTCACAGCTAGAGGCCTGCGTCACTAGTGCACACCCCGGGATCATGGGTCTCACAGCTAGAGGCCTGCGTCACTAGTGCACACCCCGAGATCGGGGGTCTCACAGCTAGAGGCCTGCGTCCCTAGTGCACCCCCCGGGATCGGGGGTCTCACAGCTAGAGGCCTGCGTCACTAGTGCACACCACGGGATCATGGGTCTCACAGCTAGAGGCCTGCGTCACTAGTGCACACCCCGAGATCATGGGTCTCACAGCTAGAGGCCTGTGTCACTAGTGCACACCCCGGGATCATGGGTCTCACAGCTAGAGGCCTGTGTCACTAGTGCACACCCCGAGATCATGGGTCTCACAGCTATTTCCATACTCCGTGCCCGCATCCTGTGCCCGTGGAGCTGCCACCCTGAGTGCACAGAGGCCTGCATCACTAGTGCACACCCCGAGATCATGGGTCTCACAGCTAGAGGCCTGCGTCACTAGTGCACACCCCGAGATCATGGGTCTCACAGCTAGAGGCCTGCGTCACTAGTGCACACCCCGGATCATGGGTCTCACAGCTAGAGGCCTGCGTCACTAGTGCACCCCCCGGGATCATGGGTCTCACAGCTATTTCCATACTCCGTGCCCGCATCCTGTGCCCGTGGAGCTGCCACCCTGAGTGCACAGAGGCCTGCGTCACTAGTGCACACCCCGGGATCAGGGGTCTCACAGCTATTTCCATACTCCGTGCCCCCACCGTGTGCTTGTGACGTGGAGCTCAGAGGCCTGTGCACGTCAGTGCGTGTGTCACTAGTGCACACCCCGGGATCATGGGTCTCACAGCTAGAGGCCTGCGTCACTAGTGCACACCCCGAGATCATGGGTCTCACAGCTAGAGGCCTGTGTCACTAGTGCACACCCCGAGATCATGGGTCTCACAGCTAGAGGCCTGTGTCACTAGTGCACACCCCGGGATCGGGGGTCTCACAGCTAGAGGCCTGCGTCACTAGTGCACCCCCCGGGATCGGGGGTCTCACAGCTAGAGGCCTGCGTCCCTAGTGCACCCCCCGGGATCAGGGATCTCACAGCTAGAGGCCTGCGTCCCTAGTGCCCCCCCCGAGATCGGGGGTCTCACAGCTATTTCCATACTCCGTGCCCGCACCCTGTGCCCGTGGAGCTGCCACCCTGAGTGCACAGAGGCCTGCGTCACTAGTGCACACCCCGGGATCAGGGTCTCACAGCTATTTCCATACTCCGTGCCCGCATCCTGTGCCCGTGGAGCTGCCACCCTGAGTGCACAGAGGCCTGCATCACTAGTGCACAACCCGAGATCATGGGTCTCACAGCTAGAGGCCTGTTTCACTAGTGCACACCCCGGGATCAGGGGTCTCTCAGCTGGAGGCCTGCGTCACTAGTGCACACCCCGGGATCATGGGTCTCACAGCTAGAGGCCTGCGTCACTAGTGCACACCCCGAGATCATGGGTCTGTAGGAGGCTGGACTGGCTTGTAGTGAGTACCAAGGGGTACTTGCACCTTGCACCAGGCCCAGTTATCCCTTATTAGTGTATAGGGTGTCTAGCAGCTTAGGCTGATAGATAATGGTAGCTTAGCAGAGCAGCTTAGGCTGAACTAGGAGACGTGTGAAGCTACTACAGTACCACTTAGTGTCATATGCACAATATCATAAGAAAACACAATACACAGTTATACTAAAAATAAAGGTACTTTATTTTTATGACAATATGCCAAAGTATCTTAGAGTGTACCCTCAGTGAGAGGATAGGAAATATACACAAGATATATATACACAATAGCAAAAATATGCAGTATAGTCTTAGAAAACAGTGCAAACAATGTATAGTTACAATAGGATGCAATGGGGAAACATAGGGATAGGGGCAACACAAACCATATACTCCAGAAGTGGAATGCGAACCACGAATGGACCCCAAACCTATGTGACCTTGTAGAGGGTCGCTGGGACTATTAGAAAATAGTGAGAGTTAGAAAAATAACCCTCCCCAAGACCCTGAAAAGTGAGTGCAAAGTGCACTAAAGTTCCCCTAAGGACAAAATAGTCGTGTTAGAGGGAGAATGCAAGGAAAACACAAATCAGCAATGCAACAACGATGGATTCCTGTCTGAGGGTACCTGTGGAACAAGGGGACCAAGTCCAAAAGTCACAAGCAGCTCGGAGATGGGCAGATGCCCAAGAAATGCCAGCGGTTGGTGCAAAGAAGCTCTTACTAGGCTGAAGAACTGTGAATACTGCAAGAACGACAAGGGCTAGAGACTTCCCCTTTGGAGGATGGATCCCCCACGCCTTGGAGAGTCGTGCAGAAGTGTTTTCCCGCCGGATGGACGCCAACAAGCCTTGCTACACGCAAATCGTGCCTTTGGCGTTTTTGGACGCTGCTGGGGCCCAGGAGAGACCAGGAGGTCGCAAATTGGACCTGCAGAGAGAGGGGACGTCAAGCAAGACAAAGAGCCCTCACTGAAGCAGGTAGCACCCGGAGAAGTGCCAGAAACAGGCACTACGAGGATGCGTGAAACGGTGCTCGCCGAAGTTGCACAAAGGAGTCCCACGTCGCCGGAGACCAACTTAGAAAGTCGTGCAATGCAGGTTAGAGTGCCGTGGACCCAGGCTTGGCTGTGCACGAAGGATTTCCGCCGGAAGTGCACAGGGGCCGGAGTAGCTTGCAAAGTCGCGGTTCCCAGCAATGCAGCCCAGCTAGGTGAGGCAAGGACTTACCTCCACCAAACTTGGGCTGAGGAGTCACTGGACTGTGGGGGTCACTTGGACGGTGTCGCTGGATTCGAGAGACCTCGCTCGTCGTGCTGAGAGGAGACCCAAGGGACCGGTAATGCAGCTTTTTGGTGCCTGCGGTTGCAGGGGGAAGATTCCGTCGACCCACGGGAGATTTCTTCGGAGCTTCTGGTGCAGAGAGGAGGCAGACTACCCCCACAGCATGCACAAGCAGGAAAACAGTCGAGAAGGCGGCAGGATCAGCGTTACAGAGTTGCAGTAGTCATCTTTGCTACTATGTTGCAGGTTTGCAGGCTTCCAGCGCGGTCAGCGGTCGATTCCTTATCAGAAGGTGAAGAGGGAGATGCAGAGGAACTCGGCTGAGCTCATGCATTCGTTATCTAGAGTTTCCCCAGAGACAGAGACCCTAAATAGCCAGAAAAGAGGGTTTGGCTACCTAGGAGAGAGGATAGGCTACTAACACCTGAAGGAGCCTATCAGCAGGAGTCTCTGACGTCACCTGGTGGCACTGGCCACTCAGAGCAGTCCAGTGTGCCAGCAGCACCTCTGTTTCCAAGATGGCAGAGGTCTGGAGCACACTGGAGGAGCTCTGGACACCTCCCAGGGGAGGTGCAGGTCAGGGGAGTGGTCACTCCCCTTTCCTTTGTCCAGTTTCGCGCCAGAGCAGGGGCTAAGGGGTCCCTGAACCGGTGTAGACTGGCTTATGCAGAATTGGGCACCTCTGTGCCCAACAAAGCATTTCCAGAGGCTGGGGGAGGCTACTCCTCCCCTGCCTTCACACCATTTTCCAAAGGGAGAGGGTGTCACACCCTCTCTCAGAGGAAGTTCTTTGTTCTGCCATCCTGGGCCAGGCCTGGCTGGACCCCAGGAGGGCAGATGCCTGTCTGAGGGGTTGGCAGCAGCAGCAGCTGCAGTGAAACCCCAGGAAGGGCAGTTTGGCAGTACCAGGGTCTGTGCTACAGACCACTGGGATCATGGGATTGTGCCAACTATGCCAGGATGGCATAGAGGGGGCAATTCCATGATCATAGACATGTTACATGGCCATATTCGGAGTTACCATTGTGAAGCTACATATAGGTAGTGACCTATATGTAGTGCACGCGTGTAATGGTGTCCCCGCACTCACAAAGTTCAGGGAATTGGCTCTGAACAATGTGGGGGCACCTTGGCTAGTGCCAGGGTGCCCTCACACTAAGTAACTTTGCACCTAACATTTACCAGGTAAAGGTTAGACATATAGGTGACTTATAAGTTACTTAAGTGCAGTGTAAAATGGCTGTGAAATAACGTGGACGTTATTTCACTCAGGCTGCAGTGGCAGGCCTGTGTAAGAATTGTCAGAGCTCCCTATGGGTGGCAAAAGAAATGCTGCAGCCCATAGGGATCTCCTGGAACCCCAATACCCTGGGTACCTCAGTACCATATACTAGGGAATTATAAGGGTGTTCCAGTAAGCCAATGTAAATTGGTAAAAATGGTCACTAGCCTGTTAGTG
Organism: Pleurodeles waltl; assembly: GCF_031143425.1. Lineage (NCBI taxonomy): Eukaryota > Metazoa > Chordata > Amphibia > Caudata > Salamandridae > Pleurodeles > Pleurodeles waltl. Next base: position 21,943,135 of record NC_090451.1, on the reverse strand, counting down.
ACAATTTGAAAGTAATGAGAGAGCATAACCACTGAGGTTCTGGTTAGCAGAGCCTCAGTGAGACAGTTAGGCACCACACAGGGAACATATACATGCACACCTATGAGCACTGGGGCCCTGTGTGACAGGGTCCCAGTGACACATACATATAGGCCACAAACCTATGAGCACTGGGGTCCTGACCAGCAGGACCCCAGTGACACATAACAAACATACTGAAAACCTAGTGTTTTCACTATGAGCACTGAGGCCTGGCTATCAGGATCCCAGTGAGACAGTGAAAACAGTGACAAACACCCTGACATACACTCACAAACAGGCCAAAAGTGGGGGTAACAAGGCTAGAAAGAGGCTACCTTCTCACACAACCCCCCCCCAAACGAAGGACAATAAGGCTAACCTTGGCCAGTTGAGACTTTATTGTCTAAGTGGTGATAAGTAGAGAGTAGCTCTGCAATAGACTGGTTACTCCCTTTATCATCCACTATATGGTTACTTCCCTGTGGGGATGTAAACCACCCTGTTTGAAGTTTTTTAGCTAAGCAACAATGTGAAGATGTATTTTCAGAGTTTCTATCAGTAAGTTTTAGTTTAGAGCAGTGGGAATTGTCCACTGAACCTATTTGTAGTGATGGAAATGCCAGACAGGGATGCTGTCTCAGAAAAGCCATAGCTGGGCAAAAACTTTGTCCATCTGGCTGGAAGAGAGAACAGGGATGCTGTTTCTCTTGAGTTGGAGCAGGGCAGGGATGCTGTCCTATCAGCTCCACACTAGGGCAGGGATGCTGTCCTAAGTGTTGTGAGGCAGTGCAGAGTTTCTGCACTAAAGTTTCTCTGGGAGGGTTGGAGGGATGCTCCATGTTAACTAAAATGGTGCTCTTTTTCTCACCAATGTTAGTTATCCCACAGAGAGGTACTTCCACCTCAGGGAGTCCAGCTTTGCCAGCTGATGATTCCCTTGGAACAGGTGCCACCCCAGGAGAGGTTTCTCCCACCACAGGAATAGTATCCTGAATGGTAGGGTGGTTAGGGGATACTGTGATACCCTTTTTACCTGTTGATGGAGAGGGATCCTGAGTTTTCAGGCCTTCTCTCCTTTGCTTTTTCATTTCACTTGAAATGAGAGGGAACAATTCCTCAGGGATGCCCAGCATGGCTGCATGGGCATAAAACTCTACATCAGCCCAACCTGAGGCCTCTAGGTCATTACCTAAGAGACAGTCTACAGGTAAGCTAGGTGATACCACCACCTGCTTAGGGCCAGTAACTCCACCCCAACTAAACTGAATTATAGCTAAGGGAAGAAACTTAGTGGAGTTATGGACATCAATAATCTTATACTGTTGTCCAATGATGTGTTGTTCAGGAGGCACTAGGTTTTCAGTCACCAAAGTGAAACTGGCACCTGTGTCCCTGTAGGCCAAGGCCTCAACACCATTTATTGAAACTGTCTGCCTGTACTTATCCATTGTAAGGGGACAAGCAGCCAGTGTGGCAAGGCCAATGCCACTAGGTGTGACAGAAACTGTCTTGGGACTGATTACATCAGTTTCCACTATGGACCCATAAGTGAACCCAACTACACCCTTTGCTTGACTGTTGCCAGCAGTCCCACCACTAGTACCACTACTGCTAGGGGCACTAGAGCTTGATGTATTAGTGGTGGTAGGCTCAGGGGGTTTACCTGGACAGGACTTATCCCCTGGCCTATGGCCTCTATTTTTACACACAAAGCACCAAGGCTTTTTAATGTGTGCAGGTTGGGAAGAAGAGGAAGAATTTGTTTTATCCCCACCCTCTGAAGAGTGTTTAAGATTTGAAGTGGGATCTTTGGTTTTACCCTTATCCCCATGCTTATCTTGAGATTTTTCACCATCTTTCTTCTTATTGCCATCTTTGTCACCCCCTGTATGAACTTTTCTGTTCACCCTTGTTCTGACCCATTTGTCTGCCTTCTTTCCCAATTCTTGGGGAGAGGTCAGATCAGAGTCTACCAGGTACTGGTGCAACAAATCAGACACACAATTATTAAGTATATGCTCTCTCAGGATTGTGTTATACAGGCTTTCATAATCAGTAACTTTACTGCCATGTAACCACCCCTCCAAGGCCTCCACTGCCTGGTCAATGAAATCAACCCAGTCTTGTGAAGACTCCTTTTTGGTCTCTCTGAACTTTATCCTGTACTGTTCAGTGGTTAAGCCATAACCATCCAGGAGTGCATTCTTAAGAACTGTAAAATTATTGGCATCATTTTCTTTCACAGTAAGGAGCCTATCCCTACCTTTTCCACTAAATGATAGCCATAGGATAGCAGCCCACTGCTTTTGAGGGACATCCTGTACAGCACAGGCCCTCTCAAGTGCAGCAAACCACTTGTTAATGTCATCCCCCTCCTTATAAGGGGGAACTATCTTGTGCAGATTCCTGGAATCATGCTCTTTTGCAGGATGACTATGGGGAATACTGCTGCTGCCACCATGGGTATCTAAACCCAACTTCTGTCTTTCCTTCTCTAATTCTAAAGACTGTCTATCCAAATCCAGCTGTTGCTTCTTGAGCTTCAGTCTGGTTTGTTCCACTCTCAATCTATTGAGCTCCCTTTCTAACAATCTGTCATCAGGGTGGGTGGGAGGGACATTTCTAGATACAGAGGTATGATGGGAATGAACAGAAGGAGACCTGTCCCTTACCAAGGGCACCCTAACAGCTTGGCTACCAGCATAATGTGAGAGCACATCATCAGTATGATGTGATTCAACCTCTGTACCAACTATGCTAGACTGTCTAGTAATGGGCAGGCTGAGAAGTTTCTTTCCTGAACCTTTTCCTGGGGGAGTCCCTGGATCAGATTGAGAACCATTAGCTACTTTTTCTACAGATTGGGCACTTATGGCCTTATCCTGTACTCTAAGCATATTAATTAACAGTTCTAAGGAAGGATTCTTCCCTACACTCAAACCTCTCTCTATGCAGAGACTCCTTGCTCCTTTCCAGCTAAGGTGATCATATGCAAGTTTGGACAGTTCAACTTTTTGGCCTGTGCCAGACATTTTTTAGAGAGAGTTAAAGTGATAGCAAAAGAGAAAAAAGTTTTCAGAACTTTTTGGAAAGACAGAAAAAAAACTTTTTAAACTTTTAAGAACTTTTTGAAAGTTTAGAAGTACTTTTCAGCACTTAGAAAAGAGTGAAAAGAGGAAATGCAAAACTTTTTGGCTATGTGTATATACACTGACCTTGTTTTGTATATTTTTCTCTTATGAAAAGTACAATGACAAGAGTGGTAAGTAGTCTCAAAGCACTTATCCCACCGCTGCACAACCAATGTAGGAGGCTGGACTGGCTTGTAGTGAGTACCAAGGGGTACTTGCACCTTGCACCAGGCCCAGTTATCCCTTATTAGTGTATAGGGTGTCTAGCAGCTTAGGCTGATAGATAATGGTAGCTTAGCAGAGCAGCTTAGGCTGAACTAGGAGACGTGTGAAGCTACTACAGTACCACTTAGTGTCATATGCACAATATCATAAGAAAACACAATACACAGTTATACTAAAAATAAAGGTACTTTATTTTTATGACAATATGCCAAAGTATCTTAGAGTGTACCCTCAGTGAGAGGATAGGAAATATACACAAGATATATATACACAATAGCAAAAATATGCAGTATAGTCTTAGAAAACAGTGCAAACAATGTATAGTTACAATAGGATGCAATGGGGAAACATAGGGATAGGGGCAACACAAACCATATACTCCAGAAGTGGAATGCGAACCACGAATGGACCCCAAACCTATGTGACCTTGTAGAGGGTCGCTGGGACTATTAGAAAATAGTGAGAGTTAGAAAAATAACCCTCCCCAAGACCCTGAAAAGTGAGTGCAAAGTGCACTAAAGTTCCCCTAAGGACAAAATAGTCGTGTTAGAGGGAGAATGCAAGGAAAACACAAATCAGCAATGCAACAACGATGGATTCCTGTCTGAGGGTACCTGTGGAACAAGGGGACCAAGTCCAAAAGTCACAAGCAGCTCGGAGATGGGCAGATGCCCAAGAAATGCCAGCGGTTGGTGCAAAGAAGCTCTTACTAGGCTGAAGAACTGTGAATACTGCAAGAACGACAAGGGCTAGAGACTTCCCCTTTGGAGGATGGATCCCCCACGCCTTGGAGAGTCGTGCAGAAGTGTTTTCCCGCCGGATGGACGCCAACAAGCCTTGCTACACGCAAATCGTGCCTTTGGCGTTTTTGGACGCTGCTGGGGCCCAGGAGAGACCAGGAGGTCGCAAATTGGACCTGCAGAGAGAGGGGACGTCAAGCAAGACAAAGAGCCCTCACTGAAGCAGGTAGCACCCGGAGAAGTGCCAGAAACAGGCACTACGAGGATGCGTGAAACGGTGCTCGCCGAAGTTGCACAAAGGAGTCCCACGTCGCCGGAGACCAACTTAGAAAGTCGTGCAATGCAGGTTAGAGTGCCGTGGACCCAGGCTTGGCTGTGCACGAAGGATTTCCGCCGGAAGTGCACAGGGGCCGGAGTAGCTTGCAAAGTCGCGGTTCCCAGCAATGCAGCCCAGCGAGGTGAGGCAAGGACTTACCTCCACCAAACTTGGGCTGAAGAGTCACTGGACTGTGGGGGTCACTTGGACGGTGTCGCTGGATTCGAGGGACCTCGCTCGTCGTGCTGAGAGGAGACCCAAGGGACCGGTAATGCAGCTTTTTGGTGCCTGCGGTTGCAGGGGGAAGATTCCGTCGACCCACGGGAGATTTCTTCGGAGCTTCTGGTGCAGAGAGGAGGCAGACTACCCCCACAGCATGCACAAGCAGGAAAACAGTCGAGAAGGCGGCAGGATCAGCGTTACAGAGTTGCAGTAGTCATCTTTGCTACTATGTTGCAGGTTTGCAGGCTTCCAGCGCGGTCAGCGGTCGATTCCTTATCAGAAGGTGAAGAGGGAGATGCAGAGGAACTCGGCTGAGCTCATGCATTCGTTATCTAGAGTTTCCCCAGAGACAGAGACCCTAAATAGCCAGAAAAGAGGGTTTGGCTACCTAGGAGAGAGGATAGGCTACTAACACCTGAAGGAGCCTATCAGCAGGAGTCTCTGACGTCACCTGGTGGCACTGGCCACTCAGAGCAGTCCAGTGTGCCAGCAGCACCTCTGTTTCCAAGATGGCAGAGGTCTGGAGCACACTGGAGGAGCTCTGGACACCTCCCAGGGGAGGTGCAGGTCAGGGGAGTGGTCACTCCCCTTTCCTTTGTCCAGTTTCGCGCCAGAGCAGGGGCTAAGGGGTCCCTGAACCGGTGTAGACTGGCTTATGCAGAATTGGGCACCTCTGTGCCCAACAAAGCATTTCCAGAGGCTGGGGGAGGCTACTCCTCCCCTGCCTTCACACCATTTTCCAAAGGGAGAGGGTGTCACACCCTCTCTCAGAGGAAGTTCTTTGTTCTGCCATCCTGGGCCAGGCCTGGCTGGACCCCAGGAGGGCAGATGCCTGTCTGAGGGGTTGGCAGCAGCAGCAGCTGCAGTGAAACCCCAGGAAGGGCAGTTTGGCAGTACCAGGGTCTGTGCTACAGACCACTGGGATCATGGGATTGTGCCAACTATGCCAGGATGGCATAGAGGGGGCAATTCCATGATCATAGACATGTTACATGGCCATATTCGGAGTTACCATTGTGAAGCTACATATAGGTAGTGACCTATATGTAGTGCACGCGTGTAATGGTGTCCCCGCACTCACAAAGTTCAGGGAATTGGCTCTGAACAATGTGGGGGCACCTTGGCTAGTGCCAGGGTGCCCTCACACTAAGTAACTTTGCACCTAACATTTACCAGGTAAAGGTTAGACATATAGGTGACTTATAAGTTACTTAAGTGCAGTGTAAAATGGCTGTGAAATAACGTGGACGTTATTTCACTCAGGCTGCAGTGGCAGGCCTGTGTAAGAATTGTCAGAGCTCCCTATGGGTGGCAAAAGAAATGCTGCAGCCCATAGGGATCTCCTGGAACCCCAATACCCTGGGTACCTCAGTACCATATACTAGGGAATTATAAGGGTGTTCCAGTAAGCCAATGTAAATTGGTAAAAATGGTCACTAGCCTGTTAGTGACAATTTGAAAGTAATGAGAGAGCATAACCACTGAGGTTCTGGTTAGCAGAGCCTCAGTGAGACAGTTAGGCACCACACAGGGAACATATACATGCACACCTATGAGCACTGGGGCCCTGTGTGACAGGGTCCCAGTGACACATACATATAGGCCACAAACCTATGAGCACTGGGGTCCTGACCAGCAGGACCCCAGTGACACATAACAAACATACTGAAAACCTAGTGTTTTCACTATGAGCACTGAGGCCTGGCTATCAGGATCCCAGTGAGACAGTGAAAACAGTGACAAACACCCTGACATACACTCACAAACAGGCCAAAAGTGGGGGTAACAAGGCTAGAAAGAGGCTACCTTCTCACAGGGTCTCACAACTAGAGGCCTGTGTCACTGGTGCACACCCCGGGATCAGGGGTCTCACAGCTGGAGGCCTGCGTCTCTAGTGCACACCCCGGGATCAGGGGTCTCACAGCTCAGAGGCCTGTGTCACTAGTGCACACCCCGGGATCAGGGGTCTCACAGCTGGAGGCCTGCGTCACTAGTGCACACCCCTTGTGCTTGTGACGTGGAGCTCAGAGGCCTGTGCACGTCAGTGCGTGTGTCACTAGTGCACACCCCAGGATCATGGGTCTCACAGCTATTTCCATACTCCGTGCCCGCACCTTGTGCTTGTGACGTGGAGCTCGGAGGCCTGTGCACGTCAGTGCGTGTGCCACTAGTGAACACATCAGGATAAAGGGGTCTCACAGCTATTTCCTTACTCCGTGCCCGCACCCTGTGCCCGTGGAGCTGCCACTCTGAGTGCACAGAGGCCTGTGTCACTAGTGCACCCCCCGGGATCAGGGGTCTCACAGCTAGAGGCCTGCGTCACTAGTGCACACCCCGGAATCAGGGGTCTCACAGCTGGAGGCCTGTGTCACTAGTGCACACCCCGGGATCAGGGGTCTCAAAGCTAGAGGCCTGTGTCACTAGTGCACACCCCAGGATCATGGGTCTCACAGCTATTTCCATACTCCGTGCCCGCATCCTGTGCCCGTGGAGCTGCCACCCTGAGTGCACAGAGGCCTGCATCACTAGTGCACACCCCGAGATCATGGGTCTCACAGCTAGAGGCCTGTGTCACTAGTGCACACCCTGGGCTCAGGGGTCTCACAGCTGGAGGCCTGCGTCACTAGTGCACACCCCGGGATCATGGGTCTCACAGCTAGAGGCCTGCGTCACTAGTGCACACCCCGAGATCATGGGTCTCACAGCTAGAGGCCTGTGTCACTGGTGCACACCCCGGGATCAGGGGTCTCACAGCTGCAGGCCTCCGTCACTAGTGCACACCCCGGGATCAGGGGTCTCACAGCTCAGAGGCCTGTGTCACTAGTGCACACCCCGGGATCAGGGGTCTCACAGCTGGAGGCCTGCGTCACTAGTGCACACCCCTTGTGCTTGTGACGTGGAGCTCAGAGGCCTGTGCACGTCAGTGCGTGTGTCACTAGTGCACACCCCAGGATCATGGGTCTCACAGCTATTTCCATACTCCGTGCCCGCACCTTGTGCTTGTGACGTGGAGCTCGGAGGCCTGTGCACGTCAGTGCGTGTGCCACTAGTGAACACATCAGGATAAAGGGGTCTCACAGCTATTTCCTTACTCCGTGCCCGCACCCTGTGCCCGTGGAGCTGCCACTCTGAGTGCACAGAGGCCTGTGTCACTAGTGCACCCCCCGGGATCAGGGGTCTCACAGCTAGAGGCCTGCGTCACTAGTGCACACCCCGGAATCAGGGGTCTCACAGCTGGAGGCCTGTGTCACTAGTGCACACCCCGGGATCAGGGGTCTCAAAGCTAGAGGCCTGTGTCACTAGTGCACACCCCAGGATCATGGGTCTCACAGCTATTTCCATACTCCGTGCCCGCATCCTGTGCCCGTGGAGCTGCCACCCTGAGTGCACAGAGGCCTGTGTCACTAGTGCACACCCCAGGATCATGGGGTCTCACAGCTATTTCCATACTCCGTGCCCGCAGCCTGTGCCCGTGGAGCTGCCACCCTGAGTGCACAGAGGCCTGTGTCACTAGTGCACACCCCAGGATCATGGGGTCTCACAGCTATTTCCATACTCCGTGCCCCCACCGTGTGCTTGTGACGTGGAGCTCAGAGGCCTGTGCACGTCAGTGCGTGTGTCACTAGTGCACACCCCAGGATCATGGGTCTCACAGCTATTTCCATACTCCGTGCCCGCATCCTGTGCCCGTGGAGCTGCCACCCTGATTGCACAGAGGCCTGCATCACTAGTGCACACCCCGAGATCATGGGTCTCACAGCTAGAGGCCTGTGTCACTAGTGCACACCCTGGGATCAGGGGTCTCACAGCTGGAGGCCTGCGTCACTAGTGCACACCCCGGGATCATGGGTCTCACAGCTAGAGGCCTGCGTCACTAGTGCACACCCCGAGATCATGGGTCTCACAGCTAGAGGCCTGTGTCACTGGTGCACACCCCGGGATCAGGGGTCTCACAGCTGCAGGCCTGCGTCACTAGTGCACACCCCGGGATCAGGGGTCTCACAGCTCAGAGGCCTGTGTCACTAGTGCACACCCCGGGATCAGGGGTCTCACAGCTGGAGGCCTGCGTCACTAGTGCACACCCCTTGTGCTTGTGACGTGGAGCTCAGAGGCCTGTGCACGTCAGTGCGTGTGTCACTAGTGCACACCCCAGGATCATGGGTCTCACAGCTATTTCCATACTCCGTGCCCGCACCTTGTGCTTGTGACGTGGAGCTCAGAGGCCTGTGCACGTCAGTGCGTGTGTCACTAGTGCACACCCCGGGATCAGGGGTCTCAAAGCTAGAGGCCTGTGTCACTAGTGCACACCCCAGGATCATGGGTCTCACAGCTATTTCCATACTCCGTGCCCGCATCCTGTGCCCGTGGAGCTGCCACCCTGAGTGCACAGAGGCCTGTGTCACTAGTGCACACCCCAGGATCATGGGGTCTCACAGCTATTTCCATACTCCGTGCCCGCAGCCTGTGCCCGTGGAGCTGCCACCCTGAGTGCACAGAGGCCTGTGTCACTAGTGCACACCCCAGGATCATGGGGTCTCACAGCTATTTCCATACTCCGTGCACCCACCGTGTGCTTGTGACGTGGAGCTCAGAGGCCTGTGCACGTCAGTGCGTGTGTCACTAGTGCACACCCCAGGATCATGGGTCTCACAGCTATTTCCATACTCCGTGCCCGCATCCTGTGCCCGTGGAGCTGCCACCCTGAGTGCACAGAGGCCTGCATCACTAGTGCACACCCCGAGATCATGGGTCTCACAGCTAGAGGCCTGTGTCACTAGTGCACACCCTGGGATCAGGGGTCTCACAGCTGGAGGCCTGCGTCACTAGTGCACACCCCGGGATCATGGGTCTCACAGCTAGAGGCCTGCGTCACTAGTGCACACCCCGAGATCATGGGTCTCACAGCTAGAGGCCTGTGTCACTGGTGCACACCCCGGGATCAGGGGTCTCACAGCTGCAGGCCTGCGTCACTAGTGCACACCCCGGGATCAGGGGTCTCACAGCTCAGAGGCCTGTGTCACTAGTGCACACCCCGGGATCAGGGGTCTCACAGCTGGAGGCCTGCGTCACTAGTGCACACCCCTTGTGCTTGTGACGTGGAGCTCAGAGGCCTGTGCACGTCAGTGCGTGTGTCACTAGTGCACACCCCAGGATCATGGGTCTCACAGCTATTTCCATACTCCGTGCCCGCACCTTGTGCTTGTGACGTGGAGCTCGGAGGCCTGTGCACGTCAGTGCGTGTGCCACTAGTGAACACATCAGGATAAAGGGGTCTCACAGCTATTTCCTTACTCCGTGCCCGCACCCTGTGCCCGTGGAGCTGCCACTCTGAGTGCACAGAGGCCTGTGTCACTAGTGCACCCCCCGGGATCAGGGGTCTCACAGCTAGAGGCCTGCGTCACTAGTGCACACCCCGGAATCAGGGGTCTCACAGCTGGAGGCCTGTGTCACTAGTGCACACCCCGGGATCAGGGGTCTCAAAGCTAGAGGCCTGTGTCACTAGTGCACACCCCAGGATCATGGGTCTCACAGCTATTTCCATACTCCGTGCCCGCATCCTGTGCCCGTGGAGCTGCCACCCTGAGTGCACAGAGGCCTGTGTCACTAGTGCACACCCCAGGATCATGGGGTCTCACAGCTATTTCCATACTCCGTGCCCGCAGCCTGTGCCCGTGGAGCTGCCACCCTGAGTGCACAGAGGCCTGTGTCACTAGTGCACACCCCAGGATCATGGGGTCTCACAGCTATTTCCATACTCCGTGCCCCCACCGTGTGCTTGTGACGTGGAGCTCAGAGGCCTGTGCACGTCAGTGTGTGTGTCACTAGTGCACACCCCAGGATCATGGGTCTCACAGCTATTTCCATACTCCGTGCCCGCATCCTGTGCCCGTGGAGCTGCCACCCTGAGTGCACAGAGGCCTGCATCACTAGTGCACACCCCGAGATCATGGGTCTCACAGCTAGAGGCCTGTGTCACTAGTGCACACCCTGGGATCAGGGGTCTCACAGCTGGAGGCCTGCGTCACTAGTGCACACCCCGGGATCATGGGTCTCACAGCTAGAGGCCTGCGTCACTAGTGCACACCCCGAGATCATGGGTCTCACAGCTAGAGGCCTGTGTCACTGGTGCACACCCCGGGATCAGGGGTCTCACAGCTGCAGGCCTGCGTCACTAGTGCACACCCCGGGATCAGGGGTCTCACAGCTCAGAGGCCTGTGTCACTAGTGCACACCCCGGGATCAGGGGTCTCACAGCTGGAGGCCTGCGTCACTAGTGCACACCCCTTGTGCTTGTGACGTGGAGCTCAGAGGCCTGTGCACGTCAGTGCGTGTGTCACTAGTGCACACCCCAGGATCATGGGTCTCACAGCTATTTCCATACTCCGTGCCCGCACCTTGTGCTTGTGACGTGGAGCTCGGAGGCCTGTGCACGTCAGTGCGTGTGCCACTAGTGAACACATCAGGATAAAGGGGTCTCACAGCTATTTCCTTACTCCGTGCCCGCACCCTGTGCCCGTGGAGCTGCCACTCTGAGTGCACAGAGGCCTGTGTCACTAGTGCACCCCCCGGGATCAGGGGTCTCACAGCTAGAGGCCTGCGTCACTAGTGCACACCCCGGAATCAGGGGTCTCACAGCTGGAGGCCTGTGTCACTAGTGCACACCCCGGGATCAGGGGTCTCAAAGCTAGAGGCCTGTGTCACTAGTGCACACCCCAGGATCATGGGTCTCACAGCTATTTCCATACTCCGTGCCCGCATCCTGTGCCCGTGGAGCTGCCACCCTGAGTGCACAGAGGCCTGTGTCACTAGTGCACACCCCAGGATCATGGGGTCTCACAGCTATTTCCATACTCCATGCCCGCAGCCTGTGCCCGTGGAGCTGCCACCCTGAGTGCACAGAGGCCTGTGTCACTAGTGCACACCCCAGGATCATGGGGTCTCACAGCTATTTCCATACTCCGTGCCCCCACCGTGTGCTTGTGACGTGGAGCTCAGAGGCCTGTGCACGTCAGTGCGTGTGTCTCTAGTGCACACCCCAGGATCATGGGTCTCACAGCTATTTCCATACTCCGTGCCCGCATCCTGTGCCCGTGGAGCTGCCACCCTGAGTGCACAGAGGCCTGCATCACTAGTGCACACCCCGAGATCATGGGTCTCACAGCTAGAGGCCTGTGTCACTAGTGCACACCCTGGGATCAGGGGTCTCACAGCTGGAGGCCTGCGTCACTAGTGCACACCCCGGGATCATGGGTCTCACAGCTAGAGGCCTGCGTCACTAGTGCACACCCCGAGATCATGGGTCTCACAGCTAGAGGCCTGTGTCACTGGTGCACACCCCGGGATCAGGGGTCTCACAGCTGCAGGCCTGCGTCACTAGTGCACACCCCGGGATCAGGGGTCTCACAGCTCAGAGGCCTGTGTCACTAGTGCACACCCCGGGATCAGGGGTCTCACAGCTGGAGGCCTGCGTCACTAGTGCACACCCCTTGTGCTTGTGACGTGGAGCTCAGAGGCCTGTGCACGTCAGTGCGTGTGTCACTAGTGCACACCCCAGGATCATGGGTCTCACAGCTATTTCCATACTCCGTGCCCGCACCTTGTGCTTGTGACGTGGAGCTCGGAGGCCTGTGCACGTCAGTGCGTGTGCCACTAGTGAACACATCAGGATAAAGGGGTCTCACAGCTATTTCCTTACTCCGTGCCCGCACCCTGTGCCCGTGGAGCTGCCACTCTGAGTGCACAGAGGCCTGTGTCACTAGTGCACCCCCCGGGATCAGGGGTCTCACAGCTAGAGGCCTGCGTCACTAGTGCACACCCCGGAATCAGGGGTCTCACAGCTGGAGGCCTGTGTCACTAGTGCACACCCCGGGATCAGGGGTCTCAAAGCTAGAGGCCTGTGTCACTAGTGCACACCCCAGGATCATGGGTCTCACAGCTATTTCCATACTCCGTGCCCGCATCCTGTGCCCGTGGAGCTGCCACCCTGAGTGCACAGAGGCCTGTGTCACTAGTGCACACCCCAGGATCATGGGGTCTCACAGCTATTTCCATACTCCGTGCCCGCAGCCTGTGCCCGTGGAGCTGCCACCCTGAGTGCACAGAGGCCTGTGTCACTAGTGCACACCCCAGGATCATGGGGTCTCACAGCTATTTCCATACTCCGTGCCCCCACCGTGTGCTTGTGACGTGGAGCTCAGAGGCCTGTGCACGTCAGTGCGTGTGTCACTAGTGCACACCCCAGGATCATGGGTCTCACAGCTATTTCCATACTCCGTGCCCGCATCCTGTGCCCGTGGAGCTGCCACCCTGAGTGCACAGAGGCCTGCATCACTAGTGCACACCCCGAGATCATGGGTCTCACAGCTAGAGGCCTGTGTCACTAGTGCACACCCTGGGATCAGGGGTCTCACAGCTGGAGGCCTGCATCACTAGTGCACACCCCGGGATCATGGGTCTCACAGCTAGAGGCCTGCGTCACTAGTGCACACCCCGAGATCATGGGTCTCACAGCTAGAGGCCTGTGTCACTGGTGCACACCCCGGGATCAGGGGTCTCACAGCTGCAGGCCTGCGTCACTAGTGCACACCCCGGGATCAGGGGTCTCACAGCTCAGAGGCCTGTGTCACTAGTGCACACCCCGGGATCAGGGGTCTCACAGCTGGAGGCCTGCGTCACTAGTGCACACCCCTTGTGCTTGTGACGTGGAGCTCAGAGGCCTGTGCACGTCAGTGCGTGTGTCACTAGTGCACACCCCAGGATCATGGGTCTCACAGCTATTTCCATACTCCGTGCCCGCACCTTGTGCTTGTGACGTGGAGCTCGGAGGCCTGTGCACGTCAGTGCGTGTGCCACTAGTGAACACATCAGGATAAAGGGGTCTCACAGCTATTTCCTTACTCCGTGCCCGCACCCTGTGCCCGTGGAGCTGCCACTCTGAGTGCACAGAGGCCTGTGTCACTAGTGCACCCCCCGGGATCAGGGGTCTCACAGCTAGAGGCCTGCGTCACTAGTGCACACCCCGGAATCAGGGGTCTCACAGCTGGAGGCCTGTGTCACTAGTGCACACCCCGGGATCAGGGGTCTCAAAGCTAGAGGCCTGTGTCACTAGTGCACACCCCAGGATCATGGGTCTCACAGCTATTTCCATACTCCGTGCCCGCATCCTGTGCCCGTGGAGCTGCCACCCTGAGTGCACAGAGGCCTGTGTCACTAGTGCACACCCCAGGATCATGGGGTCTCACAGCTATTTCCATACTCCGTGCCCGCAGCCTGTGCCCGTGGAGCTGCCACCCTGAGTGCACAGAGGCCTGTGTCACTAGTGCACACCCCAGGATCATGGGGTCTCACAGCTATTTCCATACTCCGTGCCCCCACCGTGTGCTTGTGACGTGGAGCTCAGAGGCCTGTGCACGTCAGTGCGTGTGTCACTAGTGCACACCCCAGGATCATGGGTCTCACAGCTATTTCCATACTCCGTGCCCGCATCCTGTGCCCGTGGAGCTGCCACCCTGAGTGCACAGAGGCCTGCATCACTAGTGCACACCCCGAGATCATGGGTCTCACAGCTAGAGGCCTGTGTCACTAGTGCACACCCTGGGATCAGGGGTCTCACAGCTGGAGGCCTGCGTCACTAGTGCACACCCCGGGATCATGGGTCTCACAGCTAGAGGCCTGCGTCACTAGTGCACACCCCGAGATCATGGGTCTCACAGCTAGAGGCCTGTGTCACTGGTGCACACCCCGGGATCAGGGGTCTCACAGCTGCAGGCCTGCGTCACTAGTGCACACCCCGGGATCAGGGGTCTCACAGCTCAGAGGCCTGTGTCACTAGTGCACACCCCGGGATCAGGGGTCTCACAGCTGGAGGCCTGCGTCACTAGTGCACACCCCTTGTGCTTGTGACGTGGAGCTCAGAGGCCTGTGCACGTCAGTGCGTGTGTCACTAGTGCACACCCCAGGATCATGGGTCTCACAGCTATTTCCATACTCCGTGCCCGCACCTTGTGCTTGTGACGTGGAGCTCGGAGGCCTGTGCACGTCAGTGCGTGTGCCACTAGTGAACACATCAGGATAAAGGGGTCTCACAGCTATTTCCTTACTCCGTGCCCGCACCCTGTGCCCGTGGAGCTGCCACCCTGAGTGCACAGAGGCCTGTGTCACTAGTGCACCCCCCGGGATCAGGGGTCTCACAGCTAGAGGCCTGCGTCACTAGTGCACACCCCGGAATCAGGGGTCTCACAGCTGGAGGCCTGTGTCACTAGTGCACACCCCGGGATCAGGGGTCTCAAAGCTAGAGGCCTGTGTCACTAGTGCACACCCCAGGATCATGGGTCTCACAGCTATTTCCATACTCCGTGCCCGCATCCTGTGCCCGTGGAGCTGCCACCCTGAGTGCACAGAGGCCTGTGTCACTAGTGCACACCCCAGGATCATGGGGTCTCACAGCTATTTCCATACTCCGTGCCCGCAGCCTGTGCCCGTGGAGCTGCCACCCTGAGTGCACAGAGGCCTGTGTCACTAGTGCACACCCCAGGATCATGGGGTCTCACAGCTATTTCCATACTCCGTGCCCCCACCGTGTGCTTGTGACGTGGAGCTCAGAGGCCTGTGCACGTCAGTGCGTGTGTCACTAGTGCACACCCCAGGATCATGGGTCTCACAGCTATTTCCATACTCCGTGCCCGCATCCTGTGCCCGTGGAGCTGCCACCCTGAGTGCACAGAGGCCTGCATCACTAGTGCACACCCCGAGATCATGGGTCTCACAGCTAGAGGCCTGTGTCACTAGTGCACACCCTGGGATCAGGGGTCTCACAGCTGGAGGCCTGCGTCACTAGTGCACACCCCGGGATCATGGGTCTCACAGCTAGAGGCCTGCGTCACTAGTGCACACCCCGAGATCATGGGTCTCACAGCTAGAGGCCTGTGTCACTGGTGCACACCCCGGGATCAGGGGTCTCACAGCTGCAGGCCTGCGTCACTAGTGCACACCCCGGGATCAGGGGTCTCACAGCTCAGAGGCCTGTGTCACTAGTGCACACCCCGGGATCAGGGGTCTCACAGCTGGAGGCCTGCGTCACTAGTGCACACCCCTTGTGCTTGTGACGTGGAGCTCAGAGGCCTGTGCACGTCAGTGCGTGTGTCACTAGTGCACACCCCAGGATCATGGGTCTCACAGCTATTTCCATACTCCGTGCCCGCACCTTGTGCTTGTGACGTAGAGCTCGGAGGCCTGTGCACGTCAGTGCGTGTGCCACTAGTGAACACATCAGGATAAAGGGGTCTCACAGCTATTTCCTTACTCCGTGCCCGCACCCTGTGCCCGTGGAGCTGCCACCCTGAGTGCACAGAGGCCTGTGTCACTATTGCACCCCCCGGGATCAGGGGTCTCACAGCTAGAGGCCTGCGTCACTAGTGCACACCCCGGAATCAGGGGTCTCACAGCTGGAGGCCTGTGTCACTAGTGCACACCCCGGGATCAGGGGTCTCAAAGCTAGAGGCCTGTGTCACTAGTGCACACCCCAGGATCATGGGTCTCACAGCTATTTCCATACTCTGTGCCCGCACCCTGTGCCCGTGGAGCTGCCACCCTGAGTGCACAGAGGCCTGTGTCACTAGTGCACCCCCCGGGATCAGGGGTCTCACAGCTAGAGGCCTGCGTCACTAGTGCACACCCCGGAATCAGGGGTCTCACAGCTGGAGGCCTGCGTCACTAGTGCACACCCCGGGATCAGGGTCTCACAGCTATTTCCATACTCCGTGCCCGCATCCTGTGCCCGTGGAGCTGCCACCCTGAGTGCACAGAGGCCTGCATCACTAGTGCACACCCCGAGATCATGGGTCTCACAGCTAGAGGCCTGTGTCACTAGTGCACACCCTGGGATCAGGGGTCTCACAGCTGGAGGCCTGCGTCACTAGTGCACACCCCGGGATCATGGGTCTCACAGCTAGAGGCCTGCGTCACTAGTGCACACCCCGAGATCATGGGTCTCACAGCTAGAGGCCTGTGTCACTGGTGCACACCCCGGGATCAGGGGTCTCACAGCTGCAGGCCTGCGTCACTAGTGCACACCCCGGGATCAGGGGTCTCACAGCTCAGAGGCCTGTGTCACTAGTGCACACCCCGGGATCAGGGGTCTCACAGCTGGAGGCCTGCGTCACTAGTGCACACCCCTTGTGCTTGTGACGTGGAGCTCAGAGGCCTGTGCACGTCAGTGCGTGTGTCACTAGTGCACACCCCAGGATCATGGGTCTCACAGCTATTTCCATACTCCGTGCCCGCACCTTGTGCTTGTGACGTGGAGCTCGGAGGCCTGTGCACGTCAGTGCGTGTGCCACTAGTGAACACATCAGGATAAAGGGGTCTCACAGCTATTTCCTTACTCCGTGCCCGCACCCTGTGCCCGTGGAGCTGCCACTCTGAGTGCACAGAGGCCTGTGTCACTAGTGCACCCCCCGGGATCAGGGGTCTCACAGCTAGAGGCCTGCGTCACTAGTGCACACCCCGGAATCAGGGGTCTCACAGCTGGAGGCCTGTGTCACTAGTGCACACCCCGGGATCAGGGGTCTCAAAGCTAGAGGCCTGTGTCACTAGTGCACACCCCAGGATCATGGGTCTCACAGCTATTTCCATACTCCGTGCCCGCATCCTGTGCCCGTGGAGCTGCCACCCTGAGTGCACAGAGGCCTGTGTCACTAGTGCACACCCCAGGATCATGGGGTCTCACAGCTATTTCCATACTCCGTGCCCGCAGCCTGTGCCCGTGGAGCTGCCACCCTGAGTGCACAGAGGCCTGTGTCACTAGTGCACACCCCAGGATCATGGGGTCTCACAGCTATTTCCATACTCCGTGCCCCCACCGTGTGCTTGTGACGTGGAGCTCAGAGGCCTGTGCACGTCAGTGCGTGTGTCACTAGTGCACACCCCAGGATCATGGGTCTCACAGCTATTTCCATACTCCGTGCCCGCACCTTGTGCTTGTGACGTGGAGCTCGGAGGCCTGTGCACGTCAGTGCGTGTGCCACTAGTGAACACATCAGGATAAAGGGGTCTCACAGCTATTTCCTTACTCCGTGCCCGCACCCTGTGCCCGTGGAGCTGCCACTCTGAGTGCACAGAGGCCTGTGTCACTAGTGCACCCCCCGGGATCAGGGGTCTCACAGCTAGAGGCCTGCGTCACTAGTGCACACCCCGGAATCAGGGGTCTCACAGCTGGAGGCCTGTGTCACTAGTGCACACCCCGGGATCAGGGGTCTCAAAGCTAGAGGCCTGTGTCACTAGTGCACACCCCAGGATCATGGGTCTCACAGCTATTTCCATACTCCGTGCCCGCATCCTGTGCCCGTGGAGCTGCCACCCTGAGTGCACAGAGGCCTGCATCACTAGTGCACACCCCGAGATCATGGGTCTCACAGCTAGAGGCCTGTGTCACTAGTGCACACCCTGGGATCAGGGGTCTCACAGCTGGAGGCCTGCGTCACTAGTGCACACCCCGGGATCATGGGTCTCACAGCTAGAGGCCTGCGTCACTAGTGCACACCCCGAGATCATGGGTCTCACAGCTAGAGGCCTGTGTCACTGGTGCACACCCCGGGATCAGGGGTCTCACAGCTGCAGGCCTGCGTCACTAGTGCACACCCCGGGATCAGGGGTCTCACAGCTCAGAGGCCTGTGTCACTAGTGCACACCCCGGGATCAGGGGTCTCACAGCTGGAGGCCTGCGTCACTAGTGCACACCCCTTGTGCTTGTGACGTGGAGCTCAGAGGCCTGTGCACGTCAGTGCGTGTGTCACTAGTGCACACCCCAGGATCATGGGTCTCACAGCTATTTCCATACTCCGTGCCCGCACCTTGTGCTTGTGACGTGGAGCTCAGAGGCCTGTGCACGTCAGTGCGTGTGTCACTAGTGCACACCCCAGGATCATGGGTCTCACAGCTATTTCCATACTCCGTGCCCGCACCTTGTGCTTGTGACGTGGAGCTCGGAGGCCTGTGCACGTCAGTGCGTGTGCCACTAGTGAACACATCAGGATAAAGGGGTCTCACAGCTATTTCCTTACTCCGTGCCCGCACCCTGTGCCCGTGGAGCTGCCACTCTGAGTGCACAGAGGCCTGTGTCACTAGTGCACCCCCCGGGATCAGGGGTCTCACAGCTAGAGGCCTGCGTCACTAGTGCACACCCCGGAATCAGGGGTCTCACAGCTGGAGGCCTGTGTCACTAGTGCACACCCCGGGATCAGGGGTCTCAAAGCTAGAGGCCTGTGTCACTAGTGCACACCCCAGGATCATGGGTCTCACAGCTATTTCCATACTCCGTGCCCGCATCCTGTGCCCGTGGAGCTGCCACCCTGAGTGCACAGAGGCCTGTGTCACTAGTGCACACCCCAGGATCATGGGGTCTCACAGCTATTTCCATACTCCGTGCCCGCAGCCTGTGCCCGTGGAGCTGCCACCCTGAGTGCACAGAGGCCTGTGTCACTAGTGCACACCCCAGGATCATGGGGTCTCACAGCTATTTCCATACTCCGTGCCCCCACCGTGTGCTTGTGACGTGGAGCTCAGAGGCCTGTGCACGTCAGTGCGTGTGTCACTAGTGCACACCCCAGGATCATGGGTCTCACAGCTATTTCCATACTCCGTGCCCGCACCTTGTGCTTGTGACGTGGAGCTCGGAGGCCTGTGCACGTCAGTGCGTGTGCCACTAGTGAACACATCAGGATAAAGGGGTCTCACAGCTATTTCCTTACTCCGTGCCCGCACCCTGTGCCCGTGGAGCTGCCACTCTGAGTGCACATAGGCCTGTGTCACTAGTGCACCCCCGGGATCAGGGGTCTCACAGCTAGAGGCCTGTGTCACTAGTGCACACCCCGGGATCAGGGTCTCACAGCTATTTCCATACTCTGTCTTTATATGGTTTTGAAATTGAGCAAAAGCCAAACTAGAGATTTGGGTTATCCCTAAGTGTCAAGTACACATAGAATCTTCAAAATATTTGGGATGTAAATTGCACAAACAAAATTTACAAATTTTAAAATGTAATTAGTGTTTCTTTAACATATGGCACTGTTTTCGCCTTCTTACACAATTAGATCTCAGATTGAACAGGGAACCAGTTACCTTTTGATACCTAGTGATTAATATCTACCATTCTTACACTGATATGAAGGATGGAAATCTCGGCAGCGTCACGGTCCCTTTGAGCCCAGTTTGCTTTTTGGTCTTCTCTTCTGCTTTCTGTAGTGGGTCACGTGGCACTAGTGAAGATGGTGGGCTACCCCAATGATAGTATTATTTTGCAAACCTTCCTCTGCTCGTCCTTCATTCCTTCTTCCACACATCTGATTTGGTCACTGCGGCGCCATCGGGAGCTCTTTCCACTCTAAAGGTAACTGTGACTGCGGGTGGATTAGATCTTCTGGACTTAGAATGCTTTTATTCAGCTGCAGATGTCCAATGGGCGGCTCACTGGCTTTCTGCCCACCTCCCTGCATGAGATGGGGTTTACCAGTAAAGACTTTTAAGGAAGGCTTAATGCACTGCTCATTGTTTCCTACTGACCATTCTATGGATCACCATCCGGGGTTATCATGCATGGCTTTCTCTTGGCTTGCCAGAACCTGTACACCACTGCACTGACACTCTACTCTGCAACTCTGCACTCTACACCACTCTACTCTATGCCACTGCACTCTAAGCACTATACTCTACTCTACACCACTCTACAATACTCCACTCTGCACCACTCTACACCACTGCACTCTATGCCACTGCACTCTAGGCACTATACTCTACTCTACACCACTCTACAACACTCCACTCGGCACCACTCTACACCACTGCACTCTATGCCACATGAGTCTACTCTGCACTCTATGCCACTGCACTCTAGGCACTATACTCTACTCTACACCACTCTACACCACTGCACTCTACACCACTGCACTCTAGGCACTATACTCTACTCTACTCCACTCTACAATACTCCACTCTGCACCACTCTACACCACTGCACTCTGTGCCACATGAGTCTACTCTGCACTCTGACACTGCGCCACTCTGCATTACTGCACTCTCTGCTACTCTATTGTATGCCACTCTACTCCACTGCACTCTATGTAACTCTACCCCATGCCACTCTATGCCACTGCACTCTGCGCCAATGCACTCTAAACAACTGCACTGTACGCCACTGCCCTCTACTCTGTACCACTGCACTCTACGCCACTGCTCTCTGTGCCACTGTACTCCATTCTACATCACTGCACTGACACTCTACTCTGCAGTGTTGCACTCTCCACCACTGTACTATACACCTATGTACTACTGCATTCTATGCCACTGCACTCTATGCCACTCTACTCTGCATCACTCCACTCTACAGCACTTTGCCCTACCCCGCACCACTCTTCACTACACCACTGCACTCCCTGCAACGTGAGTCTACTCTGCAATCTATGCCACTGCACCACTCTGCATTACTGCACTCTCTGCTACTCTATTGTATGCCACTCTACTCCACTGCACTCTATGTAACTTTACCCCATGCCACTCTATGCCACTGCACTCTGCTCCAATGCACTCTAAACAACTGCACTGTACGCCACTGCCCTCTACTCTGTACCACTGTACTCTACGCCACTGCTCTCTGTGCCACTCTACACCACTACACTGACACTCTACTCTGCAACTCTACACCACTCTACTCTATGCCACTGCACTCTAGGCACTATACTCTACTCTACACCACTCTACAATACTCCACTCTGCACCACTCTACACCACTGCACTCTATGCCACATGAGTCTACTCTGCACTCTATGACACTGCACCACTCTGCATTACTGCACTCTGCTACTCTATTGTATGCCACTCTACTCCACTGCACTCTATGTAACTCTACCTCATGCCACTCTATGCCACTGCACTCTGTGCCAATGCACTCTAAACAACTGCACTGTACGCCACTGCCCTCTACTCTGTACCACTGTACTCTACGCCACTGCTCTGTGCCACTCTACTCCACTCTACATCACTGCACTGACACTCTACTCTGCAGTGTTGCACTCTCCACCACTGTACTATACACCTATGTACTACTGCATTCTATGCCACTGCACTCTATGCCACTCTACTCTGCATCACTCCACTCTACAGCACTTTGCCCTACTCTGCACCACTCTTCACTACACCACTGCACTCCCTGCAATGTGAGTCTACTCTGCAATCTATGCCACTGCACCACTCTACACTATTGCTCTCTCTGCCACTCTATTGTATGCCACTCTACTGCACTGCACTCTATGCCACTCTACTCTGTCCCATGCCACTGCACTCTAAACCACTGCACTCTACGCTAACGCACTCTAAACAACTGCACTGTACCCCACTGCACTGTACTTTGCACCACTGGGCTCTACGCCACTGCTCCTATGCTACTCTACTCCACTCCACACCACTATGCCACTAGCTTTAAGCCATGCTGAACAGCAGCTACTCTGGTGTATAACATGGCTAATGGCTAAAACACATTAGCAAAGCCAATAACTCTTTCGTAGATGAGACCTATTGGCTTTGCCAATGTTTGTTAGTACTATAAGGTACCTGAAAGAACTGCGAAAAATACAATTACATCATAATAAATGCTGCTACAAAATACGCAAATACATTTTGGTTAAATAAAAAAAAAGTGCTTCTCAAATACAGATTTGAATAATATACAGTTTATACCTAGTGATAAAAAAATGTATAACACTCCATTAAAACCACACACTCCACAGCTCACCTTGGAACACCATTACAATACCTCTCTGAAAGAAATATCTTTGCCACCAGAAAACTTCAAGTGACTCCTTTTAGTAAAGTCAATGCAGGTTCTCAAGCCCCTTTGTATTTGCAGATTTACCAGTTGCCCACATTTGCATGTCTTTAGGGAAGGAGACCCCCTGGCAAGAAGGCCTGATTCTTATCTGTCCCTCCCTCCCTCAGAGCACAGGAGACCCCCTGCCTTCCAGCCGGCTGGGGAAACTGATCTGCCCGTAATTTCGCCCTGCCTCTGTTGCCCTTCAGGTGAAGGGCTAAAATTACCGACAAATGCCGTCCGTTAAAGCTTTCATCACGGAAATTACGGACGGTCCGTGAAATTTACGGATGGGTGGTCACCCTAGACGTGGAGCTTAGAGGCCTGTGCACGTGAGTGCGTGTGTCACTAGTGCACACCCCGGGCTCAGGGGTCTCACAGCTAGAGGCCTGTGTCACTAGTGCACACCCCGGGATCATGGGTCTCACAGCTATTTCCATACTCCGTGCCCGCACCCTGTGCCCGTGAAGTGGAGCTCAGAGGCCTGTGCACGTGAGTGCGTGTGTCACTAGTGCACACCCCAGGATCAGGGGTCTCACAGCTCCATCCATACTACGGGACCCTCCCGCTCACAGTCCATGTTTCCTCCTCCTTCATGTTAAAAATATAATAACAAAATATTTTTAAAAAATGAAATGTAAAAATATAACATTCTGCATGAAAAAGTGAGCTTGACCTGAAAGGCCGGTTTGGCTCTTGTTTTCTCCTCTGGGATTGCCCTCTCTCACACACTCCCTCTGTCCCTCCTCTCTCGGGTGCAGCCTCTGCAGGTGACATGCATGTTTGCCTGCTTTCTGGAGTCTGATGTGAGCCCTCCCCCATGTCAAAGATTCCAACCTGCCCTTCTTTAGGAGTCACCCCCACAACCTAACACCTCATCTCCTCTGGCTCAGCTGCTACCCCCACCGACCACCGGCAGGAACCCCCAGACCCCGCTCCCCCACCCACTCACGAGGACTCTAACTCCTCTTAACGTAATCCACCGCTGCAAGAAAGTGCCCCTTTTGGCATGGTTAGCCCCCACCGTTTACCTGGTACATGATGTGGCTTCTGGGTTCCTGCTAAGCAGGTCCTCGGTGCCAGATTTAATTCCCAAAATTGTACTGCTGCCTCCCTCAATTGGCACAACCGGTAGCAGTCTCTGTAGGTCGTAGTAAATGGTACCTGTTAGAAATGTTTTTTTTGGTTGGCAGTCAGGTTACCCTCTGTCCAAGCAAGAACCCTCACTCTAGTCAGGGTAAGTCCCTCACAATCCAAATTATCCTGTGCCCACCCTCTGGTAGCTTGGCACAAGCAGTCAGGCTCAAATTAGACAGCAATGTGTAAAGCATTTGTGCAATAAATCATACAATAACACAATATAGCACCACAAAAATACACCACACAGTGATTAGAAAAATATGTAATATTTATCTGGGTATTTGCAGGTCAAAACGATCAAAGATGCAATATGAATTTGTAAAGATATCACTAAAAAGTGATATGAAGTGTCTTAAGTCTTTTAAAAGTAAACAAAGTCTCTTTCAAGCACAAAGTACCTGGTTTGGAGTGGGAAATCTCCGCAGAGGGCCGCAGAAGAGGAGATGCGTGGAAAAATGGTGTGTGCGTCGGTTACGCCCCTTCACACACGGACTTGCGTCGTTATTTTTCACGCGGGGAGACGTGCGTCATTCTACGGGAGGAAAAATGGTGTGTGCGTCGGTTTCGCCCCTTCACACACAGACTTGCGTCGTTATTTTTCACTCGGGGAAGATGTGCGTCGTTTCCGGCACGCGGACCGTCTCCTTCTATGGATCGCGGGATTACCAGATGTCCCAGGGTCTGTGCGTGGTTTCCTCGGCTTGTTATCCGGCTGCGCGTCGTTCCGGGAGGCTGTGCGTTGAATTTTCTTTCTCACGGCAGGCGTCGCGTCGATTTCCTCTCTGGAAGTCGGGCGGCGTTGTCCATGTGAGGCCGTGCGTTGAAGTTCCGGTCGCGCCGTAGGCGTCGCGTCGAGCAGCGTCGGCATGCGGCGATTTTCTCGCCGCGGAGCAAGCTGTGCGTCAAAATTTTCGCCGCACGAGGAGTCCAAATGAAAAAGAGAAGTCTTTTTGGTCCTGAGACTTCAGGGAACAGAAGGCAAGCTCTATCCAAGCCCTTGGAGAGCACTTTTGCAGCCAGACAAGAGTTCAGCAAGGCAGCAGGCCAACAGCAAGGCAGCAGTCCTTTGGAGAAAGCAGACAGGTGAGTCCTTTGAGCAGCCAGGCAGTTCTTCTTGGCAGGATGCGGGTTCTGGTTCAGGTCTCTCCTCCAGCAAGTGTCTGAGGTGGTAGGGCAGAGGCCCTGTTTTATACTAAATTGTGCCTTTGAAATGGGGGTGACTTCAAAGAGTGGCTAAGAAATGCACCAGGTCCCCTTTCAGTTCAATCCTGTCTGCCAGGGTCCCAGTAGGGGGTGTGACAGTCCTTTGTGTGAGGGCAGGCCCTCCACCCTCCCAGCCCAGGAAGACCCATTCAAAATGCAGATGTATGCAAGTGAGGCTGAGTTCCCTGTGTTTGGGGTGTGTCTGAGTGAAGGCACAAGGAGCTGTCAACTTAACCTAGCCAGACGTGGATTGAAAGGCAGAGAAAGATTTAAGTGCAAAGAAATGCTCACTTTCTAAAAGTGGCATTTCTAGAATAGCAATATTAAATCCAACTTCACCAGTCAGCAGGATTTTGTATTACCATTCTGGCCATACTAAATATGACCTTCCTACTCCTTTCAGATCAGCAGCTACCACTTCAATACTGTATGAGGGCAGCCCCAATGTTAGCCTATGAAGGGAGCAGGCCTCACAGTAGTGCAAAAACGAATTTAGGAGTTTTACACTACCAGGACATATAACCACACAGGTACATGTCCTGCCTTTTACCCACACAGCACCCTGCTCTAGGGGTCACCTAGGGCACACATTAGGGGTGACTTATATGTAGATAAAGGGGGATTTTAGGCTTGGCAAGTACTTTTAAATGCCAAGTCGAAGTGGCAGTGAAACTGCACACACAGGCCTTGCAATGGCAGGCCTGAGCCAGGTTTAAGGGGCTACTGAGGTGGGTGGCACAACCAGTGCTGCAGGCCCACTAGTAGCATTTAATCTACAGGCCCTGGGCACATATAGGGGGTCATTCCAACCCTGGCGGTCGGTGTTAAAGCGGCGGCCAACCCGCCAACAGGCAGGCGGTCAAAAAAATGGAATTCTGACCCTGGCGGGAACCGCCAACACAGCCCGCCACTTTAACACTCCGACCGCCACGGCGGGGCAAACAAACAGCGCGGCGGTCACCGCCAACAGACAGGCGGCAGACAATGTACCGCCCACCCTATCACGACCCACCAATCCGCCACCTTTTCCGGGGCGGGAGCCCCGCCGATAAAAACACGGCAGAAACAGATCACGAACGGGAAAACGCTCACCTCTATACACTCCACGAGGAATCCGAATTAAACATCCTACCAGCGATTGTCTACCTGCTCCTCTACCAGGAGCACGAATGCCGCCGCAGGAGACAACGGTGAGTACTGCACCTACGACACAGGGGAGGGGGGAGGAGAAAAGATTACGGGCACACACATACGCGACACCCCCCCCCAAAATCCCCACATACCAATGCAGAGCAACAAGTCAGATTTACATCCCCAAAACCCCCCGGAATAATTCAAAGACAAAATAAAATGATCATTAAAATAGAAGTATATTAAACCATATTTGAACTTAAGTGAAATATTAGATTATTAAAACAAATAAATCACAACATGAAGAATATGAACATAGTCCAAAAGTCCGGCACATATTGGCTACATGCCATTGTCCGTGGGCCAATGTGCAAAAACACATGGGCAAAGCCCACACACGAAACCCGATTCCATTGGAGAGAACACTGCTGGGGCATCAGATAATAAAACCACAGGCACCTCAGGAGGAAGGGAAGGGGGGGCACCTCAGCCACATGAGTCCACAACGCCAGATCCACGAGGGGCCTCCATGCCCACTGTACCATCCTAGGGAGTGCAAAGCCACAGTCTCAAAAGTCTCTACAGTGGGTGGATTGCCCACTGTACCATCCTGGGGAGTGCAAAGCCACAGTCTCACAAGTCTTTTCAGTGGGTGGATTGCCCACTGTACCATCCTGGGGAGTGCAAAGCCACAGTCCATCTGGTGGATTACAGACTCCACTGGTTATGGAGGAGGCATGGTGCCCAGAGTGCTTCGTGAAGCCCTGCCCGACACAGATCCGGCCCTGCCAATGGGCCAGCGGTGCTTGAGATGAAGGCCCCAGCGGAGCGGTGCTTGAGAGGAAGGGCCCAGCGGAGCGGTGCTTGAGAGGAAGGGCCCAGCGGAGCGGTGCAGAGACGGCGGGGCCCAGCGGAGCGGTGCTTGAGAGGAAGGGCCCAGCGGAGCGGTGCTTGAGATGAAGGGCCCAGCGGAGCGGTGCTTGAGATGAAGGGCCCAGCGGAGCGGTGCAGAGACAGCGGGGCCCAGCGGAGCGGTGCTTGAGATGAAGGGCCCAGCGGAGTGGTGCCTGAGATGAAGGGCCCAGCGGAGCGGTGCTTGAGAGGAAGGGCCCAGCGGAGCAGTGCTTGAGATGAAGGGCCCAGCGGAGCGGTGCAGAGACGGCGGGGCCCAGCGGAGCGGTGCTTGAGAGGAAGGGCCCAGCGGAGCGGTGCCTGAGATGAAGGGCCCAGCGGAGCGGTGCTTGAGAGGAAGGGCCCAGCGGAGCGGTGCTTGAGATGAAGGGCCCAGCGGAGCGGTGCAGAGACGGCGGGGCCCAGCGGAGCGGTGCTTGAGATGAAGGGCCCAGCGGAGCTGTGCTTGAGATGAAGGGCCCAGCGGAGCGGTGCTTGAGATGAAGGGCCCAGCGGAGCGGTGCCTGACAGGAGACGGCGGGGCCCAGCGGAGCGGTGCTTGAGATGAAGGGCCCAGCGGAGCGGTGCTTGAGATGAAGGGCCCAGCGGAGCGGTGCTTGAGATGAAGGGCTCAGCGGAGCGGTGCTTGAGATGAAGGGCTCAGCGGAGCGGTGCTTGAGAGGAAGGGCCCAGCAGAGCGGTGCTTGAGATGAAGGGCCCAGCGGAGCGGTGCAGAGACGGCGGGGCCCAGCGGAGCAGTGCTTGAGATGAAGGGCCCAGCGGAGCGGTGCTTGAGATGAAGGGCCCAGCGGAGCGGTGCAGAGACGGCGGGGCCCTGTTCAGCGGTTCTTCTCACGGCGGGGCCCTGTTCAGCGGTTCTTCTCACGGCGGGGCCCTGTTCAGCAGTTCTTCTCACGGCGGGGCCCAGCGGAGCGGTGCTTCTCACGGCGGGGCCCTGTTCAGCGGTTCTTCTCACGGCGGGGCCCTGTTCAGTGGTTCTTCTCACGGCGGGGCCCTGTTCAGCGGTTCTTCTCACGGCAGGACCCTGTTCAGCAGTTCTTCTCACGGCGGGGCCGAGCGGAGCGGTGCTTCTCACGGCGGGGCCCTGTTCAGCGGTTCTTCTCACGGCGGGGCCCAGCGGAGCGGTCCTTTTCACGGCGGGGCCCTGTTCAGCGGTTCTTCTCACGGCGGGGCCCTGTTCAGCGGTGCTTCTCACGGCGGGGCCCTGTTCAGCGGTGCTTGTCTTGTGTTCCTAGGGAACCAGATCTGGGCAATCATTCCCGCTCAGTCGCCATCCGACCTATCGCTTGCGGGGCCCTCCTGTGCTGGACTCCTGGGCCCGTGGGTGTCCTCCGTCACACCCCAAATGGGGCTGGTGGGGCCCTCCTGGGCAGCTCGCCTGCTGCCGGACTTCTTCGCCCTGCTGCCCTTGCCCTCCTTGGACGAATCTCTGAGGCCCTTGCCTCCCTTGGAAGTATCTCTGGGGCCCTTGCCCTCCTTGGACGAATCTCTGGGGCCCTTGCCTCCCTTGGAAGTATCTCTGGGGCCCTTGCCCTCCTTGGAAGAATCTCTGGGGCCCTTGCCTCCCTTGGTGGATGGGCCAGGTGACGGTGCAAGGCTGGTGTCCTCGGGGGCACCGTCTCAGGGCTGTGGCGCCGGCCCTTCACTTTTTTGCTTCTTTTCCCAGGGGGTGGGCTGGCTGTCCCCTTGCTGCTGGCCGATGTTCCTGCCCTAGGAGCTGGTGGACTCCAATAGCCCTGAACGATGGTCCTAGTAGGTGCAGGGCTTGTGGTGGCTGAGGTGCTGGTTAGACTCTTACGAGATGGAGGGGGTGGGTCAGTTGTTGGAAAGAGGTCAAGGTTGGAAAGGAAAATCAATTTAGAAAGACAGGGACGGGTAGTTGTAGTGGGTATGGGAGTGGAGGAAGAGGATGTGGTTGTAGGAGAGTCAAGTGTGCTGTCTTTGGGTGCAGGTGCTTGTAACGGAGGCTGTCGTGAGGTGGATGGCTGTTGGGTGGGTGGCTGCCTGCGTTGTGTGGTTTGGAAGAGGGGGTGACAGACACACTGGGAGAGGACACAGGGGACGTGTAAATGGTAGTGGGGGTGGTGACTGCACGTGTGCGGACTGTTCTGGTGGGTGTGGTGGTGATGGACGTACTAGCTGATGGTGGTGTGCATGCAGGTGTGAGTGGAGACGTCACAGGGAGGGAGGAGGGAGACGAGGAGGAGGGGGACACAGTGGAGGCAGTGGGTGTTGCTGTGTCTGCATGTGGATGTTGCTTGGGTGAATGCTTGTGTGTTCTGTGGTGCTTATGTCTGGATGAGATGCCCTTGGGTTTTGATGTGTGTGCAGGCTGGTCTGTAGGGGTGTCTGGGATAGGCAGAGGAACAGGGGAGTGGGACTGGGTTGAGGAAGTTGGAGGGGGGAGGCTAGACACAGGGACAATTGCTGCCGTCAGTGCTGAGGCCAGAGCGTTGAACGATGGCTGATGGGCAGCCTGACCCGAATGAATGCCCTCCAGGTATGCATTGCTCCGATGCACCTCCCTCTCCACCCCCTGGATGGCATTCAAAAGGGTAGACTGCCCAACAATGAGCGTCCGGAGGAGGTCAATGACCTCCTCACTGAGGGCAGCAGGGGTAACTGGGGCAGGACCTGAGGTGCCAGGGGCGAAGGAGATGCCCGGCTTCCTGGCCGAGCGGGCACGGGGCGAAAGCTGAGGGGCTGCTGGGAGGGCGGAGCTGGTGCGCTGGGTGGCGGCTGTACCTGTTGTTGCGGTGGGCACGGATGTTGCCGCCACCACAAGGGAGCTCCCTTCCGAGGACGTGTTGGTGTCGCTGACGTCTCCACGGGTCCCCGTTGTGGAGCTCCCCTCGCCCTCCGTCCCACTGGTGTACTCGGAGTCGGTTGCAGGACCCTCCGGGCCCATGTGAGATGCAGCTCCCTCGTGCGCCGATGCCACTTCTCCTCTGCCTGATGATGCTAATGCACACATGCACAGGAAAACCAAAAAAAAGGGGGGGAGAGAAGAAAGAAAGACAGGTTGAGTGCATGCATTGGTGGCACCGTTGGCGGAGAGGACAGACACAGAAGCCCCCTGCACTACGCAGCGCACTCGGGGTACACTACTCAATTATTGTGACTTGGCCTACAAGTCTATGGACGACAAATGCACACATAGGTGAGGCCGGACCATGGATAGCTGTACTTAGCACCCTACAGAGGTGAGGGGCGGGGGCACAGGGCCATGGCTAACGGAGGGGCCTAGCCTACAGAAACCGCCCTGGCCTAGAGATAGCCACAGCCCTCCTCCCCAACCCAGACACCTCCACTGTGCGCTAATATAGCAAAATGTGCTGATACTCACCCCCTTGTGTCTGCTGTGATGTCCTCACGCGCCCATCCAAATCGGGGTAGGCCACCGCCAGGATCCGGGACATCAGGGGGGTCAATTGACGACTGGCACCCTTCCTACGTTGGGAGGCCATCCCCAGCAGAGCCTCGGCGGTCTTTCTGCTCCTGCGGCGGATGTCCTCCCACCTCTTGCGGCAGTGGGTGCCCCGTCTGTTGTGGACCCCCAGGGCCCGGACGTACTTGGCGATGGCACGCAAAATGTCGATCTTCTGATGGGCGCTGACCTATGTGACATGGACAGGGTGGAAAAAGAAATATCATCACTTTTCTGCATGGTCGATGTGAGTGGCCCCCCCTCCCCAACCTTGCCATGTGGCACATGCTCTCATCTGTCGTGCGTTGCTATCCTCATACGCTCCCCTCCCCACCATCTTACATACACCCCACTCAACACAGGCATAGCCCATACTACGTGCTCCCAGTGTACTTACCTGTTGGTCTGGAGGACCGTAGAGTAGCACATACTGGGGGAGGACCCCATCAACGAGTTTATCCAATTCCTCAGATGTGAAGGCAAGGGCCCTTTCCCCAGTCGCAGCAGCCATTGTCTCTTCCAGACCGAGTTCACAGCAGCCCTTGCAGTATAGGTCCTCTCCTGTGGATGATCAGGTCTCGAGTGATTAAGCAGTTAGAAAATGGTGTTCACGCCCGCGGCGGTGCGTACCGCGGCGGTGCGTACTGCGACCGCCGGCGCACATCGTCATTGGCTCCTGAGACCCATAGGGTTCTATGTTAACCAATGCTGCTTTGCGCCGCGGTCTTCGACCGCCTACCGCCACGGTGTGCCACGCCAGCGCATTGACCTCACATCCCATTGTCACACTTCACAGGTCAGGCAGCCGCCATTTCAAGGGCCCACATGGCTGAATTTCTATGGCATCACACAGGCCTAGGCCTTGCATTGCCACTCATACAAGCCATTCAATGTATAGCGAATCGTGTACTGTGCAAGCAGTGGTTACGTACCTGTGGGTTGCTTGACTCTGTGCTCCATGTTGTCCTTCCTAGGCACCGTCCGCTGGGACTTGCGAGGAGATGGAGGAATCATCCCGTGTACAGACCGCTGGTGCACCTGTCGACATAGGAAGAAAGACATGTCATACTTACATACAGACTTGACCGAGCCACTATACAGGAACTGTGTGCCCAGCTGGAGCCAGACCTGATGTCCCCCATTCGCCAACCCACAGGGATTCCCCCTCTGGTGCAGGTTCTGTCAGTACTCCATTTTTTGGCAAGTGGATCATTCCAAACATATCATATCATCAGGGATGTCTCAGGCTATGTTTTCTAAGGTTTTGTCCAGAGTGTTGTCTGCCCTGATGAAATACATGCGGAGCTACATTGTTTTCCCTGAGGTGGCCGATTTGGCTACAGTGAAGGGTGATTTCTATGCCCTTGGACATATCCCCAACATCATTGGTGCCATTGATGGGACCCATGTGGCTTTGGTTCCCCCCAAAGAAAGTGAGCAGGTGTACAGGAACAGAAAAAGTTATCATTCTATGAATGTCCAGGTGGTCTGTTTGGCTGACCAGTACATCTCCCATGTAAATGCCAAGTTCCCTGGGTCAGTGCATGACGTGTACATCATGCGCAATAGCTGCATCCCTTACGTGATGGAACAGCTACAGAGACACCGTGTGTGGCTAATAGGTGACTCTGGTTACCCCAACCTGTCGTGGCTACTTACCCCAGTGAGGAATCCCAGGACAAGGGCAGAGGAACGGTACAATGAGGCCCATGGGCGAACTAGGAGGATCATAGAAAGGACCTTCGGCCTCCTGAAGGCCAGGTTTAGGTGCCTGCATATGACAGGGGGATCCCTAATGTACTCACCAAAGAAGGTGTGCCATATCATCGTGGCCTGCTGTATGCTTCACAACCTGGCTTTGCGACGCCAGGTGCCTTTCCTGCAGGAGGATGGTCCAGATGGTGGTGTTGTAGCAGCTGTGGAGCCTGTGGAGAGTGAAGAGGAGGAGGACGACGGGGACGACACAGACAACAGGGACACAGTGATACAACAGTATTTTCAGTAGCACACAGGTACGAATCAACCACGCCATTTTACATTTACTTAAAGTCTCCTGCCTCTCTACTGTCTGAGTTCCCCCCCAGTTCCTGTTAACTGAGTTGTGACTTTCCCTTCCGTTTTCAGAGCTGTGGGCCCCACTGCGTGACCTCTGCTTTGTTTGCCCATGGACTACAGCTGTGTGACAGTGGTATGTTGTCATCACAATGTAACTGAACATTTTGGCACCGTTATGTCTAATACATTTGTTCAAATTACAAGCAGACTCCAGATTTTTTTAGTGCAAAAAGTGATTTAATTCAAGTGCTAAATTTATGGAACATGATTGTAAAACGGGGATGGGTGATGGTGGAGTAATGTCCATGGCAGAGTCCAGTTCTCAGTCGCACAGGTGCATTGTCCATATGCCTGTGGAAGGATGGAGCATGGGCAGTTCAAGGTTGGACAGGGTGACAATGTGGGACAGTGGGATGACATCAGGGGGTATCGTTTGCTGGCGGGGGTCTTGCAATCCTACTCTGTCTTCTTGTGAGATCTCAGGTTCCGCTTGCAGGGTGGTTCTTCTTCTGCAGGAGGTGGGGTTCTGGTGGCCTGTCGTTGTGTGGGGGCCTCCTGTCCACTAGCGCTGGCGGAGGTGGTAGGCTGTTCCTGGTCCAGGCTAGTGACAGGGGCCCTTTGTGGTGCCACATGGTCCCGCAATGTGGTGACTATCTGGGTTAGGGCCACGATGATGGTCCCCATTGCGGAACTGATGTTCCTCAGTTCCTCTCTGAACCCCATGTACTGTTGCTCCTGCATGACCTGGATCTCCTGGAACCTGGCCAGTACCGTAGCCATGGTCTCCTGGGAGTGGTGGTATGCTCCCATGATGGAGGAGAGGGCCTCTTGGAGAGTCGGTTCCCTGGGCCTGTCCCCCCCCCTGTCGCACAGCAGCCCTCCCAGTTCCCCTGTTTCCCTGGGCCTCTGTCCCCTGGACGGTGTGCCCACTACCACTGCCCCCAGGTCCCTGTAGTTGTTGGGGTGGTGGGTCAACCTGGGTGCCCTGTAGTGGTGGACACACCGCTGATTGACGTGTCCTGGAGACAGAGGCATGGGCCCGCTGGGTGGGAGCTGTGCTGGTGTTCCCAGAGGGGGTTGGGTCTGGTGTAGCCTGTGGCTGTCTGTGGGGAACCGACTGTTCCGAGGTCCCCGATGGGCCGGGCTGGTCATCAGTGTCCAGGGAGACAGAGCTGCTGTCATCACTGGGGGCCTCTTCTGGGGGTGGGATGGACATCTCTGGACCCTCCGTGGCGGTGTGGTGCCGTTCGGGTCCTGCAGGGGTATAAGAGTATGGTTATTGCTTCTGTGTGTGGCATTTCGTGTAATGGGTGGGTGGCTGTGTCCCCCAGTGCTGGCATTCCCTTGTGGGGGCTTTTGTGACGGTGGCTTGTGGGGGTGATGGGTGTGTGCAGTGGGCATGCTTTGGGGATGGGTGTCCATGCTTTGGGGAGGCATGCAGGGCTAGGTTTTGGGATGGGTGGGTTGTGATGGTGAGCCATTAGCAAGGAGTTGGTGTGATGGGGGTGGGGGTGAGGGTGGGGGTATGATTTGGCATGCAGGTGGGGTGGGGGGAATGAAGTAGTGAAGATTTGACTTACCAGAGTCCATTCCTCCGCCTACTCCTGCGAGGCCCTCAGGATGCAGGATGTGCAAGACTTCCTCCTCCCATGCTGTGAATTCTGGGGGAGTAGGTGGGGGTCCGCCGCCAGTCTTCTGCACCGCAATGTTGTGCCTTGATACCATGGACCGCACCTTCCCCCGTAGGTCGTTCCACCGCTTCCTGATGTCGTCCTGATTGCGTGGATGCTGTCCCACAGCGTTGACCCTGTCCACTATTCTGCTCCATAGCTCCATCTTCCTGGCAATGGTGGTGTGCTGCACCTGTGCCCCGAAGAGCTGGGGCTCTACACAAACTATTTCCTCCACCATGACCCTGAGTTCTGCGTCAGAGAATCTGGGGTGTCTTTGGGGTGCCATGGGGTGGTGTGGATGAGGTGAGGGGTGGTGTATGTGTTGTAGAGTGTGGTGAGTGTGGTGGTGTATGGTGTTTTGTGCGTGGAAAGTGTGTGGGTGATGTTGTGATTTGCCTCTGTGTGATGGTCTACTCTATGCTGTGCTCTCTCTCTCTGTCCTTCACTCGCAATTGTGGTCGTAGGGGTTTGTGGGTGATGTGGGTGTGTGTTTTATACTGGATTGGGTGTGTGGGAGTGGTGTGTGTATGTGTCTCAGGTGTGTGTATTTTGAATTATCCAATGTGGATGTGTTTTGTAAAGGTGTGTGTATTTTGACCGCGGCGGTGTGTACCGCCAATGGAATACCGCGGTTGAAAGACCGCTGCGGGGATTTGGGGGTCGGAATGGCATGGGCGTATTTCTGTTGGCGTGACGGTGGAGGTTTGGTCATCGCCAGTTTCCCGCTGACCTTTGGTGTGGCGGATTATTGTGGATGTCGGGTTTTTGGCGGTTTGCCAGTTGCGGGTCAGAATGACCGTGGCGGTTTACCGCGGCCGCGGCGGTGTTATGGCGGCCTTCTGGCCGGCGGTAAGCGACTTTTACCGCCGAGGTCAGAATGACCCCCATAGTGCACTCTACTAGGGTCTTACAAGTAAATCAAATAGCCAATCATGGATAAACCAATCAACAGTACAATTTATACAGAGAGCATATGCACTTTAGCACTGGTTAGTAGTGGTAAAGTGCCCAGAGTTCAAAAGCCAACAAGAACAGGTCAGAAAAAATAGGAGGAAGGAGGCAAAATGTTTGGGGATGACCCTGTCGAAAAGCCAGGTCCAACAGTACCCCTGGCACCAAGGGCCTGGGTTACTAAGGAGGATCCATAAGGGCTACAGTACAGATTGTGCCAACTAAGGGACCCCTCGCCAAACACACACAGTGCTGGCATTGCAGGCTGCGTGTGTCAGGGGGTAACAGGCGCCTACCTGGCCGATCGGGATTTTGTAGTCCTTAGGGACTACATATCCCATGACGCTTCGCGCGGGAAGACCGCATAACTCCGGCACTTCCCGGAAGCGGTTGCGCGTTATTCTTTCCTCATTCCCCGTCGGAGGCACAACGAGGGCAGGGTGGACGGCGTTCCCATGGGGGAAGTCACCACGTCCACAACGACGAACTGAAGGCATCCGGAACCCTCACGGAGATCAGCATTTCAAGGCAGCTGGAGATACGAGCTGCCTCCCTTCGAGAATTGGAACCGGTGGTAAGAGGCGAGCCGGTTTCTTGCCAGAGGCTTTCGCCTTCCGGTATGGTTTTGGATCTAGTGATCCGACATTTGGTGTACTTCCGAGATGGTGCACAAAAATTAGAGATCCTCGTGAAACATGAATGGTGGTAGTTCAGGACAGAACCTTGGTGGTAGTTCAGGACAGAACCTTTGTTTTCTTCGTGGCAACTCAGGATCAAGACGTACTGTTTGCAGAAGTCAAACAGCCGGGAACATTTGTCCGTTTATCTTATTCTATGAATTAGGAAGGGGTGACTTCTTCAAGTGCGTGACATTACTTAGAGGCTCAATGTTTTAATTGAATCCAAAGAAGAAGTGCGGGACAAGTTCTTTTCCTTATTATATATTTTTTTTTTCTCTTTTTTGTTGCAACCTAGCTACAGGATTAATTTGCATAAACATCGGGTTTTGAAAAACCCTTAAGTGACTAGTGGTGTTCGTAGTCGGCCTGGGCATCCATCGATGATTTAGGTGGAGAATAGACAGGCGTTGGACTAGTTCTGCCCACCTGAGTTATGGGCAGGGACGGTCGTGGGTATTTTAGTGAGACTTTATGAGAATAGATAGGCAATGTGATAATTAACACTGTGTATTTTTTCTTTACAGTTATCCCGTCCCTGCTGTTCCTTCCCCTTCCTTCCCTCACCTGATGACTCCAATACACCGTGGTTTTTATCGGTGACTTGGTGGTGTCGGGAGGTGGACCTTATTTGCATCACACCGAGTCTGAGGAGTACCTACAACGTGACAGAATAACGCGCCCACGAATAATACTCCTCCCGCTCGGTGTAATGCAAAATGGCATCTATGGATGACGTATTACAGGCGTTGGTGGTGGTGCAACAAGAGTTAGCTAATTCTAGGGCCGAGACGGCGACCCTAAGGGAAAAAGTAGAAAGGCTTACTAGGAATCCCTTCGATGCCTCAACATCTACACCGCAGATAACCGTGAACGTCTCCCCTCCAATCCCTTTGGCCAGTCCGGAACGGTTTTCAGGGGACCCCAGGAGAGTTCAGGCCTTTTTAACCCAGTTGTCTCTTCAATTCTCTTGTAAGCCTGCGTCTTTTCCCTCTAACCTTTCCCGGGTAATGTTCGCTATTTCTTATCTCTCGGGAGACGCAGCTAACTGGGCAGTGCCGTTAGTCAGAAACGATGACCCCTTATTAGCGGATTGGAATGCCTTTCGGGCGGCCTTCGAGAGGGTGTTTGATCATAGAACAACCACCTTTAGCGCTGATAGGGAATTATTGGAGCTGAGACAGGGGAGATCTGACCTGGTCACTTATCTTACGACCTTCAATAGACTGGTGGCGGAATCAGGGTGGCCAGAGGAGAAGCGAATGTCTCTCTATTATCAAGGCTTACGAGACGACATGAAAGACATACTAGCTCAAATAGATCCGCAGCCTTCCACTTGTACGGATCTTGTGAATCTTACTCTAAGATTGAATCACAGAATAGCAGGACGAAGAGTTGAGCGTAGAGCAGGTGATCGGCGACCTGTCATTCCAGAAAAGGAGGGGCAACCAGTTCCTAATCCCAATGATTTGAGTGGGGAACCTATGGAAGTGGGAGCCGTTAGGGCACCCCTGTCAAAGACCGAGAAGGAGACCAGGAGGGTACAGGGGTTGTGCATGTACTGTGGCAGGAAGGGTCATTATGTGAGAGAGTGTCCCCAAAAACCAAAAAAAAGGTTATCCTACTTCCCCACTCAAAAGGCAGCGGTTACTTCAGGGAAGACTTCAGAGAAAGAGGATTTGTCTCTTATAGATTTTCAACCGGGGTTACGGTTAACTTCTTTAACCCTTGCTCCACAAGAGGAAAAGGCGTCACATCTCTTGTTAGCAGTAGAGCTGGGGTCCCGAGATCGAAACTATCCAGTAAGGGCAATGATAGACTCCGGAGCCACGGGAAATTTCATAGATGCAGGTTTGGTTAAGAGACTGGGACTTCCTAGCATTCCCAGGAAGGAACCCGAAATAGTACTGGCAGTTGATGGTACACCACTGAAATCTGGACCCCTTACAGAACAAACTGAGGACGTTGAATTGGTTTTTAAAGGGGTATCTCCTGCCCATAAAGAAAGGATCAGGCTAGATATAATAGAGGCTCCTCAGTATGAAATAATTTTGGGGATGCCTTGGTTAAGAATACACAATCCTGTTATCAATTGGCAAACCAAGACGGTTAGTTTTCAGTCCTTGAGGTGTGAGAGCGTCTGTTTCTTGTGCGACAATCCCCCCACGTTAGCATTGGCTCAAGGGCTACAGTTGGCCACAGTGGTGGAGAAAGCAGTGATATTACCCTCTGTGTATGCCGAGTTCAAGGATTTGTTTGACGAAGGTCAGGCTGAGACGTTGCCACCCCATCGTATATATGACTGCAAGATAGATCTGATTCCTGGAGCACTCCTTCCTTCTTGTAGGGTATATGCTCTATCCAACCCAGAAACCAAGCATTTGAGAAATTATTTGGACCACTTCCTGGAAATCGGGTTCATTAGACCCTCTTGTTCTCCGGCAGCCTCCCCACTCTTTTTCATAGCTAAGGCTAATAAAGAGTTGAGAACCTGCATCGATTATCGAATGTTGAACAAGAACACGATAAGGAATAGATACCCTCTTCCCCTCATTCCTGTGCTATTGGAACAGGTGAAAGAGGCAGTAATATATACAAGGTTGGACCTGAAGGGAGCTTACCATCTGGTCAGAATCCGCGAAGGGGATGAGTGGAAGACAGCGTTCAAAACTCGCTATGGCCTGTTTGAGTACTTGGTAATGCCGTTCGGGTTGTGTAACGCCCCGGCGGCTTTCCAGTATTTTCTGAACGATGTTCTCAAAGAATACATAGACCATTTCGTGATCGTTTATATAGATGACATTCTGGTGTATTCTACATCCTTGGAGCGCCACCTTGAACATGTTTCCTTAGTACTTCAAGCATTGCGACATCACAGTCTTTATTGCAAACTGAGCAAATGCGAGTTCCATGTCCAGAAGGTTGAGTTCTTGGGAGTGGATTTAAGCCCTGAAGGGTTCGGCATGTCGACAAGAAAAATACAGGCCGTTCAAGGGTGGCCAGTACCCACTAGTGTGAGAGACGTGCAGTGCTTCCTTGGGTTCTCCAATTATTACAGGAGATTCATTTGTCGTTTTTCCCACATTGTGTCACCTATAACAAGGTTGCTAAGAAAGGGTGTGTCTTTTGTTTGGTCAGAGGAGGCAGAGAAGGCCTTTTGCTTTTTAAAACAGGCCTTTTGCTCAGCACCTATACTTCAACATCCACAGCCAGACGTACCTTTTATAGTCGAAGCAGATGCCTCGGACATAGCGATTGGGGCTGTGTTATCCCAAAGAAACAAAACCACCGGACAGCTTCATCCTGTTGCATTTCTATCTAGGAAGCTATCCGCTGCGGAACTCAACTATACGGTAGCAGAAAAGGAACTGCTAGCCATAAAAAAGGCTTTTCAGGAATGGCGACACTATCTGTGGGGGGCCCAACACCCGGTCACGGTATATACTGATCACCGAAACCTTCAGTATATGAAGGAGGCTAGGCAGCTTACCCAGCGACAAATGAGGTGGATGCTGTTTTTTTCAGAATATGAGTTTGTAGTCACTTTCCGTCCTGGGGTTGATAATCGCAAGGCAGATTCACTGTCTCGACAAGAGGATGTGAAAGAAATCGCTTCAAGACCTGATGAAGCAATCATCCAACCTGAAAGAGTGATTTGTGCCCTTCATGTCTCCCATTTCCTAGAAAAGGTTTCGAAGCATAAGTCTGCTGCTCAATGGAAGAAATGGGCCGAAGTAAGTCAGGACCGTACCCTTAAGCATGGAATACCGTTGCAAGGTAATCGTTTATATTTACCAACACATGAACTCCGAGTACAAGCCCTCAAGTGGTGTCATGATGCAGTAACGGCTGGTCATCCAGGATACACCAAAACCGCGCAAATAGTTCAACGACATTTCCGGTGGGAAGGTTGGGCTAAAGACGTTGCGACATGGGTGGCTCGGTGTGAGATATGTGCTCGAGCCAAGGGAGAAAACGCAAAAAGCCAGGGCAAGTTGATGCCTTTGCCCACTCCGGAGAAACCCTGGCAAACCATCAGCGTGGATTTTGTGGTGGGATTACCAATGGATCAGGGGTACAACGCTATCATGGTGGTAATCGATAGTCTTACCAAGATGGGTCACTTTCTCCCTTGCAGAAACCTACCTACAGCAAGCCAAACCGCCCATCTAATTCTGTCGCAAGTGGTGCGGTTACATGGCCTACCAAGAACCATTATTTCGGACAGAGGCCCCCAGTTCGTCGCTAGGTTTTGGCGCATGTGGTGCAAGGTTCTGCGCATTGAATCCGCCCTATCCACCAGTTTCCACCCACAAACCGATGGCCAGACGGAGCGCCTCAACCAAACCCTGAAGAAATATCTGAGATGCTATGCAAAGGACGCCCAGGAATCTTGGGTAGCGTTGCTGTGGCTGGCCGAACTATCATACAACAATGCTTGGCATAGCTCGATAAAGGAGTCTCCTTTCCGTGCTAACACGGGATTCCACGCGGAGATGTTACCTTTAATCATACCTCGGAATGTCACGGATCAACCTACGGTCCATGCTATGATTAAGAACCTCCAATCCATGCACAAAAAGATACGATTCAATCTGGAGAAGGCCAAGGAACAGTATAAGAAATGGGGTGATGAGCACCGGCGTGAGGCGCCGGTGTATCAACCAGGGGATCGAGTGTGGCTTTCCACCAAGTATATACGCTTCAAGATACGTAGCGTCTTTCATCCTCGTTACATTGGTCCCTATGTGGTATCACGCCAGGTAAACCCTGTGGCTTACCGTCTTAACTTACCTGCTTCCTTAAGGATCCATCCGGTGTTTCACTGCAGCCTTTTGAAACCAGCTCTTTCAACGGCCCAACGGGCGGTACCTCCGGTGGTTAGAGATGGGCAGCTGGAGTATGAAGTGCGCAGTGTGTTAGATTCCAAGCGGAGAGGGGGTAAGTTATGGTACTTGGTTTCATGGAAAGGGTACACTGCCGAGGAGGATTCATGGGAGCCGGAGGGCAATATCCATGCCCCTAGGGCGGTGCAACGGTTTCATGCTCGCCATCCCACTAAACCTGGCCCTAGGAGGCGCGTTGGAGGGGGGCGTACTGTCAGGGGGTAACAGGCGCCTACCTGGCCGATCGGGATTTTGTAGTCCTTAGGGACTACATATCCCATGACGCTTCGCGCGGGAAGACCGCATAACTCCGGCACTTCCCGGAAGCGGTTGCGCGTTATTCTTTCCTCATTCCCCGTCGGAGGCACAACGAGGGCAGGGTGGACGGCGTTCCCATGGGGGAAGTCACCACGTCCACAACGACGAACTGAAGGCATCCGGAACCCTCACGGAGATCAGCATTTCAAGGCAGCTGGAGATACGAGCTGCCTCCCTTCGAGAATTGGAACCGGTGGTAAGAGGCGAGCCGGTTTCTTGCCGGAGGCTTTCGCCTTCCGGTATGGTTTTGGATCTAGTGATCCGACATTTGGTGTACTTCCGAGATGGTGCACAAAAATTAGAGATCCTCGTGAAACATGAATGGTGGTAGTTCAGGACAGAACCTTGGTGGTAGTTCAGGACAGAACCTTTGTTTTCTTTGTGGCAACTCAGGATCAAGACGTACTGTTTGCAGAAGTCAAACAGCCGGGAACATTTGTCCGTTTATCTTATTCTATGAATTAGGAAGGGGTGACTTCTTCAAGTGCGTGACATTACTTAGAGGCTCAATGTTTTAATTGAATCCAAAGAAGAAGTGCGGGACAAGTTCTTTTCCTTATTATATATTTTTTTTTTCTCTTTTTTGTTGCAACCTAGCTACAGGATTAATTTGCATAAACATCGGGTTTTGAAAAACCCTTAAGTGACTAGTGGTGTTCGTAGTCGGCCTGGGCATCCATCGATGATTTAGGTGGAGAATAGACAGGCGTTGGACTAGTTCTGCCCACCTGAGTTATGGGCAGGGACGGTCGTGGGTATTTTAGTGAGACTTTATGAGAATAGATAGGCAATGTGATAATTAACACTGTGTATTTTTTCTTTACAGTTATCCCGTCCCTGCTGTTCCTTCCCCTTCCTTCCCTCACCTGATGACTCCAATACACCGTGGTTTTTATCGGTGACTTGGTGGTGTCGGGAGGTGGACCTTATTTGCATCACACCGAGTCTGAGGAGTACCTACAACGTGACAGCGTGTCTTGGTGCAGACAGAAGTGAAAACAGGACTGGGCACGCACCTCTGTGTGCCTTGGCCCCTAACACTGCATGTGATATTTGTAAGGCACCTCTAGAGAAGGCCTCTCAGCCCTGGCAGGGTGCATTATATCAAGTGTGAGGATGTGCCCCTGCTATGTTTTTGTTGATAGACCTAGTAAGTGACCAGGGAAGCCACTTTAAATAAAGGTGCTGGACACTGGTCAGTGGGAGTTCCCCATCTACATGATGGCTTCACTGAACATAGGGGTGTTTGCTATCAAACATCTCGTATTAATAAATCCTCACTGATGCCAGTGAGGGATTGTTTAATAAATACACCCAGAGGGCACCTTAGAGGTGCCCCCTGAAAAACCTAACCATAGCTAATGTGTTGACTGACTGGTCTGAACCAGTTCAGCCACCATAGACGCCTTTCTGACCTCCTGAAGTGAGAGACTACACTCTCCGAGACCAGGGAAAAA
The DNA here is from genome assembly GCF_031143425.1 of Pleurodeles waltl. Lineage (NCBI taxonomy): Eukaryota > Metazoa > Chordata > Amphibia > Caudata > Salamandridae > Pleurodeles > Pleurodeles waltl. The sequence continues at coordinate 21,900,793 of NC_090451.1, read as the reverse complement.
GCGTACTCTGGGGGAGGTGTGGGCATCTCCTCCATGTAGGATGTGCGTTCCAGGGCGTGGACTTTCAACGGCCAGGCGCCTTTGTTATGAGACCCAGATCTCGGTAGATGTTGGAGGTGACCTCCCCCTTGTGCTGTCCCCACTTTTAGCAGCAACAGAGGTGGGAAAATTAGTAAGATTAGGAGGAGTGCCCCCTTCATGCCAGTTCCACCCTAAGGTGGGCATGCTGAAGTGGACACCACTTTTTTAATTCCTCTTTCTTCGTTTGGACGGAATTAGAATTCTAGAGTCAGGGTCATGCCCTCTTCCCACCGGAAGTGGTCATATAGAGGGTGTAGTCGCCCTAAAGGTGGGCAACCCGTTGGCTTTTTCTTGGCACTCCCCTCAGCGCCCCTAAGTTGAGTATTTGGGTGGCACCCTAACCCGAGAACTCAGATGTGACGGCTCAAGAGAAGGACAGAGAGTCACTGACTCGCGAGGACAGCGGAAGAGCTGTGGACGTTTGGTGCGAAACCGCGCCTGCTCGCAACTCTCCATGTTTGTGGCAGCGACTCATCCTGCGAGCTGGAGAACTGCCAAAGCCTCGTCAGCCTGCCACACCCCGAACATCACCACCAGTCTCCCTTGGAGTAGAGGAGCCTCTTCCCTGCAGACAAGCATAGTCCGGTCCACCACCTCGCACCTCCCCACCCCGACTGACACAGCTGACGACAGGAGAAGGTACTTGTGCTCTGGAAGACCAGATCTATCTTGCGGCCAAGTGGCAGAGTACCAGCACCAACTGGAGCCGTGCCCAGCACCCCCACGGTGCCAGGCGCCCGGCACCAAGCATCAACAGTGGGAGTCCATTCCAGATTCTCACTGCACCAGGACCAACTGGAGCCGTGCCCAGCACCCCCACGGTGCCAGGCGCCCGGCACCAGGCATCAACAGTGGGAGTCCATAGTGACCAACTGGAGCCGTGCCCAGCACCCCCACGGTGCCAGCGCCCTGCACCAGGCATCAACAGTGGGAGTCCATAGTGACCAACTGGAGCCGTGCCCAGCACCCCCACGGTGCCAGGCGCCCTGCACCAGGCATCAACAGTGGGAGTCCATTCCCGATTCTCACTGCACCAGGACCAACTGGAGCCGTGCCCAGCAACCCCACGGTGCCAGGCGCCCGGCACCAGGCATCAACAGTGGGAGTCCATAGTGACCAACTGGAGCCGTGCCCAGCACCCCCACGGTGCCAGGCGCCCGGCACCAGGCATCAACAGTGGGAGTCCATTCCCGATTCTCACTGCACCAGGACCAACTGGAGCCGTGCCCAGCACCCCCACGGTGCCAGGCGCCCTGCACCAGGCATCAACAGTGGGAGTCCATAGTGACCAACTGGAGCCGTGCCCAGCACCCCCACGGTGCCAGGCGCCCGGCACCAGGCATCAACAGTGGGAGTCCATTCCAGATTCTCACTGCACCAGGACCAACTGGAGCCGTGCCCAGCACCCCCACGGTGCCAGGCGCCCAGCACCAGGCATCAACAGTGGGAGTCCATAGTGACCAACTGGAGCCGTGCCCAGCACCCCCACGGTGCCAGGCGCCCAGCACCAGGCATCAACAGTGGGAGTCCATAGTGACCAACTGGAGCCGTGCCCAGCACCCCCACGGTGCCAGGCGCCCGGCACCAGGCATCAACAGTGGGAGTCCATAGTGACCAACTGGAGCCGTGCCCAGCAACCCCACGGTGCCAGGCGCCCGGCACCAGGCATCAACAGTGGGAGTCCATTCCCGATTCTCACTGCACCAGGACCAACTGGAGCCGTGCCCAGCAACCCCACTGTGCCAGGCGCCCGGCACCAGGCATCAACAGTGGGAGTCCATAGTGACCAACTGGAGCCGTGCCCAGCACCCCCACGGTGCCAGGCGCCCTGCACCAGGCATCAACAGTGGGAGTCCATAGTGACCAACTGGAGCCGTGCCCAGCACCCCCACGGTGCCAGGCGCCCAGCACCAGGCATCAACAGTGGGAGTCCATAGTGACCAACTGGAGCCGTGCCCAGCACCCCCACGGTGCCAGGCGCCCGGCACCAGGCATCAACAGTGGGAGTCCATAGTGACCAACTGGAGCCGTGCCCAGCAACCCCACGGTGCCAGGCGCCCGGCACCAGGCATCAACAGTGGGAGTCCATTCCCGATTCTCACTGCACCAGGACCAACTGGAGCCGTGCCCAGCAACCCCACAGTGCCAGGCGCCCGGCACCAGGCATCAACAGTGGGAGTCCATAGTGACCAACTGGAGCCGTGCCCAGCACCCCCACGGTGCCAGGCGCCCTGCACCAGGCATCAACAGTGGGAGTCCATAGTGACCAACTGGAGCCGTGCCCAGCACCCCCACGGTGCCAGGCGCCCGGCACCAGGCATCAACAGTGGGAGTCCATTCCCGATTCTCACTGCACCAGGACCAACTGGAGCCGTGCCCAGCACCCCCACGGTGCCAGGCGCCCTGCACCAGGCATCAACAGTGGGAGTCCATAGTGACCAACTGGAGCCGTGCCCAGCACCCCCACGGTGCCAGGCGCCCGGCACCAGGCATCAACAGTGGGAGTCCATTCCAGATTCTCACTGCACCAGGACCAACTGGAGCCGTGCCCAGCACCAGGCATCAACAGTGGGAGTCCATAGTGACCAACTGGAGCCGTGCCCAGCACCCCCACGGTGCCAGGCGCCCGGCACCAGGCATCAACAGTGGGAGTCCATAGTGACCAACTGGAGCCGTGCCCAGCAACCCCACGGTGCCAGGCGCCCGGCACCAGGCATCAACAGTGGGAGTCCATTCCCGATTCTCACTGCACCAGGACCAACTGGAGCCGTGCCCAGCAACCCCACGGTGCCAGGCGCCCGGCACCAGGCATCAACAGTGGGAGTCCATAGTGACCAACTGGAGCCGTGTCCAGCACCCCCACGGTGCCAGGCGCCCTGCACCAGGCATCAACAGTGGGAGTCCATAGTGACCAACTGGAGCCGTGCCCAGCACCCCCACGGTGCCAGGCGCCCTGCACCAGGCATCAACAGTGGGAGTCCATAGTGACCAACTGGAGCCGTGCCCAGCACCCCCACGGTGCCAGGCACCCTGCACCAGGCATCAACAGTGGGAGTCCATAGTGACCAACTGGAGCCGTGCCCAGCACCATCACGGTGCCAGGCGCCCGGCACCAGGCATCAACAGTGGGAGTCCATAGTGACCAACTGGAGCCGTGCCCAGCAACCCCACGGTGCCAGGCGCCCGGCACCAGGCATCAACAGTGGGAGTCCATTCCCGATTCTCACTGCACCAGGACCAACTGGAGCCGTGCCCAGCAACCCCACGGTGCCAGGCGCCCGGCACCAGGCATCAACAGTGGGAGTCCATAGTGACCAACTGGAGCCGTGTCCAGCACCCCCACGGTGCCAGGCGCCCTGCACCAGGCATCAACAGTGGGAGTCCATAGTGACCAACTGGAGCCGTGCCCAGCACCCCCACGGTGCCAGGCGCCCTGCACCAGGCATCAACAGTGGGAGTCCATAGTGACCAACTGGAGCCGTGCCCAGCACCCCCACGGTGCCAGGCACCCTGCACCAGGCATCAACAGTGGGAGTCCATAGTGACCAACTGGAGCCGTGCCCAGCACCATCACGGTGCCAGGCGCCCGGCACCAGGCATCAACAGTGGGAGTCCATAGTGACCAACTGGAGCCGTGCCCAGCAACCCCACGGTGCCAGGCGCCCGGCACCAGGCATCAACAGTGGGAGTCCATTCCCGATTCTCACTGCACCAGGACCAACTGGAGCCGTGCCCAGCACCCCCACGGTGCCAGGCGCCCTGCACCAGGCATCAACAGTGGGAGTCCATAGTGACCAACTGGAGCCGTGCCCAGCACCCCCACGGTGCCAGGCGCCCGGCACCAGGCATCAACAGTGGGAGTCCATTCCAGATTCTCACTGCACCAGGACCAACTGGAGCCGTGCCCAGCACCCCCACGGTGCCAGGCGCCCAGCACCAGGCATCAACAGTGGGAGTCCATAGTGACCAACTGGAGCCGTGCCCAGCACCCCCACGGTGCCAGGCGCCCGGCACCAGGCATCAACAGTGGGAGTCCATAGTGACCAACTGGAGCCGTGCCCAGCAACCCCACGGTGCCAGGCGCCCGGCACCAGGCATCAACAGTGGGAGTCCATTCCCGATTCTCACTGCACCAGGACCAACTGGAGCCGTGCCCAGCAACCCCACGGTGCCAGGCGCCCGGCACCAGGCATCAACAGTGGGAGTCCATAGTGACCAACTGGAGCCGTGTCCAGCACCCCCACGGTGCCAGGCGCCCTGCACCAGGCATCAACAGTGGGAGTCCATAGTGACCAACTGGAGCCGTGCCCAGCACCCCCACGGTGCCAGGCGCCCTGCACCAGGCATCAACAGTGGGAGTCCATAGTGACCAACTGGAGCCGTGCCCAGCACCCCCACGGTGCCAGGCGCCCTGCACCAGGCATCAACAGTGGGAGTCCATAGTGACCAACTGGAGCCGTGCCCAGCACCATCACGTTGCCAGGCGCCCGGCACCAGGCATCAACAGTGGGAGTCCATAGTGACCAACTGGAGCCGTGCCCAGCACCATCACGGTGCCAGGCGCCCTGCACCAGGCATCAACAGTGGGAGTCCATAGTGACCAACTGGAGCCGTGCCCAGCACCCCCACGGTGCCAGGCGCCCAGCACCAGGCATCAACAGTGGGAGTCCATTCCAGATTCTCACTGCACCAGGACCAACTGGAGCCGTGCCCAGCAACCCCACGGTGCCAGGCGCCCGGCACCAGGCATCAACAGTGGGAGTCCATAGTGACCAACTGGAGCCGTGCCCAGCACCCCCACGGTGCCAGGCGCCCTGCACCAGGCATCAACAGTGGGAGTCCATAGTGACCAACTGGAGCCGTGCCCAGCACCCCCACGGTGCCAGCGCCCTGCACCAGGCATCAACAGTGGGAGTCCATAGTGACCAACTGGAGCCGTGCCCAGCAACCCCACGGTGCCAGGTGCCCGGCACCAGGCATCAACAGTGGGAGTCCATTCCCGATTCTCACTGCACCAGGACCAACTGGAGCCGTGCCCAGCAACCCCACGGTGCCAGGCGCCCGGCACCAGGCATCAACAGTGGGAGTCCATAGTGACCAACTGGAGCCGTGCCCAGCACCATCACGGTGCCAGGCGCCCGGCACCAGGCATCAACAGTGGGAGTCCATAGTGACCAACTGGAGCCGTGCCCAGCACCATCACGGTGCCAGGCGCCCTGCACCAGGCATCAACAGTGGGAGTCCATAGTGACCAACTGGAGCCGTGCCCAGCACCCCCACGGTGCCAGGCACCCTGCACCAGGCATCAACAGTGGGAGTCCATAGTGACCAACTGGAGCCGTGCCCAGCACCCCCACGGTGCCAGGCGCCCGGCACCAGGCATCAACAGTGGGAGTCCATTCCCGATTCTCACTGCACCAGGACCAACTGGAGCCGTGCCCAGCACCCCCACGGTGCCAGGCGCCCTGCACCAGGCATCAACAGTGGGAGTCCATAGTGACCAACTGGAGCCGTGCCCAGCACCCCCACGGTGCCAGGCGCCCGGCACCAGGCATCAACAGTGGGAGTCCATTCCAGATTCTCACTGCACCAGGACCAACTGGAGCCGTGCCCAGCACCAGGCATCAACAGTGGGAGTCCATAGTGACCAACTGGAGCCGTGCCCAGCACCCCCACGGTGCCAGGCGCCCGGCACCAGGCATCAACAGTGGGAGTCCATAGTGACCAACTGGAGCCGTGCCCAGCAACCCCACGGTGCCAGGCGCCCGGCACCAGGCATCAACAGTGGGAGTCCATTCCCGATTCTCACTGCACCAGGACCAACTGGAGCCGTGCCCAGCAACCCCACGGTGCCAGGCGCCCGGCACCAGGCATCAACAGTGGGAGTCCATAGTGACCAACTGGAGCCGTGTCCAGCACCCCCACGGTGCCAGGCGCCCTGCACCAGGCATCAACAGTGGGAGTCCATAGTGACCAACTGGAGCCGTGCCCAGCACCCCCACGGTGCCAGGCGCCCTGCACCAGGCATCAACAGTGGGAGTCCATAGTGACCAACTGGAGCCGTGCCCAGCACCCCCACGGTGCCAGGCACCCTGCACCAGGCATCAACAGTGGGAGTCCATAGTGACCAACTGGAGCCGTGCCCAGCACCCCCACGGTGCCAGGCGCCCTGCACCAGGCATCAACAGTGGGAGTCCATAGTGACCAACTGGAGCCGTGCCCAGCACCCCCACGGTGCCAGGCGCCCTGCACCAGGCATCAACAGTGGGAGTCCATAGTGACCAACTGGAGCCGTGCCCAGCACCCCCACGGTGCCAGGCACCCTGCACCAGGCATCAACAGTGGGAGTCCATAGTGACCAACTGGAGCCGTGCCCAGCACCATCACGGTGCCAGGCGCCCGGCACCAGGCATCAACAGTGGGAGTCCATAGTGACCAACTGGAGCCGTGCCCAGCACCCTCACGGTGCCAGGCGCCCGGCACCAGGCATCAACAGTGGGAGTCCATAGTGACCAACTGGAGCCGTGCCCAGCACCATCACGGTGCCAGGCGCCCGGCACCAGGCATCAACAGTGGGAGTCCATAGTGACCAACTGGAGCCGTGCCCAGCAACCCCACGGTGCCAGGCGCCCGGCACCAGGCATCAACAGTGGGAGTCCATAGTGACCAACTGGAGCCGTGCCCAGCACCCCCACGGTGCCAGGCGCCCGGCACCAGGCATCAACAGTGGGAGTCCATTCCCGATTCTCACTGCACCAGGACCAACTGGAGCCGTGCCCAGCACCCCCACGGTGCCAGGCGCCCTGCACCAGGCATCAACAGTGGGAGTCCATTCCCGATTCTCACTGCACCAGGACCAACTGGAGCCGTGCCCAGCAACCCCACGGTGCCAGGCGCCCGGCACCAGGCATCAACAGTGGGAGTCCATAGTGACCAACTGGAGCCGTGTCCAGCACCCCCACGGTGCCAGGCGCCCTGCACCAGGCATCAACAGTGGGAGTCCATAGTGACCAACTGGAGCCGTGCCCAGCACCCCCACGGTGCCAGGCGCCCTGCACCAGGCATCAACAGTGGGAGTCCATAGTGACCAACTGGAGCCGTGCCCAGCACCCCCACGGTGCCAGGCACCCTGCACCAGGCATCAACAGTGGGAGTCCATAGTGACCAACTGGAGCCGTGCCCAGCACCATCACGGTGCCAGGCGCCCGGCACCAGGCATCAACAGTGGGAGTCCATAGTGACCAACTGGAGCCGTGCCCAGCACCCCCACGGTGCCAGGCGCCCGGTACCAGGCATCAACAGTGGGAGTCCATTCCCGATTCTCACTGCACCAGGACCAAGCAGCCCTTGAGGGGCGTCAGGAGCACTGACACCCACTTCGCTAGCGTTGCCCATCAGTTTTGATTTTGCCCCTGCCAGCTGTTGGCCCCATCTTTGTGCGTGAGCTCTGCCGCCCTAGCCACTCTGCACCGATGCCCCTGTGCTCTATGACCCCTTGCAACCCAAGCCCCTGTTTGGGAGCTGCCAGACTTGTCCCTAAGTCCCCCTGTGCAGTTTCCAGGTGCGCACCCACCTACAACCTCACCGGTGTGTAACATGCCCCACCTGAGGCGGGAGAGCGCTTTACACAGTTCACTCTCCAGGGCCCTGAACTGCAGTGTGTCCTTTGCTCGCTTGTAACAAAGGTGTGAGTTATCCCGCGGCCTGAGTGACGTCTGGGGGGACGTTCATTTACACTTGAAATCTCGACCCTTCTGAACTTCAAGTGCAATGAACTGATGGGCTTCGGAGACGTTGCCCCCCCTCAGTGCCAGGTATGACCCCTGCATCAGTGCCCCCCCCCGCTCCCTGGGTCTCCGGTGACAGTAATGGTTAAGGCTGCCCTCCCAGCCAGGGGTGGGTACTGCAGTATTTGTAGGTTGCGGGGGTCTCCCGGAGTATGCAAGACTCAGATCGCCTTCAGTCGCCCCTATGGTCAGTGTTTCACCGAGGGGGTGGGGGGCGTGTGTACCCGCGCGCATACACACACACACGCACACCTACACACACCCACACACGCACACACTCAGACACAGACACAGACACACCCACTCGGACTCATTCACACAGACTCACACACTCTCACACACTCTCACACACATACACTCACACACACGCACTCACACACGCACTCACGCACACCCACACACGCACACACACACTCAGACACAGACACACCCACTCGGACTCATTCACACAGACTGTCACTCACACTCACACACTCTCACACACATACACTCACACACACGCACTCACACACGCACTCACGCACGCACTCACACACGCACTCACGCAGACACACACTCAGACACAGACACACCCACTCGGACTCATTCACACAGACTGTCACTCACACTCACACACTCTCACACACATACACTCACACACACGCACTCACACACGCACTCACGCACACCCACACACGCACACACACACTCAGACACAGACACACCCACTCGGACTCATTCACACAGACTGTCACTCACACTCACACACTCTCACACACATACACTCACACACACGCACTCACACACGCACTCACACACGCACTCACGCACACCCACACACTCACGCAGACACACATTCAGACACAGACACACCCACTCGGACTCATTCACACAGACTCACACACTCTCACACACATACACTCACACACACGCACTCACACACGCACTCACGCACACCCACACACGCACACACACACTCACGCAGACACACATTCAGACACAGACACACCCACTCGGACTCATTCACACAGACTGTCACTCACACTCACACACTCTCACACACATACACTCACACACACGCACTCACACACGCACTCACGCACACCCACACACGCACACACACACTCACGCAGACACACATTCAGACACAGACACACCCACTCGGACTCATTCACACAGACTGTCACTCACACTCACACACTCTCACACACATACACTCACACACACGCACTCACACACGCACTCACGCACGCACTCACACACGCACTCACGCAGACACACACTCAGACACAGACACACCCACTCGGACTCATTCACACAGACTGTCACTCACACTCACACACTCTCACACACATACACTCACACACACGCACTCACACACGCACTCACGCACACCCACACACTCACACACTCAGACACAGACACAGACACACCCACTCGGACTCATTCACACAGACTCACACACTCTCACACACATACACTCACACACACATACACTCACACACACGCACTCACGCACACCCACACACGCACACACACACTCAGACACAGACACACCCACTCGGACTCATTCACACAGACTGTCACTCACACTCTCACACACATACACTCACACACACGCACTCACACACGCACTCACACACGCACTCACGCACACCCACACACGCACACACTCAGACACAGACACAGACACACCCACTCGGACTCATTCACACAGACTGTCACTCACACTCACACTCACACACTCTCACACACATACACTCACACACACGCACTCACGCACACCCACACACGCACACACACACTCAGACACAGACACACCCACTCGGACTCATTCACACAGACTGTCACTCACACTCTCACACACATACACTCACACACACGCACTCACACACGCACTCACACACACACACACGCACACCTACACACACCCACACACGCACACACTCAGACACAGACACAGACACACCCACTCGGACTCATTCACACAGACTCACACACTCTCACACACTCTCACACACATACACTCACACACACGCACTCACACACGCACTCACGCACACCCACACACTCACGCAGACACACATTCAGACACAGACACACCCACTCGGACTCATTCACACAGACTCACACACTCTCACACACTCTCACACACATACACTCACACACACGCACTCACACACGCACTCACGCACACCCACACACTCACGCAGACACACATTCAGACACAGACACACCCACTCGGACTCATTCACACAGACTCACACACTCTCACACACTCTCACACACATACACTCACACACACGCACTCACACACGCACTCACGCACACCCACACACGCACACACACACTCACGCAGACACACACTCAGACACAGACACACCCACTCGGACTCATTCACACAGACTGTCACTCACACTCTCACACACTCTCACACACATACACTCACACACACGCACTCACACACGCACTCACACACGCACTCACGCACACCCACACACGCACACACTCAGACACAGACACAGACACACCCACTCGGACTCATTCACACAGACTGTCACTCACACTCACACTCACACACTCTCACACACATACACTCACACACACGCACTCACGCACACCCACACACGCACACACACACTCAGACACAGACACACCCACTCGGACTCATTCACACAGACTGTCACTCACACTCACACACTCTCACACACATACACTCACACACACGCACTCACACGCACTCACGCACACACACACTCACGCAGACACACATTCAGGCACACACAGAGACTCGCACAGACTCTCACTCTCACATACACTCACACACACGCACTCACGCACACACACACAGACTCGCACAGACTCTCACATACACACACGCACTCACACACACACACACACACACAGACTCTCACTCTCACATACACTCACACACACACAGACTCTCACTCTCACATACACTCACACACACACACAGACTCGCACAGACTCTCACTTTCACATACACTCACACACACACGCACTCACGCACACACACACACAGACTCGCACAGACTCTCACATACACTCACACACACACACTCACACACCACACACACACTCACGCAGACACACATTCAGGCACACACAGAGACTCGCACAGACTCTCACTCTCACATACACTCACACACACGCACTCACGCACACACACACAGACTCGCACAGACTCTCACATACACACACACACGCACTCACACACACACACACACACACACAGACTCTCACTCTCACATACACACACACACACGCACTCACACACACACACACACACAGACTCTCACTCTCACATACACTCACACACACACACAGACTCGCACAGACTCTCACTTTCACATACACTCACACACACACGCACTCACGCACACACACACACAGACTCGCACAGACTCTCACATACACTCACACACACACACTCACACACCACACACACACTCACGCAGACACACATTCAGGCACACACAGAGACTCGCACAGACTCTCACTCTCACATACACTCACACACACACGCACTCACGCACACACACACAGACTCGCACAGACTCTCACATACACACACACACACGCACTCACACACACACACACACACAGACTCTCACTCTCACATACACTCACACACACACACAGACTCGCACAGACTCTCACTTTCACATACACTCACACACACACGCACTCACGCACACACACACACAGACTCGCACAGACTCTCACATACACTCACACACACACACTCACACACCACACACACACTCACGCAGACACACATTCAGGCACACACAGAGACTCGCACAGACTCTCACTCTCACATACACTCACACACACACGCACTCACGCACACACACAGACTCGCACAGACTCTCACATACACACACACACACACGCACTCACGGACACACACAGACTCGCACAGACTCTCACTCTCACATACACTCACACACACACACACACACGCACTCACACACACACAGAGACTCTCACTCTCACATACACTCACACACACACACGCACTCACGCACACACGCACTCACGCACGCACACACACACAGACTCGCACAGACTCTCACTCTCACATACACTCACACACGCACTCACGCACACACACACAGACTCGCACAGACTCTCACATACACACACACACACGCACTCACGCACACACACAGACTCGCACAGACTCTCACTCTCACATACACTCACACACACACACACACACACACGCACTCACACACACACAGAGACTCTCACTCTCACATACACTCACACACACACACGCACTCACGCACTCACGCACGCACACACACACAGACTCGCACAGACTCTCACTCTCACATACACTCACACAAACACACACTTACACTCACACACACTCTTACTCTCACTCTCACATACACCCATACACTCTTACAGTCTCACGCACTCACACACACACAATTGCACCCACACAAACTACACACTCTTACTCTCACACACACACATTCACACTCTCGCACACACACTCTCACACACACTTACACTCACACACACTCTTACTCTCACTCTCACACACACTCACTCTCACACACACTGACACACTCACTCACACACACTCTTACTATCACACAGACACACACACATACTCACACACTCTTACAGTCTCACACACTCACTCTCACACACTCTTACATTCTCACACACACACACACTCTCACTTACACACACACTCGCCCCCGATGACTCCCTCAGCCTCATTCACTCCCCCCCCCCCTTCCCTGGTGGGCTTCTCTGTGCCGCATGTTTACCGCAGCCTCCGGCACACATTCCTCACTTCCTGGGCAGGTGCCCTCCCGAGGCGGGGTCTGTTTTCTATCTCAAAGAACAAATGCGCCAACTCAGAGGGTTTTGTGGATGCCCGTGGGGGGAGGTGGGGGGGATCATTGAACCAGATCCCTGCCCGTGTCCCCGGGCTACCCCGCATTAGGGCCCTGAATGAAGCCCTCAGACTGAAATCATAGGATTAAAAGTCGGGGAGGAGGGAGGTTTTATCACACTCGTGACGTCATGTCGGCACTATCACTCCTTCGCCACAAGTCAGAAAGGGGCGGGTGAGCTCTGGCGCAGACTGTTGCTGCTTCTGCTGTGGTAAATACTTCAAAACACAAGGGGGGGGAAAGGGAGAATTGGGCGGTCCAGTGTACGTTCTCCCAATAATATGCAAATATAAAGTGGTACACTGTTCCGAATAAGAGAAAAGAAAAGGAGTCCTGAATTTCAGGAGCAATGGTCCTCACACACCTTAGTTGGTGTCATGCTTCATCATCGGACAGCTCCTCGTCAGACCGGCGCTGCAATGTCTGACGGGCACCCCCCGAAGGGGGGCTCTTTGCCGGAGAGCTTTTTATATATTCGATGATGCCGTGGGACCTAATATGGATCCGAGAAAAGGGCAGATCCACAAGAGAGAGAAAGATAAGGATAAAACTGGCTCAAATCCCTCACTCAATGATTTATTGCTTGCTATTGGGAAATGGTCAAGATTAAAAAAAATGTAGGGAGTGGAAACAGAGGTAATGCTCGGACACTCACACAAAACATTTAAGAAAAGAGGATGGTGGAAATAATCCACTCCTCATTAGTATGCGGTCGACATGTTTCGCGTCTGTGATGGTCCCACAGGATCCAGTGACGCTTCTTCAGGACCTACTAAATCAAAAAATCACTCTCACAATATCAATGTACCTATACTCCTGCTGACTACTGTTCACAGTCAAGGCGTCATCAGTCACTTACTGAAGTCAAACCGGACTGGCTTCTCTTTCCTACTAGTCACCCTAAATCAGGGGGAAAAAGGCTCAAATTAGCATTGTAAAAAATCACTCCCTCAGTACTAGAGAGTGATAGATTTGTGATGAAGAAAACAAATTGTGATAAACTGTGCAACACTCAGTGACCAGGTGGGTGCGAAGCAAGCCATGCTAATAACACATAGGGAGGCTTACCCTCTTTACTGAAGGAACAGGTTCCATGGGATCATGCTGGCCTCTTGCCTGGCTATCCGAAAATCTGGTTGGTAAGAAAACATATACCGAAATAGAGGACCACATGTTACAGTCCGACATTAGTCTATGGGATATTCCGCAAAGTAGCTGAGTATCAGTAAACCATAGCGTGGAGACAAAATTCAAAAGTAATACTTCACAACTGTGTGTAGGTATCTCAAAAACACACGCAAATAACAATATCCACACAGCAAAAAAAAAAAGATAATGAGAAAGATATCGCAGAAAAAGATAATGCATAGTTTAGTACTGGTACATCACCCTTAGAGACGAATATGAAGTAGGGTGTTCAGTACAACCATATTTAGGTAGAGAGAGATGATCGTTTACTCTGATAGGTAATACGATATGACACAAATTGAAAAATAATTCGCCCTTGCGAGGAGTGTGAGGTTCCGTCACTACTGTGTCTAAGAGTAGTATAAACAATCTGAAAGTACCCTCTTAAAAGAAAGGCGTCTCACTTAGCCAAAGCAAGAGAGAACATAACAGAACCGGGTACGGGGAAAACAAAAAATGCTCTCATTTATATCACTCGCCCAGAAGGAAAATGTCCCAAAGACTAGAGAATACAGGCACCGTCTATCAAGATCGAGTCCGTCTTTCAAGACGCTCGAAAAGATCTATCTAGAGAGGCTGGGTCAGGGCACTTACTTTTCAAATCGCCGAGGTCCTGCGTAACACCTACCCTGGGGTTCGCGGTCCCGGATGTGATCGTCGCCCAGGGACCGGCGAGTTTAAATTATCACAAAAAGAAGCGGATTTTTTGAATACGGAAGATCCCCGTATTCCTTACTTCTATTGTCTTCCCAAAATTCACAAGGGAATTCTACCTCCACCAGGACGCCCGATAGTCTCTGGAATTGGGTCTGTTCTTGAACCACTCTCTGTATTTTGTGACCACTTTTTACGACCTCTTGTACAACGGTCCTCTACGTACCTTAGAGACACTAAAGATGTCCTCAATCTGATCAAGACCATAAACTCATCAGTGTTTGTTGATGCCTTGATCACCCTTGATGTTGAGGCTTTATACACCAACATCCCGCAAGCAGCCACACTGGATGTAGTTGAGTCAGCTCTTGCATCTACCAACCTAGAATCAACGACACCTGTCCACTTTATCATGCACTGTGCCAGTTTGGCCCTGACTAAGAATTTTTTCCAGTTCGAGGATAAACTCTTCCACCAGATCCATGGCACCTCGATGGGCAGTACATTTGCCCCTAGCTTAGCATGCTTGTACATGTACAATTTTGAAAAACGCTTTATTCTACCAGAGTCTAATCCATTCTTCACAAACATCAAGCTATGGCGTCGCTACATTGACGACATCCTTGTCATTTGGCACGGACCTTTAGCCTTGGTAGACGCTTTTTCCACATGGATAAACGATCTGGACCCTTTCCTCAAATTCACCTCCTCTGTCTCTACCACTGAGGTTCCTTTTTTAGATTTGTTAATCAGCATTGAGGAAGGTCGATTAGAGACCCGCACTTTTCAAAAAGCTACAGATCGGAATAGCCTACTATTATATGATAGTCACCATCCTAAGGCACTCAGACAAAATTTACCATTTGGACAATTTCTACGCCTTCGACGGAACTGCAGCAATTTACGACTATACAACACCCAAGCTGCTGATCTACAGATCAAACTACATGATCGTCATTACCCAGAGAGAGTTATCAATACAGCTTACAAACGAGCTAAGTACAGTGATAGAGAGTCACTGTTACAACTAACTCCAAAACCTGCAGACCATAAACTCACCTGTGTATCAACGTTCACTCCCTTCTCAAATACGGTGAAGAAGATAATCAATAAGAGATGGTCAGTCCTCTGCAGTGGTGGTGAAGATATTCCCAAACCTGTGTTTGCGTTTAAAAGGACCACCAACATTAAAGACATGTTGGTTCATACTCGACCAAAACCTACCATCACCCTTCCTAGACAGAGGACTTTATGGGACCTTCCCCCAGTCGTGGGCCATTTTCCGTGTGGGAATTGCAACATCTGTTCACTTACCAAGCGTACCGACACTTTACACCTTGAACCCTTCCTCACTTGGCAATTGAGGAAACACACTAACTGCAATACTCGGAATTGTGTGTATCTGATTACTTGCCCGTGTGAGTTACGATACGTAGGGATGACTACACGACCTGTGAAAATCAGGATAAATGAACATCGGAGTAATATCCGATGTGCACGCGCCACTACCAAACTCAGCATCCATTTCAATTAACTCAAACACACACCAGATGACATGTGGTGGGTGGTGCTACAGACTGGTAACTCAACAGGCACACATTCACTTTTTGAATTGGAACAACGCTGGGTGTTTCGTTTGAATACCCACCGTCAGGGACTCAATGATGACATCCCTTGGTTCCACTTATCCCAATAGACAGTATGTTTGTTCTGACTTCGTAACCCCCCTGTATTTATCCCTGTTGTTTGGATAGATTTCCTTTGACGACACCTTTCATGTCAGTCTTCAACCTTCTCACCCCCTTTTTTCACCATACGATGTACAATATTATTAGACTGTGTGACTTGATGAATGCCACGAACGACATCTTTGGCATTTCCAAATGATCTGTCCTATGTCTGGTTAATCACTTCAGACTTGGCTCATTATTTGTGCCCATTTACCATTTTAAGATGGCCGACACGAACGAGGGGTTTTTTACCACCTCGTTTTTATAGTCCATCGTCTATTTTTAGATATGGTTGCAACTCACTAGGAGGTTGCTAGGATACCGATTCCCCTAATTGAGACATACGCGCCTAATACGCGTTATATTTAAACTCGCCGGTCCCTGGGCGACGATCACATCCGGGACCGCGAACCCCAGGGTAGGTGTTACGGAGGACCTCGGCGATTTGAAAAGTAAGTGCCCTGACCCAGCCTCTCTAGATAGATCTTTTCGAGCGTCTTGAAAGACGGACTCGATCTTGATAGACGGTGCCTGTATTCTCTAGTCTTTGGGACATTTTCCTTCTGGGCGAGTGATATAAATGAGAGCATTTTTTGTTTTCCCCGTACCCGGTTCTGTTATGTTCTCTCTTGCTTTGGCTAAGTGAGACGCCTTTCTTTTAAGAGGGTACTTTCAGTTTGTTTATACTACTCTTAGACACAGTAGTGACGGAACCTCACACTCCTCGCAAGGGCGAATTATTTTTCAATTTGTGTCATATCGTATTACCTATCAGAGTAAACGATCATCTCTCTCTACCTAAATATGGTTGTACTGAACACCCTACTTCATATTCGTCTCTAAGGGTGATGTACCAGTACTAAACTATGCATTATCTTTTTCTGCGATATCTTTCTCATTATCTTTTTTTTTTTGCTGTGTGGATATTGTTATTTGCGTGTGTTTTTGAGATACCTACACACAGTTGTGAAGTATTACTTTTGAATTTTGTCTCCACGCTATGGTTTACTGATACTCAGCTACTTTGCGGAATATCCCATAGACTAATGTCGGACTGTAACATGTGGTCCTCTATTTCGGTATATGTTTTCTTACCAACCAGATTTTCGGATAGCCAGGCAAGAGGCCAGCATGATCCCATGGAACCTGTTCCTTCAGTAAAGAGGGTAAGCCTCCCTATGTGTTATTAGCATGGCTTGCTTCGCACCCACCTGGTCACTGAGTGTTGCACAGTTTATCACAATTTGTTTTCTTCATCACAAATCTATCACTCTCTAGTACTGAGGGAGTGATTTTTTACAGTGCTAATTTAAGCCTTTTTCCCCCTGATTTAGGGTGACTAGTAGGAAAGAGAAGCCAGTCCGGTTTGACCTCAGTAAGTGACTGATGACGCCTTGACTGTGAACAGTAGTCAGCAGGAGTATAGGTACATTGATATTGTGAGAGTGATTTTTTGATTTAGTAGGTCGTGAAGAAGCGTCACTGGATCCTGTGGGACCATCATAGACGCGAAACATGTCGACCGCATACTAATGAGGAGTGGATTATTTCCACCATCCTCTTTTCTTCAATGTTTTGTGTGAGTGTCCGAGCATTACCTCTGTTTCCACTCCCTACATTTTTTTTAATCTTGACCATTTCCCAATAGCAAGCAATAAATCATTGAGTGAGGGATTTGAGCCAGTTTTATCCTTATCTTTCTCTCTCTTGTGGATCTGCCCTTTTCTCGGATCCATATTAGGTCCCACGGCATCATCGAATATATAAAAAGATCTCCGGCAAAGAGCCCCCCTTCGGGGGGTGCCCGTCAGACATTGCAGCGCCGGTCTGACGAGGAGCTGTCCGATGATGAAGCATGACACCAACTAAGGTGTGTGAGGACCATTGCTCCTGAAATTCAGGACTCCTTTTCTTTTCTCTTATTCGGAACAGTGTACCACTTTATATTTGCTTCTGCTGTGGTACATGCAGGGCCACTGGAATTACGTGGCAGGGAAATCTTAAATTATGCGGCAGGGTTGAGTAAATCATGCGGATAAGGGCAAATTATACGACCTAATGTGGCACATTTTGAGCTACCATTACTCGAGTATAGTCACTTGTGAGCGCTGTCCTGGTTGCCAAGTTTAACACGTAAGTGTAGCAATAAGCGACAGAAACGTGACCCGTCAAGCGTTGCGAAGCCCCTCCCACCGCGCGGCAACACGTGTCGCTGCATTTAAAGTAATTTTTGAGCTAGAAAGATTTTTTTGTTCAAATATGCAGATTACGGAGTAGACCATGGATTATGTGACAAATGTGTCCAATCTATAACTATGCAACAACAAAAAAACGCCGCAGCTGCACAGTCACATCATCCTTGTGGCGCTGCACGTCACCCTCCAGATCTCCTTTCGGTTTATGTGCCAGGTGTGGCTCAGGATCATAGAGGCAGAATGGTGTTCCTACGGTTCACCTAGCAGCAGATACCACCGCGTCCCTGGGGACAGGTCTCGGGCCAGACATTTGTCATCATTACAGATGTCAACAGCCGGGGGTTGCGGGAAACTGTGTAATGAGGTCTGCTGTTCTGCTGGGGGGCAAGGGATGTCTGCTGTGTGTGCGGGCCTGTCCACCAGGCACCCCAGGTGCCACTGAAACTGTGGCAGGGGGCAGACACTACGTGGCAGCAAGGAAAGGCAAATGATGCCATCCAATGCGGCAGGTTTTGTGAGGGCATTACTTCATTTTCGCATGTTTTCACGTTAACCCCTCTGAGCAGAGGTTTCAACTATCAGTACCAGTTGAACACGCAGACAGAGCATTAGGCAACAGAGGGGGGAGCGGTGCAGCTTTGCAGACCCCCCCCCCCCCCCGTGCTGCAACGCGCTTCGCTGCTATCTAGTACGCTTTGGTTCGTTCGAGCTAGAAACAGTTTTTGTTACAATCTGGAGATTGTGCAGTAAATGATGGATCATGTGGGAGATGTAGCAAACCTACAACTATATGAAAAAAAACTGAGTGGCCGCTGAACGGTGTGATGGCCTTGCCCATGGCTGCGGGGGTAGTGTTCGAGCATGTAAAGCAGAGATGTAAAACAGAACCCCCCCGGACCTGATGTTAACATTCAGATCCAGCTCTGAACCCCTGCAGCCTCTCCGGACCTGATGTTAACATTCAGATCCAGCTCTGAACACCTGCAGCCCCTCCGGACCTGATGTTAACATTCAGATCCAGCACTGAACCCCTGCAGCCCCTCCGGACCTGATGTTAACATTCAGATCCAGCACTGAACCCCTGCAGCCTCTCCGGACCTGATGTTAACATTCAGATCCAGCTCTGGACCCCTGCAGCCCGGCCCCTCCACTACCTGATGATAACATTCAGATCCAGACGGACACCGCTGGCAACCCCGGCCCCTCCACCACCTGATGTTAACATTCACATCCAGACGGACACCGCTGGCAGCCCCGGCCCCTCCACCACCTGATGTTAACATTCAGATCCAGCTCTGAACCCCTGCAGCCCGGCCCCTCCACTACCTGATGATAACATTCAGATCCAGACGGACACCGCTGGCAGACCCAGCCCCTCCACCACCTGATGTTAACATTCAGATCCAGCTCTGAACCCCTGCAGCCTCTCCGGACCTGATGTTAACATTCAGATCCAGCTCTGAACACCTGCAGCCCGGCCCCTCCACTACCCGATGATAACATTCACATCCAGACAGACACCGCTGGCAGCCCCGGCCCCTCCGGACCTGATGTTAACATTCAGATCCAGCTCTGAACCCCTGCAGCCCGGCCCCTCCACTACCTGATGATAACATTCACATCCAGACAGACACCGCTGGCAGCCCCGGCCCCTCCGGACCTGATGTTAACATTCAGATTCAGCTCTGAACCCCTGCAGCCCGGCCCCTCCACTACCTGATGATAACATTCAGATCCAGACGGACACCGCTGGCAACCCCGGCCCCTTCACCACCTGATGATAACATTCACATCCAGACGGACACCGCTGGCAGCCCCGGCCCCTCCGGACCTGATGTTAAAATTCACATCCAGACAGACACCGCTGGCAGCCCCGGCCCCTCCGGACCTGATGTTAACATTCACATCCAGACAGACACCGCTGGCAACCCCGGTCCCTTCACTACCTGATGTTAACATTCAGATCCAGACGGACACCGCTGGCAACCCCAGCCCCTCCCCCACCTGATGTTAACATTCAGATCCAGCTCTGAACCCCTGCAGCCCGGCCCCTCCACTACCTGATGATAACATTCACATCCAGACAGACACCGCTGGCAGACCCAGCCCCTCCACCACCTGATGTTAACATTCAGATCCAGACGGACACCGCTGGCAGCCCTGGCCCCTCCACCACCTGATGTTAACATTCACATCCAGACAGACACCGCTGGCAGCCCCGGCCCCTCCGGACCTGATGTTAACATTCAGATCCAGCTTTGAACCGCTGCAGCCCCGGGCCCTCCACCCATGGGCGTAGGAAGTGTGGGGGACGCGGGGGATATGTCCCCCCCAGATTTTGGAGTGGGGGGGACACGGGGGACAAGGGTGGGGGGGACGAGGGGACAGAAGAATTTTCCCTTCTGTTATGTAATTCGCAGGGCCATTAGCGCCGTGTGAAAGCGCTACCTATATGGCCCTGCACTTGACCTGTGACCTGCCTCCAGGACACTCGCCCTCTGCCCTTTTGTTGTGCTGCAGCACACAAGGGATTCTTTCTCACCTTGCCACCACAGCTGCCTGCAGTCTGCACTTCTGAGAGCAAAGGGAGAGGAGAGGCCCTTTGTTGATTGCTGTCTGCATCCCGTCCCTCCTGAGCCCGACCCTTCCTGTCCCTTGAAGATCGAACCCTGAAGACAGCAACTATTGCTAAGTAACTCCCTTTCTTTTTAAATCCAGTGCTGTGTTGCAGAGTATCTCCCTTTCTAAAAACAGTGTTGTTGAGTTACTGTGAGATATGAGCCGGGCAGGCTTTAGCGCGCTAGTGGCACCCTGTGCGCCAATGTTTGTTAGGGCCCCCCTTTCTGTCGCCTCTCTCTCATTCTCCTCTCTCCTCTGTCTCCAGCTTGCCTGCCCCAGTGCTAATTATTGTCCCCTAAGTTGACATCGTGCCCCCCCAACATTTCGGTCCCCTGTCTCTCCCTCAGCCTTCCTGGTATTTGTGAAAGCCCGCTCTGAAGGGCAAGGGCTGTCTGTAAATCTCATTTCCTGCCAATGGCCTGTGGATGCGAAGCCAGCACTGTGGCAGCTCACAGGCTTTACAGGACTTCACAGGCTATGGTGGTACAGAGCCTGGCACTGCTGGATAGACGGCGGAGAGACCAGCACACAGCACGGGTCCCAGGAAGAACCAGATGGCCTAAGAGACGGACAGGGCCAGGTAAGGCAGCTAGGGCGATGCAACCGGTGCTGCCGCACTGGGTGCTGACTTAGGATGGGGGTGCTATGTTTGCAAGTATATTGTGACTTTAAAAGCACCTGCTGGATGTTCCTTGCCACCAACAGTTTTCAGGCAACAATAAAAATCGTAAGATAATTCCCATGATTAATGGTAATTCTGGAGAGAGACTGAAGTTTTGTCTAGTGGAAGTTTTGACTCATCATAACGTACAGGGTTACTATGCCTGCTACAAAGGCCGTCTACATGCAGATCACAAAGTGTATATAATGTGAATAGGTCAGTGGGTTTCTGCTTTTGTCAGATGCAGAAAAGTACCCTCTTTTTGGTACGGTTACCCCACTTTTTGCCTGTTGTCAGTATGTTTTGACTGTGTTCACTGGGATCCTGCTAACCAGGACCCCAGTGCTCTCTCCCATTAAATTTGGTTGCTTGGACCACACTAACACCCCACTTGGCATACTGGTGCCCCTTATAAGTCCCTAGTATATGGTACCCAGGTACCCAGGGCATTGGGGGATCAGGGGTTCCCATGGGCTGCAGCATTTATTATGTATTATGCCACCCATAGGAGCCCATGTAAACTGTGTCTGCAGGCCTGCCATTGCAGCCTGCGTGAAAAGGTGCTTGCACCCTTTCACTTCAGGCCACTGCACCAGGTCACTGTAAGTCACCCCTATGGTAGGCCCTCCTAGCCCAGAGGGTAGGGTGCAAGTACCTGTGTGTGAGGGCACCTCTGCAGGAGCAGAGGTGCCCCCATGAACTCCAGCTCCATTTTCCTGGACCTCGTGAGTGCGGGGACGCCATTTTACGCTTGTACTGGACATAGGTCACTACCTATGTCCAGCTACATAATGGTAACTCCGAACCTGGGCATGTTTGGTAACAAACATGTCAGAATCATACCCCAATACTATTGTCAGTATTGATTGTATGATTCCATGCACTTTGGGGGCTCCTTAGAGGATCCCCAGCATTGCTCCTACCAGCTTTATGGGGTCTTCTGAACAGCTCACGCTGCTGCCACCCCTCAGTTAGATTTCTGCCCTCCTTCTGCTGCTTGAGCAGCTCATGCCCAGGAAGGCAGAACAAAGGATTTCCTTTGGAAGAGGGAGGCAACACCCTCTCCGTTACAAGGCTTGGGAGGGGTAGCCTCGCCAAGCTACTAGTATGCTCTGAAGGGCACATTTGGTGCCCTCCTTGCATAAACCAGTCTGTACCAGTTCAGGGACCTCAGCCCCTACTCTGGCGTGAAACTGGACAATGGAAATGGCGTAACCACTCCCCTGTCCATCACCACCCCCGGGGTGGTGCCCAGAGCTCCTCCAGGTGGCCACTTGATTCTTCCATCTTGAATCTAAGGTTGGCAGAGGCCTCTGTGAGAATCTGAGTGGCCAGGTCAGGGAGGTGACATCACAGCCCCCTCCTAGGTGGTCACCCGGCTAGGTGACCAATCCCCCTTTCTGGGCTATTTTGGGTTTCCCTCTTGGGTGGGTCCTCAGATTTGACGTGCAAGATTCCAGCAGGACTCCTCTGCAACGTTTACTTTGACTTCTGGCCACTGGAACCGCAACTGGACTTCACAGGAACCTACAATCTGCAGATCCAGCGACGACTTTGCCACGCAACATTGTTTCTCCGACTCCTTCCAGCAACTGCAACATTTGCCCAGCTGTGCTTCCTCTGAGGGCAGCAAGTCTTCAGTCTGCATGAGAAGAAAGAAGGAAAATTCCTTGAAGTGAAGGAGTCACTTATCTGCATCCGCAGGCACCAACTGCAACAACAACCGGCTGCGTGGATCTCCTCTCCTCTCCTCCTGAGCTGCGTGGATCCTGCATCAGGGGTGGTAGTCTGGAGTGGTCTCCTTGGTCCTCTCTACCAGCTGCCCAACTTTGGAGTAGGTAGGTCCTTGCCTTCCCATGCAGGACAGTACCCCCATGCACCGCATCTCTTGCAGCTACCCCCGGCACTCTTCTCTGTGAAGCACAGCCCTCAATGTGCTTCGCCTGTGAAGTGGGACCTCTCTTCAGGTGTGCTGTGGGCCTCTCTACAGCTCCTGGGCTCCTTGCCTGTAGGTCTTCTGTGGGGGCTGCCTCTCCTCCTCCAGACTCTCTGCCTTGCTGATGGTCACCTGAGACTCCCCTCCATGGGTTGAGTCCCCCTGGACCTTGCTGGTCCCCGGTAGCTCCACTTTTCTCCTACTGCGACATTTTCTTTTGCCAAGGCTTGTTGGTGGGTTTTCCACACCACAGACTGACTGCAATTCTTCATCTGGCGTGGGACGTCGACTGCATCACCTAGGAACTCTTCATCTGCTCCAGTGCTGCATTGCTGACCATCTTTGTCTCCCCGTCGACCAACTCCTGCATCCACAGATGGGTGGGTTGTGGCTCCTGCCACGACCGGACCATCCTACGTAAACTGGACTAGGTGCCCTTCTTTTCCAGGTCTTACTCTTCCAGGATCCACCTCTAGTTTCTTGCAGTCTTGTCTGCGTTTTGCAATATCCTTCTCTGAAGTCCTTTTGGTGGGTCAGGGAAAAAACTGTAACTTACCTCTTTTCTCCTGGTCGCTGGGGGGCACTCTGGTACTTACCTTTGGGGTTTCCTAGTTCCTCCAGCTCCCCTCTACCAATTCCACTTCCTTGGGTGGGGACCCGGTTTTCGCATTTCACTTTCTTAGTATATGGTCTGGTCCCCTCTAGGCCTTCAGTATTGCCTATTGCTTTTCACTGTTTTCTATTGCTTTTTATGCCAATTTGTGATTGCTACTGTACATATAACAGTGTGCTACTTACATCCTATTGGAGTATTGCCTATCTAGTGTTTTAGTGTTTGTGTTACTGTAATAAGGAACCTTTATTTTCGTGACACGTGTTTCTTTCATGTGTGTAAGTGCTGTGTGACTACAGTGGTATTGCATGATCTTTGCATGTGTCCTAGATAAGTCTTGGCTGCTCATCCACAGCTACCTCTAGAGAGCCTGGCTTCTAGGCACTGCCTACACCCCACTAGTAGGGGATACCTGGGCCTGGCATAAGGTGATAATACCATAGGTACTCACCACACACCAGGCCAGCTTCCTACATTCAGAGGGCTCCTTTTTTGTCCCCTGCAATTTATAAATGAAAACTGAATATAGAACAGTGAGCAATGAACTCACAAAGAGCTGCATGCAAACATCAAGGTATAGATTAGAGCGTCATGATTTCCCCCCACTTTTTGATTAACTTAATGTTGCAAAACAAGTTGATTTGACCGCAAATCAATTCTTATTATTAAACAAAGCCCCCAACCATGGTGTTATGTTTTAAATTCTGAGTTTGCGCTTCTCCAGATAAAGCACTCTGAAACTATACCTGCTACCAGTATGGATGACCTGTGACCTGCACCTCGTAGTCCTCTGTCTTATGTAACATTTCATATACACTGATTTACACATATATGATGATTGTCTCTGCGTAATATCTGTGTGATGTAAAGTGCTTTGACACCCTAGACTGGTGTGAGGGATGAATGATGGAACAACGCATGCGTATATCGTGCATGCCTTAACATCGCGGTCTCAACAACGACCGTGTCTTTACTACGCATGCCTTTACAACGAATTTCGCTGTAAAAGAATGTTTGGTAAAGAAACATGCGTGGTAAATTCTCCCCGCCCTGCCCCCTTACACCTGACACCATACTCCACCCTGCCCAATCACTTAAAACTGCCCCTGCCCTGAGCCCTAACCCCCCCGCCCTGAGCCCTAAAAGTAACCCTGCCCTGTCCTAAAAACTACCCGCCCCCACTCTGAACCCTAAAACCTACCCTGAACTGCCCTAAAAACTACCTTGATGCCTCTGCCCCCACCCTAAAACCTACCCCGCTCTGTCCTAAATACTACATGACCCCCACCCTGTACCCTAAAACCTACCCCACACTGTCCTAAAACTACTTGAACTCCATGCACTCCTCCTGACCCCTAAAACCTACCCCACCCTGTCCTAAAAACTACCCCGACCCTACCCTGCCCTAAAAATGACCCCAACCTCCCACTCTAAACCCGGCCACAGCCCTACTTACCTCTCTCTCCTCTGCTTCTTCCTGTTCCACCCGGACAGCTAGACCGCTATCTATGCTGTAACCACGCATATGTGTGGTAAAGATATGTGTGGTAAAGGCATGTGTGCTAGACCCATATTTGTGGTAATGGCAGCGTGGTCAATGCATTGCATTGCATTGATTGCGTTGTAAGGGATATTTCCCGGTATGAGTGGTGCTATAAAACCAATGAAATGCATCTGAGAGAGAGTGGTGATGGATAGTAGTGAGGGAATCCGTGGCGGAGGTGGTCACTGGGGGGCGGCAACAAACAATGTTGCACAGGGCGCCACCAGCACTAAGGCCGGCCCTGTCAGACAGCACAGCAGTTCACAGGAAGGCGGCAGCACAGAGACTGCCACTTGACAGTCAGACAAGGACCTAGCAGCAATCATAGGCCTTACTGGCCTTCACAGGCAGGCGGGACCCATAGACTGACACAGCCTGACTAGAAAGAAAGCTCCCAACAGGCAGCACAGTGCCTGGCAGGCAGCACAGGAATCGGCAGGAAGCACTGCGCCCAGCAGGCAGCACAGGAATCGGCAGGAAGCACTGCGCCCAGCAGGCAGCACAGGAATCGACAGGAAGCACTGCGCCCAGCAGGCAGTACAGGCCTCTTACGACTTCACACAGGCGAACAGCAGCACAGAGCCTGTCGCTGCCTAACAGGCAGCCAAGAGCCCAGCAGACAGGGAATTGCAGGCCGCACAGGACTCGACTGGAAGCGACCGTCTTCCCCATCCCACCCACCACGGCAACCCTTCTGGGTGCAAACTTTGTGCAGGGGGCCCACCTCAAGGTTGTCCCTGTCCCCCCCAGAAATTTTGTGTCTCCTACGCCCCTGCCTCCACCACCTGATGTTAACATTCAGATCCAGACGGACACCGCTGGCAGCCCCGGCCCCTCCGCACCTGATGTTAACATTCACATCCAGACAGACACCGCTGGCAACCCCGGCCCCTTCACTACCTGATGTTAACATTCAGATCCAGACGGACACCGCTGGCAGCCCCGGCCCCTCCGGACCTGATGTTAACATTCAGACCCAGCTCTGAACCCCTGCAGCCCCAGCCCCTCCGGAACTGATGTTAACATTCACATCCAGACAGACACCGCTGGCAGCCCCGGCCCCTCCACTACCTGATGTTAACATTCAGATCCAGACAGCCACCGCTGGCAGCCCCTCCACTACCTGATGTTAACATTCAGATCCAGCTCTGAACCCCTGCAGCCCAGCCCCTCCAGACCTGATGTTAACATTCAGATCCAGACAGCCACCGCTGGCAGCCCAAGCCCCTCCACCACCTGATGTTAACATTCAGATCCAGCTCTGAACCCCTGCAGCCCTGGCCCCTCCACCACCTGATGTTAACATTCACATCCAGACAGACACCGCTGGCAGACCCAGCCCCTCCACTACCTGATGTTAACATTCACATCCAGACAGACACCGCTGGCAGCCCTGGCCCCTCCACCACCTGATGTTAACATTCACATCCAGACAGACACCGCTGGCAGACCCAGCCCCTCCACCACCTGATGTTAACATTCACATCCAGACGGACACCGCTGGCAGCCCCGGCCCCTCCACCACCTGATGTTAACATTCGGATCCAGCTCTGAACCCCTGCAGCCCCGGCCCCTCCACCACCTGATGTGAACATTCAGAACCAGCTTTGAACCACTGCAGCCTGGCCCCTCCGGACCTGATGTTAACATTCGGATCCAGCTTTGAACCGCTGCTGCACAATCAATGGTAAAATTACTTCTATGTTTTTTTACATTCAATAAAAATAGGGGGGGAGGGGGTGCAGTGTGGGATGCACCCACAGATTGTTCCAGCCTGATTCTCTTCTCAGAGGAAGGAGCTGGTGGGGTTGAACCCCTGCTGGCCCCGGGTGGCACCCACAGATTGTAGACGGTCTTTAGTCCGGCGGTTCTGCACATCCTTGGACCGACCTGCTGCCCGCTACGCGCCAAGATGGAATGTCAGACAAATGGAGGGAGTCCCTCTGGACCTGCCCCACACTGTCTGACCCAGGGAGTGACCAAAGCCCCCCTGGGGATCGCTTAAGAAGAAGGTGTCCGAATATTTTGGACTTTACACTGTACCGGGTGAAGCTCCGGCTTCTGTGAGAAAAATGTCTGGTTCAAGACTTTCAGGGGGCTGAGAAGTCCGAGATAGCTCTTCAAAGCGCTCCTTCTATGCTGAGTGCCAACACACACACCGGCTCTGGGCGGTCCCTGGGGCCCTAACGTGCCCACACACACACCAGCTCTGGGCGGACCTTGGGGCCCCTAGGTGCCCACACACACTGGCTGTGCGGCTTAGGTGATCACACATACTGGTTCTGGGGCTCTCAGGTGCCCACACACACCGGCCCTAGAGTCCTCAGGTGCCCACACACACCGGCTCTGGGCGGTCCCTGGGGCCCTAAGGTGCCCACACACACTGGCCCTGGAGCCCTCAGGTGCCCACAATCACGGCTCTGTGGCCCTCAGGTGCTCACACATACTGGCCCTGGAGCCCTCCGGTGCCCACACACTGGCTCTTGGGCCCTCAGGTGCCCACACACACTGACCCGGGAGCCCTCAGGTGCCCACACACCGGCCCTGGAGCCCTCAGATGCCCACACACCGGCCCTGGAGCCCTCAGGTGCCCACACACACTGGCCCTGGAGCCCTCCGGTGCCCACACACACTGGCCCTGGAGCCCTCCGGTGCCCACACACACTGGCTCTGGGGCCCTCAGGTGCCCACACACACTGGCCCTGGAGCCCTCAGGTGCCCACACACCGGCCCTGGAGCCCTCAGATGCCCACACACACCGGCCCTGGAGCCCTCAGATGCCCACACACACCGGCCCTGGAGCCCTCAGGTGCCCACACACACCGGCTCAGGGTCCCTCAGGTGCTCACACACACCGGCTCTGTGGTCCTCAGGTGACCACACACGGGCGGCTTCTACACTCTCTCCTCCCTCCCTGTTCATCCCTCCCTCCTGTCTCTTAACCATCTCCTCCCTCTCTGTTCATCCCTCCCTCCTGTCTCTTACACTCTCTCCCTGTTCATCCCTCCCCCCTGTCTCTTACACTCTCTCTCCCCCTCGCTGTTCATTCCTCCCTCCTGTCTCTTACACTCTCTCCTCCCTCCCTGTTCATTCATCCCTCTTGTCTCTTACACTCTCTCCTCCCTCCCTGTTCATCCCTCCCTCCTGTCTCTTACTCTCTCCTTCCTCCATGTTCATCACAACCTCCTGTCTCTTATACTCTCTTCTACCCTCTCTCTTCATCCCTCCCTCCTGTCTCTTACACTCTCTCCTCCCTCCCTGTTCATCCCTCCCTCCTGTCTCTTAACATCTCTCTCCTCCCTCCCTGTTCATCCCTCCCTCCTGTCTCTTAGACTCTCTCCTCCCTCCCTGTTCATCCCTCCCTCCTGTCTCTTACACTCTCTCTCTCCCTCCGTGTTCATCCCTCCCTCCTGTCTCTTACGCTCTCTCCTCCCTCCCTGTTCATCCCTCCCTCCTGTCTCTTAACCATCTCCTCCCTCTCTGCTCACCCCTCCCTCCTGTCTCTTACACTCTCTCCTCCCTCCCTGTTCATCCCTCCCTCCTGTCTCTTACACTCTCTCCCTGTTCATCCCTCCCCCCTGTCTCTTACACTCTCTCTCCCTGTGACGGGTTCTTTATCCCGAGTTGAAGAGATATTGGAAGAAGGCGACAGACTCGGCTTTTATGGGGTTAGTGAGTTTATTTCTGTTCGTTTGCGCTAGACAACTATATTACTTTTCAAAGTTGTCTTGTGGTCAGACTCCAAAGAAATTAATATGAATCCCTTTATTCTTTTTCAGGGTTCGGTGGTGCTCCGGGAATAGCCTGGTCCGGTTTGGAGAGAGGTCTCGTTCTCCCGACTCTCAGTGACACCGGATTTCCCAAAACAAAGAATGAGAAAGGAACAGGTAAGTGGGGGAAAAAGTAATTAAACACAGTTAATTAAGGTTAGTAGGGCGTGGAGGGGGGGGGGGTTGTGAGAGTGGAGGTAGGTGGGGGCTACTTTTCCTTCGTGGTTTATTCTTTGTGAACTCTTCGTGCTCCCCTTTTATTCTATCCCACTGCTTCCTGTTTGCGGCACTTTGTGCTATTATAGTCAGTTAGTCTCGGTCTTATTTACACCGTCTCCCCTTCTCTGCAGGATCTCAGCCCTTTCCCCTTAACGCCCCGTAATCCAGCTAGCCACCCGGAACCCCAGTCCCACTGTCGGTACGCGCGTACCTTGGTTGGCCACGCCCCTCCAGGGACGCGGCCGGCTTCCAGGTGATCTCCCGACTTCTCTCGAGCAGGGGCGGGAGACTCCCTGAGCTTTCCGCTCCTCAGCAATGCCTCTTCCTTCGTGGCGGGGTTTCCCTTCCCGGTCGGCGGCCTGCGGCGTTCCTCCTCTCGGCTCCTCGTCGATCCAGCGTCTCTCTCTCTCCTCCTCGCGTCGTCGTCTCCTCGTCCGTTTTCTCTGTCGGGTATTTCTTCCTGACAGATGGCGTTGGACGTCATCACGTCCGGAGTTTCTCGGGTGCCCCCGGGGTATCCCTCGGCGGTTGTCCTATCTGCATATGAACCGGCGTCAGGAGGCGCCCGGTTACACATCCCCTCACATGAATGGGGCTGGTCGAGCCCCACAAGACCCGGAAACCGGGATAAATAGTCAGCCTGACCCATAAGGTCACCAGGGAGATGGCAAACCTGGAAGGAGAAAGGTTGGAGCTCTATAAACCATCTCAATATACGACTGTTGGTATTCTTATATCTTGAGAGCCAGGTAAGGGGTGCATGGTCTGTATACAACAGGAAGGGCCTGCCCAAAAGGTAATATTGGAGACTTTCGATTGCCCACTTAATGGCAAGACACTCCCGCTCTATAATGGGATACTTCTGTTCTCTGGGAAACAGTTTACGACTGATGAAGACGATGGGATGGCTTATTTCGTTTTCATCTTTTTGAAAAAGGACAGCTCCCACTCCGACGTCGGAGGCATCAGTCTGGAGATGAAAGGGTTTTTCAAACTCAGGGCATTTTAAAATCGGTTGAGTAGTGAGACACCTTTGTAAGGTATGGTAACTATGAAGTTGAGTCGGGTTTAGTTTCGTGATATTGTTGGGCTGCCCTTTTCTTAAAAGGTCGGTTAGGGGGGCAGCCAAACTGGAATAGTGTGGGATGAACCTTCGATAGTAACCTACTAGGCCTAAAAAGGAACGAACCTTCTTTTTCGTGGTGGGAGCATTGGTGTGCAGGATGGCTTCGATTTTATTCATTTGGGGTCGAAGTATGCCTTTCCCAATGTGATATCCCAGGTAGGAGATATCATTAAAGGCCAGTCGGCTCTTGGCGGGGTTGGCTGTCAGTCCAGCCTTCCATAAAGCCGAAAAGATTTTGTCTAGGTGTACCAAATGGTCTTCCCAGGTCTCACTGAAAATAACGATGTCATCCAGATAGGCCACCGCGTATCTGTTATGAGGTCGTAATATAGTGTCAATGAGACGTTGGAAGGTGGCGGGTGCCCCGTGTAACCCGAAAGGGAGAACATTAAAGTGATACAATCCTGAGGGAGTAGAGAAAGCCGTTTTTTCTTTGTCTTCGGGGGCCAGCGGGATCTGCCAGTATCCTTTGGTCAAGTCGAGGGTAGACATATATTTAGCCTTTCCCAACTTTTCTAGGAGTTCGTCTATCCTCGGAAGGGGATACGTATCAAATTGCGATATGGAATTGACCTGTCTAAAGTCAATACAAAAGCGTATAGACCCATCAGGTTTGGGCACCAATACTACTGGCGAACACCAGGGACTTTGGGAAGGTTCTATGATGTCTAGGTCTAACATTTTCTCGATTTCGTTTTCTACCAGGGCTTTCCTAGCTTCAGGGATACGATAAGGCCTTAATCGTACTATCTTCCCAGGTGGTGTGATGATTTGATGATGTACCAGTCGTGTTCTACCGGGCATCGAGGAGAACACCCGAATATGGTTATCGAAGAGTTTGTTTAACCGTCTATTTTGGTGAATTGAGATATCTGCATTTATGGTAGGAACTTCCCTCCCGCCAGGGGGATCAGTGGGACACCACCCTATCTCTAATTCCTTAACGGTGTTAACTAGACAGCCTTGTCTCTGGTCGCTCAGAGGTTCTTCCCATCGCTTTAATAAATTAACATGGAAGATCTGCGACCTATTGGGATTATCTTTGAGCTGAACTTTATAGGTTACGGGGGTTACAATTCCTATTACGGGGTATGGTCCCTGCCATTTTGCTAACAGTTTGTCATCTGAACTGGGAAGAAGCACTAACACCTTATCTCCTATGGAAAAAGATCTTAATTGGGTATTCCGATCATAATTCCTCTTCTGTTTGTCTTGGGCCCTCTCCATGTGTTCCCTTACGCTTTCCCATACTGTGTGTAGGTGGGTTTTTAACTCACGGGCATATTTCAGAATAGTCTTTTCTCCTTCTTCCTCTTCCCATATTTCAGCGGCCATATCTAGTAGGGTCCGGGGTTGTCGCCCAAACAACAACTCAAACGGACTATGGCCCGTAGAGGCTTGTTCATGGGTCCTAATTGCGTATAATACTAAGGGAAGTTTTCTATCCCAGTCTTTACCTGTCTCAGAGATAGATTTCTTTAGTAGAGTCTTTAGGGTACGGTTGTACCTCTCCACCAAACCATCGGTTTGTGGATGATAAACCGACGTCCGCAATTGTTTAATCCCTAATAACTGACATATTTGTGTCATCAAGTTGGACATGAATTGGGTACCTTGGTCCGTTAAGATTTCCCGAGGAAACCCGATTCGGGAGAAGAACCCTATCATGGCGTGGGCAACACTCTTGGTGTTAATACTAGAGAGGGGGATAGCCTCAGGGTATCTCGTGGCGTAATCAACTAATACTAATATATAACGATAGCCTCTAGAAGAGGGCAGAAGGGGCCCAACCAGATCCATCCCTATTCTGGAGAAGGGAACATCAATGATGGGAAGGGGTTGCAAAGGGGCCTTTCTCCGCGAGCCTGGATCAATCAATTGGCATTTAGGACACTGTTGACAGAATCTCCTAATCTGGGAAAAAAACCCCGGCCAATAGAATTTCCTCAACAAATACTCTTCTGTTTTCTCCCTTCCATAGTGGCCACCCCCTGGCTGGCTGTGCGCTAAGTGTAGGACTTGTTGCCTATAAGGTTCGGGAACTATCAATTGTTTCTTTTCTTCTTGGTCTTTGTTAGTGACTCAATATAATAGGTCCTTAACTATGGTGAACGAGGGACCCTTATCCTGGAGGGTCCGGGGTCGTGCACTCTTCCAGGCATGAACCAAACTGGGGTCTTCTCTATGGGAGGTCCGGAAAGGGGGAAGGGTGGTGAGGGCAAGAGCCTTTGTAATTACCCTCGCGGGACTTGAGTTCTCTTGTGTGTAGGCTTTCTTAATTTTTCTTTTCTCATTCCGGGAGGGTTTAGGTCGTACCCTCGGAGGTGACAGAGGTATGTTGGAAAAGGGAGCGTCTTTCCACCAGGTATTCGTCTCTTCGACCTGTCGAACACTATCCAAGAGTTTAGAGAATTCCGAAAAGTCAGTTCCTATTATGGCTTCTTCAACTAGCCGTTCTACTAAACCCACCCTTATGGGGGTTTCTTTTCCTTCCCATGTGAGGGTTGTCCAGATTAGGGGATATTCTCTGGTTTCCCCATGGATACAACAGATTGATACCGTAAGTCCTGAAGTGAAGTGAGGTTTATCGAATAAACCAGCCCTGACTACAGATTGACTGCACCCTGAGTCGATGAGGGCCACTGTGGTTTTCCCATTGATAACCAGTCTCTTTTTATAAGGGGTTTCTCTTCTCCCAGTATAAAAGACTCTCCCCCTAGTAACTCCTATTTCCATGGGTTCTGTTTTTTCTGTTTTCAGGGGGCAACCGCGAGCTATGTGCCCCCATTCTCCGCAGCTAAAACACTGAGGTTGTTGTATGTATGGCCGTTCAAGTCCTCGTGTCTTACCTATGTCCTCATTGATTCTTCGCCCCACTGACGAGGATGCCCCAGAACCCTGCTGCAGGGCACTAGGTGCTGATCGAGGAGGTGGGATCTTGAATTCGAGGGAGCGATGAAAGGCACAGGCTAACTCGATGGTGGTATTGGTATCTGGGTTTGGATGTTGTTTGATCCAGTTGCGCGTATTAGGGGGTAGAGCGTCTAGGTATTGTTCCAAGAGCACGATCTCAATGATGTCTTCCCGGTTAGTCCCTATGGGACCTAACCATTTGAGACCCAGATCTTTAATCCGGAAGTATAGGGCCCGGGGATTTTCGGAGGGCCCCCACTTGGCTTTTCTAAACCGGACACGATAATGTTCAGAATCAAAACCCACCCGTTCTAAGATGCTCTTTTTAATATCCCTATACGGGGTTGTTCCGCCTGGGTTTACCGCTTGATAAGCAGATTGGAGAGTTCCCGTTAATAAGGGGGCGATATATTGGCCCCATCGCTCCAGAGGCCAGGTAGCGGAAGTAGCGACCCGTTCAAAATTGGTGAAAAAGGCACCAGGGTCTTCACCTTCTTGATATCGTTGTAAGACCGAACTGGGCACATTCGGGTGTACTCGGGTGGCAGCGATTGTATCCGTGAGATTTTTGATGGCGGTCTCATGAACCAACTGGTTGTTGGCCATGATGGTGGCCTGACTTTTAAGGGCATTTTGTAGGGCCTCTCTTTCCAACTTAGCCTCTTTCTGTTGCTCTTCCCACACTATTTGCAGGTGCCTCTGTCCTGCGGCCAACTCTTGCATCATATCGGACATTGTTGGCTTTTCTTCCATGGTCTAGAAGTCCCTGTCGCCTGTTCCAATATCCCACTTTTGACACCACTGTGACGGGTTCTTTATCCTGAGTTGAAGAGATATTGGAAGAAGGCGACAGACTCGGCTTTTATGGGGTTAGTGAGTTTATTTCTGTTCGTTTGCGCTAGACAACTATATTACTTTTCAAAGTTGTCTTGTGGTCAGACTCCAAAGAAATTAATATGAATCCCTTTATTCTTTTTCAGGGTTCGGTGGTGCTCCGGGAATAGCCTGGTCCGGTTTGGAGAGAGGTCTCGTTCTCCCGACTCTCAGTGACACCGGATTTCCCAAAACAAAGAATGAGAAAGGAACAGGTAAGTGGGGGAAAAAGTAATTAAACACAGTTAATTAAGGTTAGTAGGGCGTGGAGGGGGGGGGGGGGTTGTGAGAGTGGAGGTAGGTGGGGGCTACTTTTCCTTCGTGGTTTATTCTTTGTGAACTCTTCGTGCTCCCCTTTTATTCTATCCCACTGCTTCCTGTTTGCGGCACTTTGTGCTATTATAGTCAGTTAGTCTCGGTCTTATTTACACCGTCTCCCCTTCTCTGCAGGATCTCAGCCCTTTCCCCTTAACGCCCCGTAATCCAGCTAGCCACCCGGAACCCCAGTCCCACTGTCGGTACGCGCGTACCTTGGTTGGCCACGCCCCTCCAGGGACGCGGCCGGCTTCCAGGTGATCTCCCGACTTCTCTCGAGCAGGGGCGGGAGGCTCCCTGAGCTTTCCGCTCCTCAGCAATGCCTCTTCCTTCGTGGCGGGGTTTCCCTTCCCGGTCGGCGGCCTGCGGCGTTCCTCCTCTCGGCTCCTCGTCGATCCAGCGTCTCTCTCTCTCCTCCTCGCATCGTCGTCTCCTCGTCTGTTTTCTCTGTCGGGTATTTCTTCCTGACAGATGGCGTTGGACGTCATCACGTCTGGAGTTTCTCGGGTGCCCCCGGGGTATCCCTCGGCGGTTGTCCTATCTGCATATGAACCGGCGTCAGGAGGCGCCCGGTTACACTCCCCCTCGCTGTTCATTCCTCCCCCCGTCTCTTACACTCGCTCCTCTATCCCTGTTCATTCCTCCCTCCTGCCTCTTTCACTCTCGCCTCCCTCCCTGTTTATCCCTCACTCCTGTCTCTTACACTCTCTCCCCCCTCCGTGTTTACCCCTCCATCCTGATTCTTACACTCCTTCCTCCCTGTTCTTCCCTCCCTCCTGTCTCTTACAATCTGTCCCCCTCCCTGTTCAACCCTCCCTCCTGTCTCTTACACTCTCTCTTCCTCCCTGTTCATCCCTCCATCCTGTCTCTTACACCCTCCCCTCCCTCCCTGTTTATCCCTCCCTTCTGTCTCTTGCACTCTCTCTCCCCCTCTCTGTTCATCCCTCCATCCTGTCTCTTACACTCTCTCCTTCCTCCCTGTTCATCCCTCCCTCCTGTCTCTTCCACTATCTCTTCCTCCCTGTTCATCCCTCTCTACTGTCTCTTACACTCCATCCTCCCTCCCTGTTCATCTCTCCCTCCTGTCTCTTTCACTCTCTCCTCCCCTCCCTGTTCATTCATCCCTCCTGATTCTTACACTCCTTCCTCCCTCTTCATCCCTCCCTCCTGTCTCTTACACTCTCTCCCCTCCCTGTTCAACCCTGCCTCTTGTCTCTTACACTCTCTCTTCCTCCCTGTTCATCCCTCCCTCCTGTCTCTTACACTCTCTCCCTTCCCTGTTCAACCCTGCCTCCTTTCACTTATACTCTCTCTTCCTCCCTGTTCATCCTTCCCTCCTGTCTCTTACACCCTCCCCTCCCTCCCTGTTCATCCCTCCCTCCTGTCTCTAACACTCTCTCTTCCTCCCTGTTCATCCCTCCCTCCTGTCTCTTACACTCTCTCCCTGTTCATCCCTCCCCCCTGTCTCTTACACTCTCTCTCCCCCTCGCTGTTCATTCCTCCCCCCGTCTCTTACACTCGCTCCTCTATCCCTGTTCATTCCTCCCTCCTGCCTCTTTCACTCTCGCCTCCCTCCCTGTTTATCCCTCACTCCTGTCTCTTACACTCTCTCCCCCCTCCGTGTTTACCCCTCCCTCCTGATTCTTACACTCCTTCCTCCCTGTTCATCCCTCCCTCCTGTCTCTTACAATCTGTCCCCCTCCCTGTTCAACCCTCCCTCCTGTCTCTTACACTCTCTCTTCCTCCCTGTTCATCCCTCCATCCTGTCTCTTACACCCTCCCCTCCCTCCCTGTTCATCCCTCCCTTCTGTCTCTTGCACTCTCTCTCCCCCTCCCTGTTCATCCCTCCATCCTGTCTCTTACACTCTCTCCTCCCTCCCTGTTCATCCCTCCCTCCTGTCTCTTCCACTATCTCTTCCTCCCTGTTCATCCCTCTCTACTGTCTCTTACACTCCATCCTCCCTCCCTGTTCATCTCTCCCTCCTGTCTCTTTCACTCTCTCCTCCCCTCCCTGTTCATTCATCCCTCCTGATTCTTACACTCCTTCCTCCCTCTTCATCCCTCCCTCCTGTCTCTTACACTCTCTCCCCTCCCTGTTCAACCCTGCCTCTTGTCTCTTACACTCTCTCTTCCTCCCTGTTCATCCCTCCCTCCTGTCTCTTACACTCTCTCCCTTCCCTGTTCAACCCTGCCTCCTTTCTCTTATACTCTCTCTTCCTCCCTGTTCCTCCTTCCCTCCTGTCTCTTACACCCTCTCCTCCCTCCCTGTTCATCCCTCCCTCCTGTCTCTAACACTCTCTCTTCCTCCCTGTTCATCCCTCCCTCCTGTCTCTTACACTCTCTCCTCCCTCCCTGTTCACCCCCCTCCTGTCTCTTACAATCTCTCCCCCTCCCTCTTCATCCCTCCCTCCTGTCTCTTACACTCTCTCTCCCCCCCTGTTCATTCCTCCCCCCGTCTCTTACACCCTCTCCTCCCTCCCTGTTCATCCCTCCCTCCTGTCTCTTAAACCCCCTCCTCCCTCCCTGTTCATCCCTCCCTCCTATCTCTTACACACTCTCTTCCCTCCCTGTTCATCCCTCCCTCCTGTCTCTGACTCTCTCCTTCCTCCATGTTCATCACACCCTCCTGTCTCTTACACTCTCTCCTTCCCTCTCTCTTCATCCCTCCCTCCTGTCTCTTACACTTTCTCCTCCCTCCCTGTTCATCCCTCCCTCCTGTCTCTTACTCTCTCCTTCCTCCATGTTCATCACAACCTCCTGTCTCTTATACTCTCTCCTACCCTCTCTCTTCATCCCTCCCTCCTGTCTCTTACACTCTCTCCTCCTTCCCTGTTCATCCCTCCCTCCTGTCTCTTAACATCTCTCTCCTCCCTCCCTGTTCATCCCTCCCTCCTGTCTCTTAGACTCTCTCCTCCCTCCCTGTTCATCCCTCCCTCCTGTCTCTTACACTCTCTCTCTCCCTACGTGTTCATCCCTCCCTCCTGTCTCTTATGCTCTCTCCTCCCTCCCTGTTCATCCCTCCCTCCTGTCTCTTAACCATCTCCTCCCTCTCTGCTCATCCCTCCCTCCTGTCTCTTACACTCTCTCCTCCCTCCCTGTTCATCCCTCCCTCCTGTCTCTTACACTCTCTCCCTGTTCATCCCTCCCCCCTGTCTCTTACACTCTCTCTCCCCCTCGCTGTTCATTCCTCCCCCGTCTCTTACACTCGCTCCTCTATCCCTGTTCATTCCTCCCTCCTGCCTCTTTCACTCTCGCCTCCCTCCCTGTTTATCCCTCACTCCTGTCTCTTACACTCTCTCCCCCCTCCCTGTTTACCCCTCCCTCCTGATTCTTACACTCCTTCCTCCCTGTTCATCCCTCCCTCCTGTCTCTTACACTCTCTCTTCCCTCCCTGTTCACCCCTCCCTCCTGTCTCTTACTCTCTCCGTCCTCCATGTTCATCACACCCTCCTGTCTCTTACACTCTCTCCTTCCCTCGCCCTTCATCCCTCCCTCCTGTCTCTTACACTCTCTCCTCCCTCCCTGTTCATCCCTCCCTCCTGTCTCTTACTCTCTCCTTCCTCCATGTTCATCACAACCTCCTGTCTCTTACACTCTCTCCTTCCCTCTCTCTTCATCCCTCCCTCCTGTCTCTTACACTCTCTCCTCCCTCCCTGTTCATCCCTCCCTCCTGTCTCTTAGACTCTCTCCTCCCTCCCTGTTCATCTCTCCCTCCTGTCTCTTACACTCTCTCTCTCCCTCCGTGTTCATCACTCCCTCCTGTCTCTTACACTCTCTCCCTGTTCATCCCTCCCCCCTGTCTCTTACACTCTCTCTCCCCCTCGCTGTTCATTCCTCCCCCCTGTCTCTCACACTCGCTCCTCTATCCCTGTTCATTCCTCCCTCCTGCCTCTTTCACTCTCGCCTCCCTCCCTGTTTATCCCTCACTCCTGTCTCTTACACTCTCTCCCCCCTCCCTGTTTACCCCTCCCTCCTGATTCTTACACTCCTTCCTCCCTGTTCATCCCTCCCTCCTGTCTCTTACACTCTCTCTTCCCTCCCTGTTCACCCCTCCCTCCTGTCTCTTACTCTCTCCGTCCTCCATGTTCATCACACCCTCCTGTCTCTAACACTCTCTCCTTCCCTCTCCCTTCATCCCTCCCTCCTGTCTCTCACACTCTCTCCTCCCTCCCTGTTCATCCCTCCCTCCTGTCTCTTACTCTCTCCTTCCTCCATGTTCATCACAACCTCCTGTCTCTTATACTCTCTCCTACCCTCTCTCTTCATCCCTCCCTCCTGTCTCTTACACTCTCTCCTCCCTGTTCATCCCTCTCTCCTGTCTCTTAACATCTCTCTCCTCCCTCCCTGTTCATCCCTCCCTCCTGTCTCTTAGACTCTCTCCTCCCTCCCTGTTCATTTCTCCCTCCTGTCTCTTACACTCTCTCTCTCCCTCCGTGTTCATCCCTCCCTCCTGTCTCTTACGCTCTCTCCTCCCTCCCTGTTCATCCCTCCCTCCTGTCTCTTAACCATCTCCTCCCTCTCTGCTCACCCCTCCCTCCTGTCTCTTACACTCTCTCCTCCCTCCCTGTTCATCCCTCTCTCCTGTCTCTTACACTCTCTCCCTGTTCATCCCTCCCCCCTGTCTCTTACACTCTCTCTCCCCCTCGCTGTTCATTCCTCCCCCCGTCTCTTACACTCGCTCCTCTATCCCTGTTCATTCCTCCCTCCTGCCTCTTTCACTCTCGCCTCCCTCCCTGTTTATCCCTCACTCCTTTCTCTTACACTCTCTCCCCCCTCCGTGTTTACCCCTCCCTCCTGATTCTTACAATCTGTCCCCCTCCCTGTTCAACCCTCCCTCCTGTCTCTTACACTCTCTCTTCCTCCCTGTTCATCCCTCCATCCTGTCTCTTACACCCTCCCCTCCCTCCCTGTTCATCCCTCCCTTCTGTCTCTTGCACTCTCTCTCCCCCTCCCTGTTCATCCCTCCATCCTGTCTCTTACACTCTCTCCTCCCTCCCTGTTCATTCCTCCCTCCTGTCTCTTCCACTATCTCTTCCTCCCTGTCCATCCCTCTCTACTGTCTCTTACACTCCATCCTCCCTCCCTGTTCATCCCTCCCTCCTGTCTCTTACACTCTCTCCTCCCCTCCCTGTTCATTCATCCCTCCTGATTCTTACACTCCTTCCTCCCTCTTCATCCCTCCCTCCTGTCTCTTACACTCTCTCCCCTCCCTGTTCAACCCTGCCTCCTGTCACTTACACTCTCTCTTCCTCCCTGTTCATCCCTCCCTCCTGTCTCTTACACTCTCTCCCTTCCCTGTTCAACCCTGCCTCCTGTCTCTTACACTTTCTCTTCCTCCCTGTTCATCCTTCCCTCCTGTCTCTTACACCCTCCCCTCCCTCCCTGTTCATCCCTCCCTCCTGTCTCTAACACTCTCTCTTCCTCCCTGTTCATCCCTCCCTCCTGTCTTTTACACTCTCTCCTCCCTCCCTGTTCACCCCCCTCCTGTCTCTTGCACTCTCTCTCTCCCTCCCTGTTCATCCCTCCCTCCTGTCTCTTACATTGTCTCTCCCTCCCTGTTCATTCCTCCCTCCTGTCTCTTACACTGTCTCCTCCCTCCCTGCTCATCCTTCCCTCCTGTCTCTTACACTCTCTCCCCCTCCCTCTTCATCCCTCCCTCCTGTCTCTTACACTCTCTCTTCCCCCCTGTTCATTCCTCCCCCCGTCTCTTACACCCTCTCCTCCCTCCCTGTTCATCCCTCCCTCCTGTCTCTTAAACCCCCTCCTCCCTCCCTGTTCATCCCTCCCTCCTATCTCTTACACACTCTCTTCCCTCCCTGTTCATCCCTCCCTCCTGTCTCTTACTCTCTCCTTCCTCCATGTTCATCACACCCTCCTGTCTCTTACACTCTCTCCTTCCCTCTCTCTTCATCCCTCCCTCCTGTCTCTTACACTCTCTCCTCCCTCCCTGTTCATCCCTCCCTCCTGTCTCTTACTCTCTCCTTCCTCCATGTTCATCACAACCTCCTGTCTCATACTCTCTCCTACCCTCTCTCTTCATCCCTCCCTCCTGTCTCTTACACTCTCTCCTCCCTCCCTGTTCATCCCTTCCTCCTGTCTCTTAACATCTCTCTCCTCCCTCCCTGTTAATCCCTCCCTCCTGTCTCTTAGACTCTCTCCTCCCTCCCTGTTCATCCCTCCCTCCTGTCTCTTACACTCTCTCTCTCCCTCCGTGTTCATCCCTCCCTCCTGTCTCTTACGCTCTCTCCTCCCTCCCTGTTCATCCCTCCCTCCTGTCTCTTAACCATCTCCTCCCTCTCTGCTCATCCCTCCCTCCTGTCTCTTACACTCTCTCCCTGTTCATCCCTCCCCCCTGTCTCTTACACTCTCTCTCCCCCTCGCTGTTCATTCCTCCCCCCGTCTCTTACACTCGCTCCTCTATCCCTTGTTTATTCCTCCCTCCTGCCTCTTTCACTCTCGCCTCCCTCCCTGTTTATCCCTCACTCCTGTCTCTTACACTCTCTCCCCCCTCCCTGTTTACCCCTCCCTCCTGATTCTTACACTCCTTCCTCCCTGTTCATCCCTCCCTCCTGTCTCTTACACTCTCTCTTCCCTCCCTGTTCACCCCTCCCTCCTGTCTCTTACTCTCTCCGTCCTCCATGTTCATCACACCCTCCTGTCTCTTACACTCTCTCCTTCCCTCGCCCTTCATCCCTCCCTCCTGTCTCTTACACTCTCTCCTCCCTCCCTGTTCATCCCTCCCTCCTGTCTCTTACTCTCTCCTTCCTCCATGTTCATCACAACCTCCTGTCTCTTACACTCTCTCCTTCCCTCTCTCTTCATCCCTCCCTCCTGTCTCTTACACTCTCTCCTCCCTCCCTGTTCATCTCTCCCTCCTGTCTCTTACACTCTCTCTCTCCCTCCGTGTTCATCCCTCCCTCCTGTCTCTTACACTCTCTACTCCCTCCCTGTTCATCCCTCCCTCCCTCCTGTCTTTTACTCTCTCTCTTGCCTCCCTGTTCATCCCTCCTTCCTGTCTCTTACACCCTCTCCTCCCTCCCTGTTCATCCCTCCCTGTTCATCCCTCCCTCCTGTTTCTTACACTCTCTCCCCCTCCCTGTTCATCCCTCCCTCCTGTCTCTTACGCTCTCTCCTCCCTCCCTGTTCACCTCTCCCTCCTGTCTCTTACACTCTCTCATCCCGCCCCCTGTCTCGTACACTCTCTCCTCCCTCCCTGTTCATCCCTTTCTCCTGTCTCTAACACCCTCTCGCCCCTCCCTGTTCATCCCTCTCTCCTGTCTCTTAACCATCTCCTCCCTCCCTGTTCATCCCTCCCTCCTGTCTCTAACACCCTCTAGCCCCTCCCTGTTCATCCCTCCCTCCTGTCTCTTAACCATCTCCTCCCTCCCTGTTCATCCCTCCCTCCTGTCTCTTACACTCTCTCCTCCCTCCCTGTTCATCCCTCCCTCCTGTCTCTTACACTCTCTCCCTGTTCATCCCTCCCCCTGTCTCTTACACTCTCTCACCCCCTCGCTGTTCATTCCTCCCTCCTGTCTCTTAACATCTTTCTCCTCCCTCCCTGTTCATCCCTCCCTCCTGTCTCCTACACTCTCTCCTCTCCTCCCTCTTCATCCCTCCCTCCGGTCTC
Organism: Pleurodeles waltl; assembly: GCF_031143425.1. NCBI lineage: Eukaryota > Metazoa > Chordata > Amphibia > Caudata > Salamandridae > Pleurodeles > Pleurodeles waltl. Next base: position 21,858,024 of record NC_090451.1, on the reverse strand, counting down.
TTACGCTCTCTCTTCCTCCCTCTTCATCCCTCCCTCCTGTCTCTTACACTCTCTCCTCCCTCCCTGTTCATTCCTCCCTCTTGTCTCTTACATTCTCTCCTCTATCCCTGTTCATCCCTCCCTCCTGCCTCTTACACTCTCTTTTCCCTCCCTGTTTATCCCTCACTCCTGTCTCTTACACTCTCTCCCACCTCCCTGTTCACCCCTCCCTCCTGATTCTTACACTCTGTCCCCCTCCCTGTTCAACCCTCCCTTGTGTCTCTTACACTCTCTCTTCCTCCCTGTTCATCCCTCCCTCCTGTCTCTTACACCCTCCTCTCCCTCCCTGTTCATCCCTCCCTCCTGTCTCTTACACTTTCTCTCCCCCTCCCTGTTCATTCCTCCCTCCTGTCTCTTACACTCTCTCCTTCCTTCCTGTTCATCCCTCCCTCCTGTCTCTTACACTCTGTCCTCCCTCCCTGTTCATTCCTCCCTCCTGTCTCTTACACGCTCTCTTCCTCCCTGTTCATCCCTCCCTCCTGATTCTTACACTCCTTCCTCCCTGTTCATTACTCCCTCCTGTCTCTTACACTCTCTCCTCCCTTCCTGTTCATTCCTCCCTCCTGTCTCTTACACTCTCTCCTCTCTCCCTGTTCATCCCTCCCTCCTGCCTCTTACACTCTCTCCTCCCTCCCTGTTTATCACTCTCTCCTGTCTCCTACACTTTCTCCCCCTCCCTGTTCATCCCTCCCTCCTGATTCTTACACTCCTTCCTCCCTGTTCATCCCTCCCTCCTGTCTCTTACACTCTCTCTCCCTCCCTGTTCAACCCTCCCTCCTGTCTCTTACACACTCTCTTCTTCCCTGTTCATCCCTCCCTCCTATCTCTTACACTCTCTCCTTCCCTCCCTCTTCATCCTTCCCTCCTGTCTCTTACACTCTCTCCCCTCCCTGTTCATCCCTCCCATCTCCTACACCCTCCCCTCCCTCCCTGTTCATCCCTACCTTCTGTCTCTTACACTCTCTCTCCCCCTCCCTGTTCATCCCTCCCTCCTATCTCTTACACTCTCTCTCCCCCCTCCCTGTTCATACCTCCCTCCTGTCTCTTACACTCTCCCTTCTTCCCTGTTCATCCCTCCCTCCTGTCTCTTACACCCTCCCCACCCTCCCTATTCATCCCTCCCTCCTGTCTCTTACACTCTCTCTTCCTCCCTGTTCATCCCTCTCTCCTGTCTCTTACACTCTCTCCTTCCCTCCCTCTTCATCCTTCCCTCCTGTCTCTTAAACTCTCCCCCCCTCCCTGTTCATCCCTCCCTCCTGTCTCCTACACCCTCCCCTCCCTCCCTGTTCATCCCTCCCTCCTGTCTCTTACACTCTCTCTCCCCCCTCCCTGTTCATCCCTCCCTCCCTGTTCATCCCTCCCTCCTATCTCTTACACTCTCTCTCCCCCCTCCCTGTTCATACCTCCCTCCTGTCTCTTACACTCTCCCTTCTTCCCTGTTCATCCCTCCCTCCTGTCTCTTACACCCTCCCCACCCTCCCTATTCATCCCTCCCTCCTGTCTCTCACACTCTCTCTTCCTCCCTGTTCATCCCTCCCTCCTGTCTCTTACACTCTCTCCTTCCCTCCCTCTTCATCCTTCCCTCCTGTCTCTTAAACTCTCCCCCCCTCCCTGTTCATCCCTCCCTCCTGTCTCCTACACCCTCCCCTCCCTCCCTGTTCATCCCTCCCTCCTGTCTCTTACACTCTCTCCCCCTCCCTGTTCATCCCTCCCTCCCTGTTCATCCCTCCCTCCTGTCTCTTACACTCTCTCCTCCCTCCCTGTTCATCCCTCCCTCCTGTCTCTTACACTCTCTCCCCCTCCCTCTTCATCCCTCCCTCCTGTCTCGTACACTCTCTCCCCTCCCTGTTAATCCCTCCCTCCTGTCTCTTACACTCTCTCCCCTCCCTTTTCATCCCTCCCTCCTGTCTCTTATACTCTCTCTTCCTCCCTGTTCATTCCTCCCCCGTCTCTTACACCCTCTCCTCCGTCCCTGTTCATCCCTCCCTCCTGTCTCTTACACCCTCTCTTCCCTCCCTGTTCATCCCCCTCCTGTCTCTTACACTCTCTCCTCCCTCCCTATTCATCCCTCCCTCCTGTCTCCTACACTCTCTCCTCTCCTCCCTCTTCATCCCTCCCTCCGGTCTCTTACACTCTCTCCTCTCCTCCCTGTTCATCCGTCCCTCCTATCTCTTACCCTCTCTCCTCCCTCCCTGTTCATCCTTCCCTCCTGTCTCTTACACCCTCTCCTCCCTCCCTGTTCATCCTTCCTTCCTGTCTCTTACACTCTCTCCTCCCTCCCTGCTCATCCTTCCCTCCTGTCTCTTATGCCCTCTCCTCCCTCCCTGTTCATCCCTCCCTCCTGTCTCTTACACTCTCTCCTCCCTCCCTGCTCATCTTTCCCTCCTGTCTCTTACACTCTCTCCTCCCTACCTGTTCATCCCTCCCTCCTGTTTTACACTCTCCTTCCTTCCCTGTTCATCCCTCCCTCCTGTCTCTTACGCACTCTTCTTCCTCCCTGTTCATCCCCGCCTCCTCTCTCTTACACTCTTTCCTCCCTCCCTGTTCATCCCTCCCTCCTGTCTCTTACACTCTCTCCTCCCTCCCTGTTCATCCCTCCCTCCTGTCTCTTACACTCTCTCTCCCTTCCTGTTCATCCCTCCCTCCTGTCTTTTACACCGTCCCCTCCCTCCCTGATCATCCCTCCCTCCTGTCTCTTACACTCTCTCTTCCTCCCTATTCATCCCTTCCTCCTGTCTCTTACACGCTCTCCCCCCTCCCTCTTCATCCCTGCCTCCTGCCTCTTACACTCTCTCCCCTCCCTCCCTGTTCATCCCTCCCTCCTGTCTCTTACACTCTCTCCTCCCTCCCTGTTTATCTCTCCCTCCCGTCTCTTACACCCTCTCCTCCCTCCGTGTTCATCACCTCCTCCTGTCTCTTACACCCTGTCCTCCCTCCCTGTTCATCCCTCCATCCTGCCTCTAACACTCTCTCCTCCCTCCCTGTTCATCCCTCCCCCTGTCTCTTGCACTCTAACCTCCCTCCCTGTTCATCCCTCCCTCCTGTCTCTTACACTCCCTCCTCCCTCCCTGTTAATCCCTTCCTCCTGTCTCTTACTCTCTCTCCTCCCTCCCTGTTAGTCCCTCCCTCCTGTCTCTTACTCTCTCTCCTCCCTCCCTGTTCTTCCATCCCTCCTGTCTCTTACACTCTCCTCCCTCCCTGTTCATCCCTCCTTCCTGTCATTTACACTCTCTCTCTCTCCCTGCAGAGGTCTGTGTGTAACCGGAGGGGAGTGCACTATCGCACAGTATGAAACCTCCAGTAGTTAATGCCCTGCAGAGGTCAGTGTGTAATCGGAGGGGAGTGCACTGTCGCACAGTATGAAACCTCTGCTAGTTAATGCCCTGCAGAGGTCTGTGTGTAACCGGAGGGGAGTGCACTGTCGCACAGTATGAAACCTCTGCTAGTTAATGCCCCGCAGAGGTCTGTGTGTAACTGGAGGGGAGTGCACTGTCGCACAGTCAGAAGCCTCTGCTAGTTAATGCCCCGCAGAGGTCTGTGTGTAACAAGAGGAGAGTGCACTGTCGCAAAGTATGAAACCTCTGCTAGTTAATGCCCGCAGAGGTCTGTGTGTAAGCAGACGGGAGTGCACTATCGCACAGTATGAAACCTCTGCTAGTTAATGCCCTGCAGAGGTCTGTGTGTAACCGGAGGGGAGTGCACTGGTGCACAGTATGAAGCCTCTGCTAGTTAATGCCCTGCAGAGGTCTGTGTGTAACCGGAGGGGAGTGCACTGTCGCACAGTATGAAACCTCTGCTAGTTAATGCCCCGCAGAGGTCTGTGTGTAACTGGAGGGGAGTGCACTGTCGCACAGTCAGAAGCCTCTGCTAGTTAATGCCCCGCAGAGGTCTGTGTGTAAAGAGAGGAGAGTGCACTGTCGCACACTATGAAACCTCTGCTAGTTAATGCCCGCAGAGGTCTGTGTGTAACAAGAGGGGAGTGCACTGTCGCACAGTATGAAACCTCTGCTAGTTAATGCCCGCAGAGGTCTGTGTGTAAGCAGACGGGAGTGCACTATCGCACAGTATGAAACCTCTGCTAGTTAATGCCCTGCAGAGGTCTGTGTGTAACCGGAGGGGAGTGCACTGGTGCACAGTATGAAGCCTCTGCTAGTTAATGCCCTGCAGAGGTCTGTGTGTAACCGGAGGGGAGTGCACTGTCGCACAGTATGAAACCTCTGCTAGTTAATGCCCCGCAGAGGTCTGTGTGTAACCGGAGGGGAGTGCACTGTCGCACAGTCAGAAGCCTCTGCTAGTTAATGCCCTGCAGAGGTCTGTGTGTAACCGGAGGGGAGTGCACTGTCGCACAGTATGAAACCTCTGCTAGTTAATGCCCCGCAGAGGTCTGTGTGTAAAGAGAGGAGAGTGCACTGTCGCACACTATGAAACCTCTGCTAGTTAATGCCCGCAGAGGTCTGTGTGTAAGCAGAGGGGAGTGCACTATCGCACAGTATGAAACCTCTGCTAGTTAATGCCCTGCAGAGGTCTGTGTGTAACCGGAGGGGAGGGCACTATCGCACAGTATGAAACCTCTGCTAGTTAATGCCCTGCAGAGGTCTGTGTGTAACCGGAGGGGAGTGCACTGTCGCACAGTATCAAACCTCTGCTAGTTAATGCCCCGCAGAGGTCTGTGTGTAACCGGAGGGGAGTGCACTGTCGCACAGTATGAAGCCTTTGCTAGTTAATGCTCTGCAGATTTCTGTGTGTGACCGGAGGGGAGTGCACTGTTGCACAGTATGAAACCTCTGCTAGTTAATGCCCCGCAGAAGTCGGTGTGTGACCATAAGGGAGTGCACTATCGCACAGTATGAAACCTCCAGTAGTTAATGCCCTGCATAGGTCTGTGTTTAACCAGAGTAGAGTGCACTGTTGCACAGTATGAAAACTCTGCTAGTTAATGCCCTGCAGAGGTCTGTGTGTAACCGGAGGGGAGTGCACTATCGCGCAGTATGAAACCTCTGCTAGTTAATGCCCTGCAGAGGTCTGTGTGTAACCGGAGGGGAGTGCACTATCGCACAGTATGAAACCTCCAGTAGTTAATACCCAGCAGAAGTCTGTGTATGGCCAGCGGGGAGTGCACTATCGCACAGTATGAAACCTCCAGTAGTTAATGCCCCACAGAGGTCTGTGTGTTACCAGCGGGGAGTGCACTATCGCACATGATGAAACCTCTACAGTTAATGCCGTGCAGAGGTCTGTGTGTAACCGGAGGGGAGGGCACTATCGCACAGTATGAAAACTCTGCTAGTTAATACCCCGCAGAAGTCTGTGTATGGTCAGCGGGGAGTGCACTGTCGCACAGTATGAAACCTCTATAGTTAATGCCCTGCAGAGGTCTGTGTGTAACCGGAGGGGAGGGCACTATCGCACAGTATGAAACCACCAGTAGTTAATGCCCTGCATAGGTCTGTGTGTAACCAGAGTAGAGTGCACTGTTGCACAGTATGAAACCTCTGCTAGTTAATGCCCCGCAGAAGTCGGTGTGTGACCATAAGGGAGTGCACTATCGCACAGTATGAAACCTCCAGTAGTTAATGCCCCACAGAGGTCTGTGTGTTACCAGCAGGGAGGGCACTATCGCGCAGTATGAAACCTCTGCTAGTTAATGCCCGCAGAGGTCTGTGTGTAACCGGAGGGGTGTGCACTATTGCACATGATGAAACCTCTGCTAGTTAATGTCCTGCAGATGGTCTGTGTGTGACCAGGGGGGAGGGCACTATCGCCGGTGGATGCATGGTGACATCCGCTGGTGCATGCATGGTGAGATCTGCGGGTGCATGCATGGTGTCCTCTGTGGGTGCATCCATGGTGTCATCTGTGGATGTATGTTGACATCAGTTGGTGCATGCATGGTGACATCCGCAGATGCATGCATGGTGACATCCGCGGGTGCATGCATGGTGACGTCTGTTGATGCATGCACTTGTGACATCCGCTGGTGCATGTGTAGTATAATCCAATTCAAAGAGAACAGGGAATTTCATAAAGGATTTATTCCACTCTGTGAGACACCCAGCTTTGCGTCCGCCCTCAGGCTCAACCGCTGCCCGAATGTCCACCTTCTACAATCCTTTCATCCATATACATTCTATTCGAGTGTCCCCTGAGGTTCCTTAAAGGAAACCCTGCATCTTAAATATAACACATTTCCTCCCTTTAAACAAATTGAAACAAATAAAACATTTAGAAAAATTAAATGACATAAGATTAAAGTGCCCTCTCCTTGTTTACACATAGTCCACCAAACGGGTTGACATTTGTCTGAACGACCCTCAAGTTTTACTCGTGAGGCTATGGAGTCTTCCTTTGCACTCTCCTCCATGCCACTCTGTACATCACTGTGAGAAGGTAGCCTCTTTCTAGCCTTGTTACCCCCACTTTTGGCCTGTTTGTGAGTGTATGTCAGGGTGTTTGTCACTGTTTTCACTGTCTCACTGGGATCCTGATAGCCAGGCCTCAGTGCTCATAGTGAAAACACTATGTTTTCAGTATGTTTGTTATGTGTCACTGGGATCCTGCTGGTCAGGACCCCAGTGCTCATAGGTTTGTGGCCTATATGTATGTGTCACTGGGACCCTGTCACACAGGGCCCCAGTGCTCATAGGGGTGCATGTATATGTTCCCTGTGTGGTGCCTAACTGTCTCACTGAGGCTCTGCTAACCAGAACCTCAGTGGTTATGCTCTCTCATTACTTTCAAATTGTCACTAACAGGCTAGTGACCAATTTTACCAATTTACATTGGCTTACTGGAACACCCTTATAATTCCCTAGTATATGGTACTGAGGTACCCAGGGTATTGGGGTTCCAGGAGATCCCTATGGGCTGCAGCATTTCTTTTGCCACCCATAGGGAGCTCTGACAATTCTTACACAGGCCTGCCACTGCAGCCTGAGTGAAATAACGTCCACGTTATTTCACAGCCATTTTACACTGCACTTAAGTAACTTATAAGTCACCTATATGTCTAACCTTTACCTGGTAAAGGTTAGGTGCAAAGTTACTTAGTGTGAGGGCACCCTGGCACTAGCCAAGGTGCCCCCACATTGTTCAGAGCCAATTCCCTGAACTTTGTGAGTGCGGGGACACCATTACATGCGTGCACTACATATAGGTCACTACCTATATGTAGCTTCACCATGGTAACTCCGAATATGGCCATGTAACATGTCTATGATCATGGAATTGCCCCCTCTATACCATCCTGGCATAGTTGGCACAATCCCATGATCCCAGTGGTCTGTAGCACAGACCCTGGTACTGCCAAACTGCCCTTCCTGGGGTTTCACTGCAGCTGCTGCTGCTGCCAACCCCTCAGACAGGCAGCTGCCCTCCTGGGGTCCAGCCAGGCCTGGCCCAGGATGGCAGAACAAAGAACTTCCTCTGAGAGAGGGTGTGACACCCTCTCCCTTTGGAAAATGGTGTGAAGGCAGGGGAGGAGTAGCCTCCCCCAGCCTCTGGAAATGCTTTGTTGGGCACAGATGTGCCCAATTCTGCATAAGCCAGTCTACACCGGTTCAGGGACCCCTTAGCCCCTGCTCTGGCACAAAACTGGACAAAGGAAAGGGGAGTGACCACTCCCCTGACCTGCACCTCCCCTGGGAGGTGTCCAGAGCTCCTCCAGTGTGCTCCAGACCTCTGCCATCTTGGAAACAGAGGTGCTGCTGGCACACTGGACTGCTCTGAGTGGCCAGTGCCACCAGGTGACGTCAGAGACTCCTGCTGATAGGCTCCTTCAGGTGTTAGTAGCCTTTCCTCTCTCCTAGGTAGCCAAACCCTCTTTTCTGGCTATTTAGGGTCTCTGTCTCTGGGGAAACTTCAGATAACGAATGCAAGAGCTCATCCGAGTTCCTCTGCATCTCTCTCTTCACCTTCTGATAAGGAATCGACCGCTGACCGCGCTGGAAGCCTGCAAACCTGCAACATAGTAGCAAAGACGACTACTGCAACTCTGTAACGCTGATCCTGCCGCCTTCTCGACTGTTTTCCTGCTTGTGCATGCTGTGGGGGTAGTCTGCCTCCTCTCTGCACCAGAAGCTCCGAAGAAATCTCCCGTGGGTCGACGGAATCGTCCCCCTGCAACCGCAGGCACCAAAAAGCTGCATTACCGGTCCCTTGGGTCTCCTCTCAGCACGACGAGCGAGGTCCCTCGAATCCAGCGACACCGTCCAAGTGACCCCCACAGTCCAGTGACTCTTCAGCCCAAGTTTGGTGGAGGTAAGTCCTTGCCTCACCTCGCTGGGCTGCATTGCTGGGAACCGCGACTTTGCAAGCTACTCCGGCCCCTGTGCACTTCCGGCGGAAATCCTTCGTGCACAGCCAAGCCTGGGTCCACGGCACTCTAACCTGCATTGCACGACTTTCTAAGTTGGTCTCCGGCGACGTGGGACTCCTTTGTGCAACTTCGGCGAGCACCGTTTCACGCATCCTCGTAGTGCCTGTTTCTGGCACTTCTCCGGGTGCTACCTGCTTCAGTGAGGGCTCTTTGTCTTGCTCGACGTCCCTTCTCTCTGCAGGTCCAATTTGCGACCTCCTGGTCCCTCCTGGGCCCCAGCAGCGTCCAAAAACGCCAAACGCACGATTTGCGTGTAGCAAGGCTTGTTGGCGTCCATCCGGCGGGAAAACACTTTTGCACGACTCTCCAAGGCGTGGGGAATCCATCCTCCAAAGGGGAAGTCTCTAGCCCTTGTCGTTCCTGCAGTATTCACAGTTCTTCAGCCTAGTAAGAGCTTCTTTGCACCAACCGCTGGCATTTCTTGGGCATCTGCCCATCTCCGATCTGCTTGTGACTTTTGGACTTGGTCCCCTTGTTCCACAGGTACCCTCAGTCAGGAATCCATCGTTGTTGCATTGCTGATTTGTGTTTTCCTTGCATTTTTCCTCTAACACGACTATTTTGTCCTTAGGGGAACTTTAGTGCACTTTGCACTCACTTTTCAGGGTCTTGGGGAGGGTTATTTTGCTAACTCTCACTATTTTCTAATAGTCCCAGCGACCCTCTACAAGGTCACATAGGTTTGGGGTCCATTCGTGGTTCGCATTCCACTTCTGGAGTATATGGTTTGTGTTGCCCCTATCCCTATGTTTCCCCATTGCATCCTATTGTAACTATACATTGTTTGCACTGTTTTCTAAGACTATACTGCATATTTTTTGCTATTGTGTATATATATCTTGTGTATATTTCCTATCCTCTCACTGAGGGTACACTCTAAGATACTTTGGCATATTGTCATAAAAATAAAGTACCTTTATTTTTAGTATAACTGTGTATTGTGTTTTCTTATGATATTGTGCATATGACACTAAGTGGTACTGTAGTAGCTTCACACGTCTCCTAGTTCAGCCTAAGCTGCTCTGCTAAGCTACCATTATCTATCAGCCTAAGCTGCTAGACACCCTATACACTAATAAGGGATAACTGGGCCTGGTGCAAGGTGCAAGTACCCCTTGGTACTCACTACAAGCCAGTCCAGCCTCCTACAATCACTCTCCCTACAATAAACATCAGAAGGATTCTCACACTCCTCACTTTCAGTACATGCAGCATCTTGACTTGCGTTCTCAACCACAAGTTCACCACCCTTTCCGTGTACAATGGGTCCCGACACAGCAGTATGCCCATGGGAAACAACGGAACGTCCATCCTGTGTCTCCCCACCCACCAAAACACACTTGGCCAGTTTACTCACATTCCAAACTTTCCCATCCTGTGTAACACAGTTTTTTCTAAAAACTTTTACCACTTTCACCTCCTTACCAACCTGGACATACCTTTCTTTAACAACCCGGGCTTCCTTACCCTAACCCAATCTCCCACCACAAACGTGGGATCTTTCACTCTCCACTTTCTATCATATGCCTCCTTACATTTCTCTTGTTTCAGTCTCACGTGATCCCTTATCACCTCCACATTAACATTTTCATGCTCTTTGCTATGTTTCTTTTTAAACCACCATGGACATAGTTTGGATACAGGATCTCTACCCCTCAACAATCTGAACGGGCTCACACCAGTGGTACTGTGGGGAGTGATACGATAATACCACAATTTCTCTCTCACTTTCTCCTTCCACATCCCGCCAAAACCACGTGCCCAACAAATGCACTCCTTCAAAACCTGATTAAATCTCTCAACCTTTCCATTCTCTTGTGGTTCATAAAGTGAAGTTGTAGCATGCTTAATATTGCAATACTTGAGAAACTTCTGCATCTCCTTCAACACCAGTTGAACACCATTGTCTGACACTAAAGTCTCGGGATAACCTTCCTTGGCAAAAACTTCTTTGAAAAACTCAATCACAATGGTAGTCATGACCTGGGGCAACAATTTCACTTCAGGCCACTTGGAGTGGTAGTCTACTAAGACCAAAGCGAATCGGGCCTCATGAGGCAAAAATAAAAACTGACCAGAAAATCATAACCCGGTTTCTGCCATGGAGCCTCAGGCCAACGAACAGGGCGCAATGGGGCTGGCGTTGTCCTTAACATCTTCTCAGCACTCACACATACTCCACATTCCCTGACCATTCTCTCCGCCATTTTGTGCATTCCTGGCCACCAAAAGGAAGTACGTATAAGCCTTTTCATGGATGACATCCCAGGATGACCTTCGTGTGCCAACTTCAAAATGACTGTTTGCATGCCTACTGGTGGAACACATTTTCCCCCCTTGAATACCAACTAATTTTCAATTTCTAGATCAGTAGTTCCCAACCTGTGGGCCGGGGACCCCTGGGGGTCCGCGGCTGCTTAAAAAATTTAATAATATTTGGTCCCAGCTATCAGTAATGACTCCTTGGGGGTCCCCGTGTTACAATAATGATTCAGTGGGGGTCCCCGGGCTCCAGTATTGATAAAATGGGGGTCCACAGAAGTCAAAAGGTTGGGAACCACTGTTCTAGATCATCTCTCACTTTAAAGAAGGGCATCACTTCTTCCAGGATACATTCTTTCCTTGGCCAACCAACTCTCAAATACTGTCTCACCTCTTGTAAAGTCAAATCTTCCTGATCTTTATCAAACCAATCTTTCTCTTCAATGGCTTTAAATTCTTCCGAAACAAATTCAGACACCACAGACACAATGTCAGAGTCTCCAGATTCGTACTCCTGCCGAACATTAGAATCATCCTGTGGAAGACGTGACAGACAATCAGCCACTGAATTTCTTTTTCCAAGAACATACTCCACCTGAAAGGAATACTCTTGTAACTTTGAGACCAATCTTGCAATACGGGCTGTCGATTCCACCCTCCACCTGGAGAAAGGATCCCCAACAAAGGTTTGTGATCAGTCTGAAGAATAAACCGGGAACCCCAAATATAGTTCTGAAAATGCTCAATCGGCCAGACACAAGCTAGTAATTCCTTTTCAATCACTGCATACCTTCTTTCCGTATCGGTTAAAGTACGTGACGCAAAAGCAACATTCCACATATCTTTGCCACTGTTCTGGGATAACACATCACCTACACCATACATGCTAGCATCCACCGTTATTACACACTGGGCCTGGTCGTTAAATGGTTTGAGCGTAGGTGCACTAGCAGTCTCCTTCTTGATGGTCTCAAATGTATTCTCCTGCCTTCCAGACCATACTCCACACCCTTTCTCGTCAATTCCCTCAAAGGTTCTATTTTTATAGCAAAGTTTTCAATAAATTTGCTGTAATATTCGCACAATCCTGCAAAAGACAACAATTTCTCATCACAATCTGGAGCTGGTGCCTCAATAATGGCCTTGTCTAGGGATTGTTTAGGAACAACTCCCTCACCCGAGACGGAACGTCCCAGATAATTAACGGATTTAGCAAACAAATGGCATTTCTTAAATTTCAGAGTCAATCCACTCATGCTGAATATTTCGCACACTTTAAGTAGATGAGTTTTGTGTTCCTCCTCATCCTTAGAATAAACCAAAACATCATCTTGAAAACATTTCACACACTTGTCCATGTCCTTGAACAGTTAAACGTGGCCTTTGAAACCCTGGTGCCGCGGAGGCCACGCCAGAAGGCATACGTTTGAATTGGAACAAACCCTGTGAAGTAATGAAAGCAGTCAAATGTCTGGAGTCCACCGTGAGCTCAATTTGGTGGTATGCCGACCGTAAATCTAGTATGGAAAAAATCTTTGCTCCATCCAGGAGACTAACCACTTCATTTATGTTGGGTAATGGGTGACAATTGACTATAATATTATCATTCAACGCTCCCAAATCCACACATAATCTCAAAGAATTATCCAATTTCCTGGCTAAAACAATAGGTGAAACCCATTCGGATGACTCAATTTCCTCGATAATCCCTTCCTTCACCATTTCTGTCAACATATTTTTCAATTCCTCACGCACCCCTAGGGGAACTTTCCTTAAATTCTGCACTACTGGTCTAGCATTACTTTTCAATCTAATCTTGTGGGTATAATCTTTCAGCTTACCAAGAGTATCAGAAAACACACTAGGAAATCTAGAGACAATCCCTTTGGCTTTATCACTTTCCTCAACCAACATTAGAGGTTCCCGAGCTCTAGGATTTAAAATTATTCCCAACTCAGCCTGGTCTCTCCACCCCAAAACATTAACCCCTCTCTCAGCCACATACAATTTAATTTGTGCAAAACGATCCTTAAAACAAATTTCAGTTTTAACACACCCAATGATGTTAATAGCAGTACCCTCGAATCCTTCCGCCACAATATCCGAACACGCTAAATTGGACATAGTCCACACAGGACTACATTTCTGAGCCAAATAATCCCATGTGATGATAGTCCAAGGGGATCCAGAATATGCCATAAGCTCCGCCTCCTGCCCCTCAATAAAAACTATGCATTTAGGTTGTTTTACCACATTCCTTTCTTTGTTCACAGTCATTCTTGACAGACAACACAGCACGTCTTTCTCTTTCCTCGCAGACACATGCCACTTTGTTTCTACAGTCAATATCAATCTTCTTAACTTCTTTACACACTCGCGCAAAATGCCCCACTTTTCTACATTTTTTACATTCTTTGCCGGGCACTTGGGAAAATTGTCCAGATGATTAGAACTGCCACAAAGGTAACATAACAACCTATTACTTTTAACAATGTTGTCATCTTTTTTGTTCCATGCAGCCTTTCTGGTAGTAGTATCATTGTTAAATCCCCCACTACCAATAGCTCCAACTACTTCCATGTCCATCAACTTATTCTTCTCAGTCTCCTGCACTGCCTTCATCCATTTTTCTGATTGTTCCAAAACCTTGGCGGTATTGATCACATCCTGTAACTTCAGATCACCCGTGACCCACAATTGTTCTTGGATTCTCCTGCTCTTTACATGAACAATAGTCTGATCTCTAATCATTTAATCTGTAATAGGCCCAAAATTGCAGTGCATGGATAAGCCACGTAACCCTGTCAAAAACTCGTCGAATGTCTCATCCAGTTGTTGGCTTCTGGTATAAAACTTGAACCTGTTTAAAGCTATGCTTGTAGTTGGTTTGAATCTGTTCTCTAGTTTATTCAAGGCATCCTGTAATATGTCAATTTCCTCATCCTGAAGAACTCCTTGAGGGTCCTATAAAATAAATGAGTTGCCCTTCGGAGCCCAAACAGTGTAATAAAATATTTGTCTTTCTTTCCTGAGACATGCCATCTTCCTCAATGGCTTTCAAGTAAGTCAAAAATTCCTCTTTCCATCTGGACCACGGTATGGGTGGGTTCCCTTTAACTTGCAGAAATTTCGTTGGTGGCTCAAAATGCATCTTCTCCTCTCTCTAACACCTTCCTCTTAAGTAAGTCGCTTAAAAGTAAAGGAAGGAGCAGGAAGTAAAACAACAATTTCCAAGACTTCCTTCCTGTGAAATAGGAAAGGAAATAGCACTTCTGGGCCAATAATACGAAGAGCAGTCTGCCAAACTCAACCAACATTGTTATATAGTATAGGTAAATAATGGTAAAGTATACTTTGTTTCACTTTAAATGTTGTATTTTATGTGTACAAGTATACTCTGTTTGATTTCACTTCGATTACACACTTAAATGGAGCACGATGAAAGTAAAAACGTCTCTAACTATCCGCTCCCGAACAGAAGGACACGCGCTCGTTAAATTCTAAGCGCGAGAAAACGAGCGTCTTCCAATGTACGCTCGTGAGCAACAGGAAGCACGCTAATCCTATGCGTAAGAATGCGGTGAACGTGAAACGCGCTAATCCTAAACGCGAGGATGAGGTGAGCGTGTCTTAAATTACGCTTGCGAACAACAGCAGGGAGCTGTTGCGGCTGTGCGGCAATCGGTGCTACGCAACGAATGAAGACTCAGGGTGTGACGAAGATTCAGGGTGTAATCAAGAAATACAAAAATAAATACTTTCTCAAGGATGTTCAGTACGAAGACGCTTAATATTGCTTCAGTCCTCCTCCTGGAATCTTCTGGGACGGAAACAGCAACTAAAACAGTCTCAACACAGGAGGAAATCCACAAATTGTCCTCCAAATACGCATGGATTCGTACGATGCTCGTCGCCAATTCTGTAGTATAATCCAATTCAAAGACAACGGGGAATTTTATAAAAGATTTATTCCACTCTGTGAGGCACCTAGCTTCGCGTCCGCCCTCAAGCTCAACCGCTGCCCGAATGTCCACCTTCTACAATTCTTTCATCCATTCATATTCTATTCGAGTGTCCTCGAGGTTCCTGAAAGGAAACCCTGCATCTTAAATATGACAGCATGCATGGTGACATCTGTGGGTGGATGCATGATGACATCTGTGGATGCATGCATGGTGTCATCTGTGGGTGCAAGCATGCTGTCATCTGTGGATGCATGCATGGGGACATCTGTGGGTGCATGCATGGTGTCATCTGTGAATGCATGCATGGTGACATCTGTGGGTGCATCTGTGGATGCATGCATGGTGAGCACACGGGAACGGTGTTGGGTGGAGCAGCACGTACAGGAGAGGACTAGAAAATCTGCACTCTCGTGGAGTGCTGCAAGAGAAAGGAAATAGTTCCCTGAAAGTGAACAGTGGAAGGACACCAGGATAGTAAAGAGGATATGCTGCAGAGGAAGGACAAACACGTGAACAGGATGGCACACCATCCAATCAGATGCAAGCAAACAAGAGTAACAATAAAGCCAGCCAATAGCAAGCAATGGGCAGGCTCGAAGAACACCGTCCTTTGTGGGATGGTCATTTGTAAGCAGAGGGCGGACGGCTCACTGCGTGCAAAACTTAACAAGTGCATCTTGGGAGATGGGAGGAAACTCCACCATGGAGACACTGACAGCGCCACCCGAGGGCCAGAGCCAGAGTGGTTGCAGCCAGCAGGTAGCAGTAGCCTCACTGGGGAAGCGCCTCCTGTGGTAGGTGGGGCAGGAACCGTCGTGGTAAGTGCACATGGCCAGTGTTTTGTGATTGCACTCTGTGTCTCACTCATAAGTGGCTTGCTTTATGAAGAGGGGATGGCACTTTCACCAATCAGGAGACATGTTTGTTGCTGCCCTTCAGTGACATGGAGAGGGGACATGTCTCCCACCCCCAAGCACTTGCTGCAGAAAGGAGGCCATGCTGCTGCCCTTCAGTGACATGGAGAGTGGACATGTCTCCCACCTCCAGGCACTTGCTGCAGAAAGGAGGCCACGCTGCTGCCCTTCGGTGACATGGAGAGGGGACATGTCTCCCCCCCAGGCACTTGCTGCAGGAAGGAGGCTTTGCTACTCCTTTCGGTGACATGGAGAGGGGACATGTCTCCCACCCCCATGCACTTGCTGCAGAAAGGAGGCCACGCTGCTCCCTTCGGTGACATGGAGAAGGGACATGTCTCCCACCTCCAGGCACTTGCTGCAGAAAGGAGGCTACGGTGGTACCCTTCGGTGACATGGAGAGGGGACATGTCTCCTACCCCCAGCTACTTTCTGCAGAAAGGAGGCCACGCTGCTCCCTTCATTGACATGGAGAGGGGACATGTCTCCCACCTCCAGGCACTTGCTGCAGAAAGGAGGCCTCGCTGCTGTCCTTCGGTGACATGGAGAGGGGACATGTCTCCCACCCCCAGGCACTTTCTGCGGAAAGGAGGCTACGCTGGTGCCATTTGGTGACATGGAGAGGGGACATGTCTCCCACCTCCAGGCACTTACTTCAGAAAGGAGGCCATGCTCCTCCCTTCGGTGACATGGAGAGGGGACATGTCTCCCTCCTCCAGGCACTTGCTACAGAAAGGAGACCACGCTGCTCCCTTCATTGACATGGACAGGGGACATGTCTCCCTCCCTCAGGCACTTGCTGCAGAAAGGAGGCCACGCTGCTCCCTTCAGTGACATGGAGAGGGGACATGTCTCCCAGCTCCAGGCACTTGCTGCAGAAAGGAGGCCACGCTGCTCCCTTTGGTGACATGGAGAGGGGACATGTCTCCCACCCCAGGCACATGCTGCAGAAAGGAGGCCTCGCTGCTGTCCTTCGGTGACATTGGAGAGGGGACATGTCTCCCACCTCCAGGCACTTGCTGAAGAAAGGAGGCCACGCTGCTCCCTTCATTGACATGGAGAGGGGACATGTCTCCCTCCCTCAGGCACTTGCTGCAGAAAGGAGGCCACGCTGCTGCCCTTCGGTGACATGGAGAGGGGACATGTCTCCCCCCCCCAGGCACTTGCTGCAGAAAGGAGGCCTCGCTGCTCCCTTCAGTGACATGGAGAGGGGACATGTCTCCCACCCCTAGGCACTTGCTGCAGAAAGGAGGCCACGCTGCTCCCTTCAGTGACATAGAGAGGGGACATGTCTCCCTCCTCCAGGCACTTGCTGCAGAAAGGAGGCTTCGCTGCTCCCTTCGGTGACATGGAGAGGGGACATGTCTCCCTCCTCCAGGCACTTGCTGCAGAAAGAAGGAGGCCACGCTGCTCCTTTCAGTGACATGGAGAGGGGACATGTCTCCCACCCAGGCACTTGCTGCAGGAAGGAGGCCATCTTGCTGCCCTTCAGTGACATGGAGAGGGGACATGTCTCCCACCTCCAGGCACTTGCTGCAGAAAGGAGGCCACGCTGCTCCCTTCAGTGACATGGAGAGGGGACATTTCTCCCTCCCTCAGGCACTTGCTGCAGAAAGGAGGCCACGCTGCTGCCCTTCGGTGACATGGAGAGGGGACATGTCTCCCTCCTCCAGGCACTTGCTGCAGAAAGAAGGAGGCCACGCTGCTCCTTTCAGTGACATGGAGAGGGGACATGTCTCCCACCTCAGGCACTTGCTGCAGAAAGGAGGCCTCGCTGGTGCCCTTCGGTGACATGGAGAGGGGACATGTCTCCCACCCTCCAGGCACTTGCTGCAGAAAGAAGGCCTCGCTGGTGCCCTTCGGTGACATGGAGAGGGGAAATGTCTCCCACCCCCAGGCACTTGCTGCAGAAAGGAGGCCACGCTGCTGCCCTTCAGTGACATGGAGAGGGGACATGTCTCCCACCCCCAGGCACTTGCTGCAGAAAGGAGGCCACGCTGCTCCCTTCGGTGACATGGAGAGGGGACATGTCTCCCACCTCCAGGCACTTGCTGCAGAAAGGAGGCCACGCTGCTGCCCTTCATTGACATGGAGAGGGGACATGTCTCCCACCCCCAGGCACTTGCTGCAGAAAGGAGGCCACGCTGCTCCCTTCAGTGACATGGAGAGGGGACATGTCTCCCCCCAGGCACTTGCTACAGAAAGGAGGCCACGCTGCTCCCTTCAGTGACATGTAGAGGGGACATGTCTCCCCCCCAGGCACTTGCTGCAGAAAGGAGGCCACGCTGCTCCCTTCGGTGACATGAAGAGGGGACATGTCTCCACCCTCAGGCACTTGCTGCAGAAAGGAGGCCTCGCTGCTCCCTTCAGTGACATGGAGAGGGGACATGTCTCCCTCCCTGAGGCACTTGCTGCAGAAAGGAGGCTTCGCTGCTCCCTTCGGTGACTTGGAGAGGGGACATGTCTCCCACCCCCAGGCACTTGCTGCAGAAAGGAGGCCACGCTGCTGCCCTTCGGTGACATGGAGAGGGGACATGTCTCCCACCCCAGGCACTTGCTGCAGAAAGGATGCCACGGCGCTCCCTTCGGTGACATGGAGAGGGGACATGTCTCCCACCCCAGGCACTTACTGCAGAAAGGAGGCCTCGCTGCTGTCCTTCGGTGACATGGAGAGGGGACATGTCTCCCACCCTCCAGGCACTTGCTGCAAAAAGGAGGCCACGCTGCCCCCTTCGTTGACATGGAGAGGGGACATGTCTCCCTCCCTCAGGCACTTGCTGCAGAAAGGAGGCTTCGCTGCTCCCTTCGGTGACATGGAGAGGGGACATGTCTCCCACCTCCTGGCACTTGCTGCAGAAAGGAGGCCACGCTGCTGCCCTTCGGTGACATGAAGAGGGGACATGTCTCTACCCTCAGGCACTTGCTGCAGAAAGGAGGCCTCGCTGCTCCCTTCAGTGACATGGAGAGGGGACATGTCTCCCACCCCCAGGCACTTACTGCAGAAAGGAGGCCACGCTGCTGCCCTTCGGTGACATGGAGAAGGGACATGTCTCCCACCTCCAGGCACTTGCTGCAGAAAGGAGGCCACGCTGCTCCCTTCGGTGACATGGAGAAGGGACATGTCTCCCACCTCCAGGCACTTGCTGCAGAAAGGAGGCCACGCTGCTCCCTTCGGTGACATGGAGAAGGGACATGTCTCCCACCTCCAGGCACTTGCTGCAGAAAGGAGGCCACGCTGCTCCCTTCAGTGACATGTCTCCTACCCCAGGCACTTGCTGCAGAAAGGAGGCCAGGCTGCTCCGTTCAGTGACATGGAGAGGGGACATGTCTCCCTCCTCCAGGCACTTGCTGCAGAAAGAAGGAGGCCACGCTGCTCCCTTCAGTGACATGGAGAGGGGAGATGTCTCCCCCCCAGGCACTCGCTGCAGGAAGGAGGCCATGCTGCTGCCCTTCAGTGACATGGAGAGGGGACATGTCTCCCACCTCCAGGCACTTGCTGCAAAAAGGAGGCTACGCTGCTGCCCTTCAGCGACATGGAGAGGGGACATGTCCCCCACCTCTGGGCACTTGCTGCAGAAAGGAGGCTTCGCTGCTCCCTTCGGTGACATGGAGAGGGGACATGTCTCCCACCCTCCAGGCACTTGCTGCAGAAAGAAGGCCTCGCTGGTGCCCTTCGGTGACATGGAGAGGGGAAATGTCTCCCACCCCCAGGCACTTGCTGCAGAAAGGAGGCCACGCTGCTGCCCTTCGGTGACATGGAGAGGGGACATGTCTCCCACCCCCAGGCACTTGCTGCAGAAAGGAGGCCACGCTGCTCCCTTCGGTGACATGGAGAGGGGACATGTCTCCCACCTCCAGGCACTTGCTGCAGAAAGGAGGCCACGCTGCTGCCCTTCATTGACATGGAGAGGGGACATGTCTCCCACCCCCAGGCACTTGCTGCAGAAAGGAGGCCACGCTGCTCCCTTCAGTGACATGGAGAGGGGACATGTCTCCCCCCAGGCACTTGCTACAGAAAGGAGGCCACGCTGCTCCCTTCAGTGACATGAAGAGGGGACATGTCTCCCCCACAGGCACTTGCTGCAGAAAGGAGGCCACGCTGCTCCCTTCGGTGACATGAAGAGGGGACATGTCTCCACCCTCAGGCACTTGCTGCAGAAAGGAGGCCTCGCTGCTCCCTTCAGTGACATGGAGAGGGGACATGTCTCCCACCCCCAGGCACTTGCTGCAGAAAGGAGGCCACGCTGCTCCCTTCGGTGACTTGGAGAGGGGACATGTCTCCCACCCCCAGGCACTTGCTGCAGAAAGGAGGCCACGCTGCTGCCCTTCGGTGACATGGAGAGGGGACATGTCTCCCACCCCAGGCACTTACTGCAGAAAGGAGGCCTCGCTGCTGTCCTTCGGTGACATGGAGAGGGGACATGTCTCCCACCTCCAGGCACTTGCTGCAAAAAGGAGGCCACGCTGCCCCCTTCTTTGACATGGAGAGGGGACATGTCTCCCCCCCAGGCACTTGCTGCAGAAAGGAGGCCACGCTGCTGCCCTTCGGTGACATGAAGAGGGGACATGTCTCTACCCTCAGGCACTTGCTGCAGAAAGGAGGCCTCGCTGCTCCCTTCAGTGACATGGAGAGGGGACATGTCTCCCACCCCCAGGCACTTACTGCAGAAAGGAGGCCACGTTGCTGCCCTTCGGTGACATGGAGAAGGGACATGTCTCCCACCTCCAGGCACTTGCTGCAGAAAGGAGGCCACGCTGCTCCCTTCGGTGACATGGAGAAGGGACATGTCTCCCACCTCCAGGCACTTGCTGCAGAAAGGAGGCCACGCTGCTCCCTTCGGTGACATGTCTCCTACCCCCAGGCACTTGCTGCAGAAAGGAGGCCACGCTGCTCCGTTCAGTGACATGGAGAGGGGACATGTCTCCCTCCTCCAGGCACTTGCTGCAGAAAGAAGGAGGCCACGCTGCTCCCTTCAGTGACATGGAGAGGGGACATGTCTCCCTCCTCCAGGCACTTGCTGCAGAAAGGAGGCCTCGCTACTCCCTTCGGTGACATGGAGAGGGGACATGTCGCCCACCTCCAGGCACTTGCTGCAGAAAGGAGGCCACGCTGCTGCCCTTCAGTGACATGGAGAGGGGACATGTCTCCCCCCCCAGGCACTTGCTGCAGAAAGGAGGCCTCGCTGCTCCCTTCAGTGACATGGAGAGGGGACATGTCTCCCACCCCTAGGCACTCGCTCTAATTAGAAATCTCAGTCTGGGTCTGAACAGCCTACAGCGAGGGCCACTGCAATTATGCGGCAGAAGAGGACCAAATTAAACGGCAGAGTTAAGAAAATTATGCAGTAAAATAAGGCAAATTATGCGCTGTAATGCGACGCATTGTGCAATAATATTACTGCATTATTTATTTTTAAGTTTGGTAAGACTGGGGATTGGTTGGATCTCATCAGTACCAACTCAACCCCCACTATAGCCCTAAGCAGCAGGAAACTGGCCAGTCCGGCTTTGCACGGGGCCGTGCACTGCACGTCGCTGCACTTTTCGTAACTTTAGAACCATTTGAGTAGGAACAAAATGTATTTTTTAGTAAAATCTGCAGAGTATGCGGCAGATGGTGGGTTATGTGGCAAATATGGCAAATCTCTCATTCTGCACATATTGTCGCATAGTTCCAGTGGCCCTCTTATAGTCCGAGGTGGGGTCCCCTGGGGGTCCTTGAGGGACCGAGGCTTGTGAGCTGCTGAGGCGGACGCTGAGGTGGCTGCTGATGCTGGACGCTGAGGTGGCTGCTGAGGTGGCTGCTGAGGCTGGACGCTGAGGTGGCTGCTGAGGCTGGACGCTGAGGTGGCTGCTGAGACTGGACGCTGAGGCTGGACGCTGAGGTGGCTGCTGAGGTGGCTGCTGAGGTGGCTGCTGACAGCCTGAGGGGACCCGGGTGACCAGCAGACTTTCAGACATGAGGACCTTTGCAAAAAAAGCCGGATTAATGCAGATATATACTAATGTATTGTGTTTGTGAGTACCTGTACCCGCAGGTGGGCACCCTGGCAGTGCCAGTGGTCCCTTGGAACTGGGCGAGCCAGGGCGCCTGCATGGGCACAGCTGTTGCCCGCAGATGCCCGGTGGCACTAGACCCGCTCTGCCCTGGCACCGGTGGGATGGCTTGTGAGAGGGTCTGCCTCTGGGCTGGTGCTGGTCACTGCCAGCTGTGTGCCACAGGTCTTCAGTCCCTAAATGCTGCAGTACCGGACCTTCCCTGCGGTGGGCACCCACCCCCTCAACAGGGAACCCGTGCCCCCGGTGCCTCTGGGTGTCAGTGGTGGGTGCTGTGAGCTCTCAGAAACAGGCCTGGGCGCTCCGTGCCCCCAGAACCATCAACTCAGGACACTGCCTGACCTTGAGAGTCCTCAGGTCTGAGGAGTAACACGCCCCTGCCTGCCCCTGAGAGACCTCAGGTCTGTACTTACTGCCCCTGACACACCTCAGGTCTGTGCGTACTTCCCCTAAGACACCTCAGGTCTATACGTATTGCCCCTGAGACACCTCAGGTCTGTACGTACTGCCCCTGAGCCACCTCAGGTCTGTACGTACAGCCCCTGAGAGACCTCAGGTCTGTACTTACTGCCCCGAGAGACCTCAGGTTTAGTTACCATGCCCCTGAGGAGTAACACGCCCCTGTCTGCCCCGAGAGACCTCAGGTTTAGTTACCATGGCCCTGAGGAGTAACACGCCCCTGTCTGCCCCTGAGAGACCTCAGGTTTAGTTACCATGCCCCTGAGGAGTAACACGCCCCTGTCTGCCCCTGAGAGACCTCAGGTCTGTACTTACTGCCCCGAGAGACCTCAGGTTTAGTTACCATGCCCCTGAGGAGTAAAACGCCCCTGTCTGCCCCGAGAGACCTCAGGTTTAGTTACCATGCCCCTGAGGAGTAACACGCCCCTGTCTGCCCCTGAGAGACCTCAGGTTTAGTTACCATGCCCCTGAGGAGTAACATGCCCCTGTCTGCCCCGAGAGACCTCAGGTTTAGTTACCATGCCCCTGAGGAGTAACACGCCCCTGTCTGCCCCTGAGAGACCTCAGGTCTGTACTTACTGCCCCGAGAGACCTCAGGTTTAGTTACCATGCCCCTGAGGAGTAACACGCCCCTGTCTGCCCCGAGAGACCTCAGGTTTAGTTACCATGCCCCTGAGGAGTAACACGCCCCTGTCTGCCCCTGAGAGACCTCAGGTCTGTACTTACTGCCCCGAGAGACCTCAGGTTTAGTTACCATGCCCCTGAGGAGTAACACGCCCCTGTCTGCCCCTGAGAGACCTCGGGTCTGTACTTACTGCCCCTGAGGCTCCTCAGGTCTGTACGTACAGCCCCTGAGAGATCTCAGGTCTGTACTTTAATGCCCCTGAGGAGTAACACGCCCAGTGCTTAATTTGTAAACAAACAGCTGCCGGTGCTCAAAGCCCTCCTCTTAAACCCGCGGCTGCTGCAATTAAATGTGCGAACACGGAATACTGAGGCGGCGCAATCCTGAAGCCATCTCGGGCCTCTTCAATCCATTTACAGCCACTCCCTGCCCCTTCAGCTCACCCTTGCAGCTTCCTGCTGTCTTCCTTTGTGATGCTTTTTCGTTTTTCTCTTCCTCCATCTTTCCCATATGTATCTTTTGCTCGCAGTAAGTGATTGAGGCAGAAAAATAAGCGCCGGCCCTCAAAAACAAGTGCCGGTGCTCAGCACCGGAAACAACAAGAACAAACTAAGCACTGCGCGCCCCCTGTCTGCCCCTGAGACACCTTAGGCCTTTACTTACTGCCCCTGAGACTCCGCAGGCCTGTACGTACTGCCCTGAGACCCCTCAGGTCTGTACGTACTGCCCTGAGAGTCCTCAGGCCTGGTCACCCTGCCCCTGAGGAGTAACACGCCTGTCTGCCCCTGAGACACCTTAGGCCTTTACTTACTGCCCCTGAGACTCCGCAGGCCTGTACGTACTGCCCTGAGACCCCTCAGGTCTGTACGTACTGCCCTGAGACCCCTCAGGCCTGGTCACCCTGCCCCTGAGGAGTAACATGCCTGTCTGCCCCTGAGACACCTTAGGCCTTTACTTACTGCCCCTGAGACTCCGCAGGCCTGTACGTACTGCCCTGAGACCCCTCAGGTCTGTACGTACTGCCCTGAGACCCCTCAGGCCTGGTCACCCTGCCCCTGAGGAGTAACACGCCCCTGCCTACCCCTGAGAGACCTCAGGTCTGTACTTACTGCCCCTGACACACCTCAGGTCTGTGCGTACTGCCCCTAAGACACCTCAGGTCTATACGTACTGCCCCTGAGACACCTCAGGTCTGTACGTACTGCCCCTGAGCCACCTCAGGTCTGTACTTACTGCCCCTGAGACACCTCAGGTCTGTACTTACTGCCCCTGGGACACCTCAGGTATGACCTTACTGCCCCTGAGACAACTCAGGTCCCTACTTAATACCCCTGAGATACCTCAAGTCTGTGCTTACTTCCCCTCAGACACCTCAGGTCTGTACGTACTGCCCCTGAGACACCTCAGATCTTTACCTACTGCCCCTGAGAAACCTCTGGTCTGGCCACCCTGAACCTCTGACACCTCAGGTCTGTACGTACTACCCCTCAGACACCTCAGATCTTTACTTATTGCCCCTGAGAGACCTCCGGTCTGCTCACCCTGCCTCTGAGGAGTAACAAGACCTGCCTGTCCCTGAGAATCTTGTTTTCATGTTCTGTGCATTGCAGGTAATACGAGAGCCTCTGTACATGTTCTAAGGACACACACCTTCCTGGAACCACTGTACTGTTCTGTGCAGTAATGGGTTTCTAAATCTAACATTTTAATTCCAAGTTTATGGCCTTCAGATTAAGGCAGCAGCATGTTTCCCTTCGTTTTTATTTTCGTGACATATACTTGCAATAAAAAATAAAACACAGGTTTGCACTTGTATGCCAAGGCCCGACCTGTCGGCTTTGCCAATGCTTGTTTCCCTTTGAGTAGCTCTCCTTACTCGGCTCTGTTCTGAGAAGCCCTGGCGCGCGCGCGCATGTGTGTGTGGTGTGTTCCTGTGTGTGTGTGTCTGTGTGTGAGTGCCTATGTGTGCCCGACAGCAGCGAGCAGGTATAGGCTGCACACAGCAGTAGTGTGTGTGTCTTCCTATGTGTGTGGGTGTGTGTGTGTGTGCGCCTGTGTGGTGTGTGTCTGAGTGCCTATGTGTGCCCGACAGCAGAGAGCAGGTACAGGCTGCACACAGCAGTAGTGTGTGTGTCTTCCTATGTGTGTGGGTGTGTGTGTGTGTGTGCGCCTGTGTGGTGTGTGTCTGAGTGCCTATGTGTGCCCGACAGCAGAGAGCAGGTACAGGCTTCACACAGCAGTAGTGTGTGTGTCTTCCTATGTGTGTGGGTGTGTGTGTGTGTGTGCGCCTGTGTGGTGTGTGTCTGAGTGCCTATGTGTGCCCGACAGCAGAGAGCAGGTACAGGCTGCACACAGCAGTAGTGTGTGTGTCTTCCTATGTGTGTGGGTGTGTGTGTGTGTGTGTGTGTGTGCGCCTGTGTGGTGTGTGTCTGAGTGCCTATGTGTGCCCGACAGCAGAGAGCAGGTACAGGCTGCACACAGCAGTAGTGTGTGTGTCTTCCTCTGTGTGTGTGTGTGTGTGTGTGTGTGTGCGCCTGTGTGGTGTGTGTCTGAGTGCCTATGTGTGCCCGACAGCAGCGAGCAGGTACAGGCTGCACACAGCAGAAGTGTGTGTGTCTACCTGTGTGTGTGTGTGTGTGTGTGTGTGTGCGCCTGTGTGGTGTGTGTCTGAGTGCCTATGTGTGCCCGACAGCAGCGAGCAGGTACAGGCTGCACACAGCAGCAGTGTGTGTGTCTTCCTGTGTGTGTGTGTGTGTGTGTGCGCGCCTGTGTGGTGTGTGTCTGAGTGCCTATGTGTGCCCGACAGCAGCGAGCAGGTACAGGCTGCACACAGCAGTAGTGTGTGTGTCTTCCTGTGTGTGTGTGTGTGTGTGTGTGTGCGCCTGTGTGGTGTGTGTCTGAGTGCCTATGTGTGCCCGACAGCAGCGAGCAGGTACAGGCTGCACACAGCAGCAGTGTGTGTGTCTTCCTGTGTGTGTGTGTGTGTGCGTGCCTGTGTGGTGTGTGTCTGAGTGCCTATGTGTGCCCGACAGCAGAGAGCAGGTACAGGCTGCACACAGCAGCAGTGTGTGTGTCTTCCTGTGTGTGTGTGTGTGTGTGTGTGTGTGCGCCTGTGTGTGTGTGTGTCTGAGTGCCTATGTGTGCCCGACAGCAGAGAGCAGGTACAGGCTGCACACAGCAGCAGTGTGTGTGTCTTCCTGTGTGTGTGTGTGCGCCTGAGTGGTGTGTGTCTGAGTGCCTATGTGTGCCCGACAGCAGCGAGCAGGTACAGGCTGCACACAGCAGCAGTGTGTGTGTCTTCCTGTGTGTGTGTGTGTGTGTGTGTGTGTGCGCCTGAGTGGTGTGTGTCTGAGTGCCTATGTGTGCCCGACAGCAGAGAGCAGGTACAGGCTGCACACAGCAGCAGTGTGTGTGTCTTCCTGTGTGTATGGGTGTCGGTGTGGTTGTGTGTTCACTGGTGATGGAGGCAGGCTCTCTACGTAGTGTGCTAAACTATGCACACTGTGCAGGGGGTCCAGGCGGCCACACACTGGTTTACAGGGGTAAAAACTAGACCACCTAATGCTCTGATTTTTATTGTACCTTGGTCCAGCAGCTAGGTCAATGTTGGGGAAGGGCATAGCACTGGCTGTACTCACAGTATCAATCACGTGACTCACACACTCAAAGGAATAACTTTAGACCAATTAATAAAAATACTTCAGATTGTTATATAATATTTAAGACCAAGATCATTAAGATTCGTTAAGTACTTTTGATGTTACACATTTTTGGAAGTTTTAATAAAGTTAGGCTTTCCGAGTTAATTACGCACCATACGAATCCAAAGGCAGCCACTTGTAAAAATGCATAAAAAATCACACAGTTATGTCACTAGGTTCCACTTTTGCAGGTTGAGATGGTCCGTGGGCACATTGTGCCAGCTGAAGAGATGGTCTGTGGGCACATTGTGCCAGCTGGAGAGATGGTCTGTGGGCACATTGTGCCAGCTGGAGAGATGGTCCGTGGGCACATTGTGCCAGCTGGAGAGATGGTCCGTGGGCACATTGTGCCAGCTGAAGAGATGGTCCGTGGGCACATTGTGCCAGCTGGAGAGATGGTCCGTGGGCACATTGTGCCAGCTGGAGAGATGGTCCGTGGGCACATTGTGCCAGCTGAAGAGATGGTCCGTGGGCACATTGTGCCAGCTGGAGAGATGGTCCGTGGGCACATTGTGCCAGCTGGAGAGATGGTCCGTGGGCACATTGTGCCAGCTGGAGAGATGGTCCGTGGGCACATTGTGCCAGCTGAAGAGATGGTCCGTGGGCACATTGTGCCAGCTGGAGAGATGGTCCGTGGGCACATTGTGCCAGCTGGAGAGATGGTCCGTGGGCACATTGTGCCAGCTGGAGAGGCCTGGTTCCGGCGGGAGCACCTTCGGAAAGTCTCTTGGAGCAGGAATAGGGCCACTTACAGGGACCACTTGGAAAAGGGTGCTTCTTGCACATTTAAAGGTGGTGCCCTGGGGTGTCCGGGTCACAAGGGGTGTGGGACCCTTGGAGCACAGCTGGTTCCTCGTTGCAGGGGACAAGGCGAGCTGCTGATCCAGGAGATGTGCGCAACAGAGTCCCTTGGAGCAGGAGGTGAGTCTCTTGGAGGGCGGCTTGCAGCACAACGGGGCACTCTGGCGGGAGGTCTGGGCTGTTCCTGAAGTCCCTAGACTGGGGCTTCCTCCTGATCCTTTTTCAGCTCTGGGGGAGATGGTTTTCTTGGTGTTTGTAGGAATTTGGCTCTGTATGTACTATCTCAAAATGAGATATAGGCCCTCATTACAACCCTGGCAGTCGGTGTTAAAGCGGCGGTAATACTACCAACAGGCCGGCGCTAAAAAAAAATGGGACCATGACCACGGTGGAACTCACCAACATATACAGCCACTTTAACACTCCGACCGCCGCGGCGGTAGCAACAAACACTGCGGAAGACAATGTACCGCCCACCCCATTACAACACGCCCATCCGCCAGCTTTTCCAGGGCGATACCAACGCCATCAAAAGCACGGTGGAAACAGTGCTTGGAAGGGAAACCACTCAGCTCTTGACACTCAACGAAGAACCAGGACGCCATGGAGTCTGAGCTGCAGGTCCTCCCCATGCTGGTGTATCTGCTCATATACGAGGAGTACCAACAGCGGCGATGACGACCACAGTGAGTACTGCACCTAGCACACAGGGGAGGGGGGGGGAGAGTGACAAACACACGCAACACTCAACATCCCCATCCT
Organism: Pleurodeles waltl; assembly: GCF_031143425.1. Classification (NCBI taxonomy): domain Eukaryota; kingdom Metazoa; phylum Chordata; class Amphibia; order Caudata; family Salamandridae; genus Pleurodeles; species Pleurodeles waltl. Next base: position 21,830,065 of record NC_090451.1, on the reverse strand, counting down.
CACCCCCAACACCATACACACAAACACATGCAACATTACATTTACACCCCGTAACCCTCTGGAAGAACGCAAGGACAAAGGGAATTGAATCAAATTAGTGTAATATTAGAATTCCTAGAGAAATACGTTCATAAATAAATAAACAGTATGTACAATATATACAATATATACAAAATGAGGGACAATGTCCACTCAGAATGTCTGTGGGCCACTGGGCCATAACACAGAGGCCAAGCCCACACTTGACTCCTACCTCAATACGGAGAGAACACTGCAGGGGCATCAGGTCGAAAACACACAGGCACCTCAGGGGGACGGGGAAAAGGGGGGCACCTCAGCCGGAAGATGGTAAAACGCCACTGGTCCTGGAGGGGGCTCCATGCCCACAGCGATGTCCTGGGGAGTGCACGGCCACAGTCTCTCAAGTCTCTCAAGTGGGTGGTTTGCCCACTGCTAGGTCATGGGGATTGCAAAGCCACAGTCTCACAAGTGGGTGGTTTGCCCACTGCCTGGTCATGGGGAGTGCAAGGCCACAGTCTCTCAACTGGATGGCTTCTTCCACTGGTTCTGGAGGGGGCATTGTGCCCAGTGTGCTTCATCCTGCCAAGGATAGGGGGAGTGGATGCCTTTCTCCACTGGTTCTGGAGTGGGCATTGTGCCCAGTGTGCTTCATCCTGGGAAGGATGCGGTGAGTGGATGCCTTTCTCCACTGGTTCTGGAGAGGGCTTTGTGCCCATTGTGCTTCATCCTGCCAAGGACTGAGGTAGTGGATGCCTTTCTCCACTGGGTCAGGAGGGGGCCTTGTGCCCAGAGTGCTTCATCCTGGGAAGGATGAGGTGAGTGGATGCATTTCTCCACTGGTTCTGGAGGGGGCTTTGTGCCAAGTGGTGCAGCACGTCGGGAGTGCCAGGTCACAGTTCCTCACCTGGGTGTCAGACCCATGAGATTTGCAGTGGTCAGGATGCATGATATTCCAGGGTGGCAGGGCTACAGTCCATCTGCTGGCATTGACGGCTGCACAGTGGTGGTAGTGGCAGTGCTGGTGGGGGTGCTGCCAGTGGTCGGGGGAGGCTCCAGCCCTTCCCCTGCAGCCTCAGACGGCTGCCCACTGGGGCTGCTGCTGCTGACAGTCGGGGTGCTTGCAGCTGTGCTGGTAGCCATCAGGCCTTCACCTGCAGGCTCGGACGGCTGAAGTGCCTTGGCTGGTGTTTTGTGCCCCTTCCTGCCCTTGGCAGATGGTGGTGACACCTTGGTCTGGCAGCTGGAGTCTTTGAGGTGGCCTTGCTGTGTGGTTGTGGCTCCTTCCCCTTGCTGGATGCTGTCCCCTTCTTCATCTTGCCAGGTGTGGAATGTTCTTTGCCTTGGCAGGGCTTGGTGGCACACTGGCTGGGCTGACGGGTGCCCCCTTTGAGCCTCTGACAGCTGCAGGAACCACAGCGGGCAGGGACTGGGTGGCTGAGGTGCTGGGCTGGGTTCTGGCTACCCTGGCCCGAGGGGAAGGACGGGGTTGGGGGGGGGTTTAGGGAAGAGGTCAATGTTGGCCAGGAAAAGCTTTTTAGAGACACTGGGGCGGGAAGAGGGAGAGGGTTTGGGAGTGGAGGAAGAGGGAGTGGTTGTAGGGGGTGTCTGTCTGCTGTGTTTGGGTGAAGGTGCATGGGCTGGAGGCTGTTGTGAGGTGGATGGCTGTTGGGTGGGTGGGTGCTTGCGTTTGTGTACTTTGGGAGGAGGGGTCACAGACACACTGGGAGAGGACACAGGGGACGTGTGCATGGATGTGGGGGTGGTGACTGCCCGTGAGGGGTGTGTTGTGATGGGCGTGCTGGTGATGGAGGTAGTGGATGAGGGTGTAGTACATGCAGGTGTGAGAGGAGACGCTACTGGGAGGGGATGGATGACGAGGAGGAGGGGGAGACAGTGGAGGCAGTGGATGTTGGTATGTCTGCATGGTGATGGTGCTTGTGTGAGTGCCTGTGGGATGATGTGTGGTGCTTTTGTTTGCCTGAGCCACTTTTGTGTGTTGATTTGGGTGCATGCTGGTTTGATGGTGTGCTTGGGATAGGCTGGGGTTGAGGGGATTGGGACTGGGTAGAGGAAGTTGGAGGGGGGAGGCTAGACACAGGGACAATGGCTGCCATCAGGGAGGAGGCCAGAGCCTGGAATGCTCTTTGTTGGGCTGCCACCCCAGAGTGAATGCCCTCCAGGTATGCATTTGTCTGTTGCAAATGCCTCTCGACACCCTGGATGGCATTCAGAATGGTTGACTGCCCAACAGTGAGGGATCTCAGGGGGTCAATAGCCTCCTCATTGAGGGCAGCAGGGCTGACTGGGGCAGGGCCTAAGGTGCCTGGGGGAAGGAGAGGCCCACCCTCCTGGGTGAGCGGGCACGGGAAACACGCTGAGGGGCTGATAGGAGGGCAGTGCTGGTGGGGGGTGGCGGATGCACCTGTTGTTGGGGTGGGCACAGAGGTGTCCGCCACCGCCAGGGAGCTTCCTTCGGAGGAGGAGTCGCTGTCTGTGGTCTCCCCTCCTGTCCCCGTCGTGGTGCTCCCCTCATCCTCCGTACCACTGGTGCCCTCACCGTCGGTGGATTCGGCCTCATGAGCCATGTGGGATGCAGCTCCCTCCGTCGCCTCTGCTCCTCCGCCAGATGATGCTAATGTACACAAGGACAGGGTGACAAAACAAAAAGGGGGGAAAAACAAAGGATACACTTGGTCAGTGCCAGCAACAACACTACCGTTGGCGTACACAACACACAGGTAGCAACCCTATGCACTAGGCCATGCACTACCAGTTACAATGCTAGTCACCAGCCCATGGGGGACATGGCATAACGCTATCAGCTGCACTGCCCAATAGTAGATGCCCACTAACACCATTGAGTTTGGAGTGCTTCAGAGCCTTCCAACAAGGGACCTACCCTGCCATGTTCTCCCTGTCCTGGGGCACCCACTGTCCACATCCCCCACCCAGGTAAAACCTTAATGCGGGCCAACTCATGAATCTGAATTTGTACTCACCCCCTTGTGGCTCCTGTGATGCCCTCAAGCGCCCATCCAACTCCGGATAGGCCACCGCCAGGATGTGGAACATCAGTTGGGTCAGGGTACGACGGGCACCCCTTCCTCGTTGGGAGGCCAGCCCCAGATGGGCCTCCGCAGTCTTCCTTGCCCAGCGGCGCAGGTCCTCCCACCATTTGCGGCAGTGGGTGCTCCGCCTGTCAAAGACCCCCAGGGTCCGCACATCCTCCGGACCATCACACTCATGGCCCATCATATCCCTCCCATCCACTAAGGCACATACATTGACCACCATACATGCAGCACTCTGCCCAGGGAACCTCAGCCCCCCTACAAGTGGCTTACAAACACAGCACTCCATACATTCATGGCCCCCGCATCATGCACAGAGTACACACCTGTTTGTCTGGAGGACAATAGAGTAAAGTGTACTGGGGTAGGACCCCATCCACCAGTCTATCCAACTCCTCCGCAGTGAAGGCAGAGGCCCTTTCCCTGTCGCTTCCAGACACAGGTCACAGCAGCTCTTGCAGTGTAGGTTCTCTCCTATTGAAGGTCAGGTAGCAAGTGAGTAAACAGATAGAAAATGGCGGTCACGTCTGCGGCAGTGGATACTGTCACTGCCGGTGCACATCGCCCTTGGCTCCTGGAACCCATAGGGCCCAATGATAACCAATGCAGTGTTACGCGGAGGTCGTCGCCCGCCGACCGCAGCGCCGCACAACGCCAGCGGAATTACCTCATTTCCACTTGTCCCTCCTCACAGGTCAGGCAGCCGCCATTTCAGGGGGGCACAGGCCATGGCACCTAACTGCGTCACAGCAGACATTGGCACAGCAACTGACTCTCGGATTTACATACTGGTTCTGTAAATGAAGAGATGCATCATTATTGCAATTGATGTGTGAATATTGTAGGAGGCTGGCCTGGCTTATAGCGGGTACCTAGTAGTACGTACATCCTGTGCCAGGTCCAGTTATCCGTTATTAGTAGGTTAGAGGTGTTCTAGCAGCTGAGGCTGATAGAGGTAGTGTAGGAGGCTGGCCTGGCTTATAATGGGTACCTAGTGGTACTTACACCTTGTGCCAGGTCCAGTTATCCCTTAGTAGATTAGTAGTTTTCTAGCAGCTTAGGCTGATAGAGGTTGCTATAGCAGAGCAGCTTAGGCTGAACTAGGAGACATGCAAAGCTCCTACTATACCACTTATATCACATAGCACTATATCATAAGACACACAATACTCAGAGTTACTAAAAATAAAGGTACTTTATTTTAGTGACACTATGCCAAAAGTATCTCAGAGGATATACTCCCTTAGGAGGTAAGTAAAATACACAAAATATACACACAAACCAAAATTAGGTAAGTAAAGCACTTAGAAAAGTAGTGCAAATACTGTAGAACACAATAGAATGCAATAGGAGACAATAGGCCTAGGGGCAACAAAAACCATATATTCCAAAAGTGAAATGCGAACCACGAAGGGACCCCAGGCCTAGTGAAGTGTGTAGAGGGTTGCTGGGAGTGTAAGAAAACATTAAGGGTGTCCAAAATACCCCACCCCAAGACCCTGAAAAGTAGGAGTAAAGTTACCCTACTACCCCAGAAAGACAGTAAGTTTAAGATAGGGGATTCTGCAAAGACAACAACTGACTGCAAAGCACTGAAGATGGATTCCTGGACCTGAGGACCTGCAAAGGAAGGGGACCAAGTCCAAGAGTCACGCAAGTGTCCGGGGGGGGGGGGGCAGGAGCCCACTAAACCGCAGATGAAGGTGCAGAAGGGCTGCCTCCGGGTGGAAGAAGCCAAAGATTCTGCAACAACGGAAGGTGCCAGGAACGTCTCCTTTGGTCAGAAGATGTCCCACGGCGTGCTGGAGGATGCAGAGCTGTTTCCACGCAGAAAGACTGCAAACAAGCCTTGCTAGCTGCAAGAGTCGTGGTTGAAGGTTTTGGGTGCTGCCAGGGCCCAGGAAGGACCAGGAGGTTGCCCAATGGAGGAGGAGACAGAGGAGGCGCTCAGCAACACAGAGAGCCCACGCAGAAGCAGGCAGCACCCACAGAGGCACCTGAACGGGCGTTCAGAAGATCTGAGCACAGCGGTCGTCTCAGCTCAACAAAAGAGGGTCCCACGAAGTCAGAGTCTAACTCAGCGAGTTGGGCAATGCAGGACGGAGTGCTGCGGACCTGGGCAAGGCTGTGCACGAAGGAAGTCTTGCAAAAGTGCACAGAAGCCCTAGCAGCTGCAGTTCACGCAGTACACAGGATTACTGTCTGGCGTGGGGAGGCAAGGACTTACCTCCACCAAATTTGGACACAAGGGCCACTGGACTGTCGAGGACACTTGGATCCAGCTCCTGTGTTCCTGGGACCACGCTCGTCAAGATGAGAGGCGACCCAGAGGACCGGTGATGCAGATGTTTGGTGCCTGCGTTGGCACGGGGAAGATTCCGTCGACCCACAGGAGATTTCTTCTTGGCTTCCAGTGCAGGGTGAAGGCAGACAGCCCTCAGAGCATGCATCACCAGGAAACAGTAGAGAAAGCCGGCAGGATGAGGCGCTACAATGTTGTTGGTAGTCTTCTTGCTACTTTGTTGCAGTTTTGCAGGCATCCTGGAGCAGTCAGCAGTCAATCCTTGGCAGAAGTCGAAGAGGGAGATGCAGAGGAACTCTGGTGAGCCCTTGCATCCATTATCTGAAGGGAAACCCACAGGAGAGACCCTAAATAGCCCTCAGAGGAGGATTGGCTACAGAGAAAGGTAAGCACCTATCAGGAGGGGTCTCTGACATCACATGCTGGCACTGGCCGCTCAGAGGTGTCCATTGTGCCCTCACACCTCTGCATCCAAGATGGCAGAGGTCTGGAGCACACTGGAGGAGCTCAGGGCACCACCCCTTGGGAGGTGCTGGTCAGGGGAGTGGTCACTCCCCTTTCCTTTGTCCAGTTTGACACCAGAGAAGGGGCTGGGGGGATCCCTTAACCGGTGTAGACTGGCTTATGCAAGGAGGGCACCATCTGTGCCCATCAAAGCATTTCCAGAGGCCACTCAGGCCCTTAACACCTATTTCCAAAGGGAGAGGCTGTGACACCCTCTCTCATAGGAAATCCTTTGTTCTGCCTTCCTGGGACCGGGCTGCCCAGGCCCCAGGGGGGCAGAAACCTGTCTGAGGGTTGGCAGCAGCGGCAGCTGCAGTGAAAACCCCAGAGAGCTAGTTTGGCTGTACCCGGGGTCCATAGTGGAGCCCCGGGGATGCATGGAATTGGCACCCCAATACCAGAATGTTATTGGGGTGACAATTCCATGATCATCGACATGTTACATGGCCATATTCGGAGTTACCATTGTGACGCTACATCTAGGTATTGACCTATATGTAGTGCACGCGTGTAATGGTGTCCCCGCAATCACAAAGTCCAGGGAAATTGCCCTGAACGATGTGGGGGTGCCTTAGCTAGTGCCAGGGTGTCCTCACACTAAGTAACTTTGCACCTAACCTTCACTAAGTGAGGGTTAGACATATAGGTGACTTATAAGTTACTTAAGTGCAGTGGTAAATGGCTGTGAAATAACGTGGATGTTATTTCACTCAGGCTGCAGTGGCAGGCCTGTGTAAGAATTGTCAGAGCTCCCTATGGGTGGCAAAAGAAATGCTGCAGCCCCTAGGGATCTCCTGGAACCCCAATACCCTGGGTACCTAGGTACCATATACTAGGGAATTATAAGGGTGCTCCAGTGTGCCAATCAGAATTGGTAAAATTAGTCACTAGCCTGCAGTGACAATTTTAAAAGAAGAGCAAGCATAAACACTGAGGTTCTGATTAGCAGAGCCTCAGTGATACAGTTAGGTACCACACAGGGAACACATACAGGGCACACTTTATGAGCACTGGGGTCCTGGCTAGCAGGATCCCGGTGACACAGGCAAAAACAAACATACATACAGTAAAAATGGGGGTAACATGCCACGCAAGATGGTACTTTCCTACAAATATGACCCTCTGCTCACCGTTTTCCTCCCTAGGCTTCAACCGCTGAGGATGAATATGAGATGGAGACATCGTCCAGTGTACAGACCCCTGGTGGACCTTGCGACAATGGAGGGCAGACATATTTTCCTAACATACAGACTTGATCAGGCCACAATCCTGGAACTGTGTGCCCAATTGGAGCCAGACCTGATGTCAGCTATCCAACTCCCCACAGGTATCCCCCTCTAGTGCGGGTCCTGTCAGTGCTCGATTTCCTGGTAAGTGGTTCCTTCAAAACAATAGTGGCCATGGCATCAGGGATGTCTCAGCTAATGTTCTCCAACGTGTTGACCAGAGTGTTGTCTGAGTGAGGCGGGCCTCCTGTCCACTAGCAGAGGTGGAGGGCTATTTATCGGTGTGGCTAGTGTCAGGGGCCCTTTGTTGTGCCACTGCCTCCCTCATGGTGTTGGCTATGTCAGCCAGCACCCCTGCAGTGGTAACCAGGAGGGTGTGGAAGTCTTTGAGGTCCTCCCTGATCCCCAGGTACTGTCCCTCCTGCAGCCCCTGGGTCTCCTGCAACTTGGCCAGTATCTGGCCCATGGTCTCCTGGGAATGGTGGTTTGCTCCCAGGATGTTGGTGAGTGCCTCGTGGAGAGTCGGTTCCCTGGGCCTGTCCTCCCCCTGTCGCACAGCAGTCCTCCCAGCTTCCCTGTTGGCCTGTGCCTCTGTCCCCTGAACAGTCTGCCCACTGCCACTGACCCCAGGGCCCTGATTTTCTTGGGTTCCTGGGGTTGCCTGGGGTCCCTATAGTGGTGGACATACTGCTGATTGATGTGTCCTGGGGACAGTGGTATGGGCCGCTGGGTGGGTACTGTGGTGGTATTTCCTGAGGAGGGAGGCTCTGTGGTGGTTTGGGACTGTGGCAGGGGAACTGACTGTCCAGAGGTCCTGATGGGCCAGGTTGGTCATCGTGATCCAGGCGTGTAGAGTTGCTGTCATCACTGTGGGCCTCTTCTTTGGGGGGACTGGATGTTGGTCACACCTCTCCGGTGACGTTGAGTGGGGGTCCTGTGGAGATGAAAATGCAGTGTTATTGTATCTGCGTGTGCCATCTTGTGCATGGGTGTGTTTCCCGGTATGGTTGTGATTGCCCTATCAGCTTTGCCCTGTGTGCATGGTGATTTTGTGGGCTGGGTGAGTCTCTCTACTGGGCATGCTGTGGTGATGAGTGTCCATGCAGGTCTGTGATGGGTGTCCATGCATAGGTGTTGCATGCAGGGCTTGGTATTGGGATGGGTGGGTTGTGATAGTGGGGTATTTGCGAGTTGGAGTGATGGGGGTGAGGGTAGGGGTAGGAGTTTGTGATGGCATGCAGGTAGGGTGGGAGGGATATAGTAGTAAAGATTTGACTTACCAGAGTCCATTCCTCCACCTACTCCTGCAAGGCCCTCAGGATGCAGTATTGCCAAGACTTGCTCCTTCCATGTTGTTGGTTGTGGGGGAGGAGGTGGGGTCCACCGCCAGTCCTCTGTACAGCAATCTGGTGTCTTGCTACCACGGAACGCACTTTCCCCCATAGGTTGTTCCACCTCTTCCTGATGTCATCCCTTGTTCTTGGGTGCTGTCCCACAGCGTTGACCCTGTCCACGATTCTGCGCCATAGCTCCATCTTCCTTGCAATGGAGGTCTGCTGCACCTGTGATCCGAATAGCTGTGGCTCTACCCGGATGATTTCCTCCAAAACCTTCGGTGCCATGGATGTGTGTGAGTGGTATGTGTGAGGGTGTGTGGGGTGATGTGTGGGTTGATGTGGTGTGTGCTGTGAGGTGCATGGATGTGGTGTGAGTGGTATGTGTGAGGATGTGTGGGGTGATGTGTTGTGGTGTGTGCTGTGAGGTGCATGGATGTGGTGTGAGTGGTATGTGTGAGGATGTGTGGGGTGATGTGTGGGTTGATGTGGTGTGTGCTGTGAGGTGCATGGATGTGGTGTGAGTGGTATGTGTGAGGATGTGTGGGGTGATGTGTGGGGTGATGTGGTGTGTGCTGTGAGGTGCATGGATGTGGTGTGAGTGGTATGTGTGAGGATGTGTGGGGTGATGTGTGGGGTGATGTGTGGGGTGATGTGGTGTGTGCTGTGAGGTGCATGGATGTGGTGTGAGTGGTATGTGTGAGGATGTGTGGGGTGATGTGTGGGTTGGTGTGGTGTGTCCTGTGAGGTGCATGGATGTGGTGTGAGTGGTATGTGTGAGGATGTGTGGGGTGATGTGTGGGTTGATGTGTGTGCTGTGAGGTGCATGGATGTGGTGTGAGTGGTATGTGTGAGGATGTGTGGGGTGATGTGTGGGGTGATGTGGTGTGTGCTGTGAGGTGCGTGGACGGTGCATGGGTGATGGTGTTCTGTTGCTCAGGTTGAGTGGGTGCTCCTGCCTTGTCTCTCTCTCTCTGTTCGCAATCTTTTTTGTTGTTGAAAGGGTTGTGGGTAATGTGGGTGTGTGTTTAATAGTGGTCTGAGTGTGTGGGTGTGGTGGGTGTATGTGTGTCTGGTGTGTGTAGTTGGAATTATCCAATGTGGTGTAGTTTTGTAAGTGTGTGTGTATTTTGAGTGCTGTGGTGTGTACCGCCAATGGTTTACCGCAGTTGAAAGACCACCACGGTGATTCGTGGGTCATGATGCTGTGGGCGTATTTCTGTGGGCGTAACGTTGTGGGTTTTGGCACCGTCATTTTATCACTGACCTTTGGTCTGGCGGACTTGTGTGTGTGTGTCTGTATAGTGGCGGATTTCTCTGTGTGGGTCATAATACCCGTTGCGGTATAACGCAGCGGTCACGGTATGTTGGCGGCCATCAGCACTGCGGTAAGCGGCATTTACCGCCAAGGTTGTAATGAAGGCCCATAGTGTGCACAGAGTCCAGGTGTTCCCCAAGAGGCTCGACAGAGGCAATAATAGATAATTCTAATGTCCTATTTTGTGGTAGTGTGGTCGAGCAGTTAGGCTTATCAGAGGGTAGTGTTAAGCATTTGTTGTACACACACAGGCAATGAATGAGAACACACACTCAATGACTTAACTCCAGGCCAATAGGTTTTTATATAGAAAAATATTATTTTCTTGATTTATTTTAGAACCACAAGATTCAAATTTCAGGTAATTACATTAAATGTAAGGTACTTTGCATAGGTAAAGATAGGACTTTGAATCCAAACAATAATATACACAGTTTGGCATAAGCTATTTTAAAACTGGACACAGTGCAAAAAGCAACAGTTCCTGGGGGAGGTAAGTACAGGTTAGTTTTTGAGGTAATTAAAGCACTTACAAGTTCAGTCTATGGGGCATAGGCAGCCCACCGTTGGGGGTTCAAGGCAACCCCAAACACCCAGCACCAGCAACACAGGGCCGGTCAGGTGCAGAGGGGCCCAAATAACATAAGTGCCTATGGACAAAAGGGGTGCTCCGGTTCCAGTCTGCTAGCAGGTAAGTAACTGTGTCCTCGAGGAGCAGACTAGGGGGGTTTTGTAGAGCACTGGGGGGGGGTCCCAAACAGGCACACAAATTACACCCTCAACGGCACAGGGGCGGCAGGGTCTAGTGTGCAAACAAGGCGTTGTGTTTTGTATTGAAATCAATGGAGGGACCCGGGGTCACTCTGACGATGCAGGCAGGGCACAGGGGGGCTTCTGGGCAAGGGTGAGGGCTGCCTGTTGCTCACTGCTGCACCGGTGGTTGGTTCTTCACAGGCATGGGGGCTGCGGGTGCAGTGCTTCTTCCAAGCGTCGGGTTCTTTGTTATCGGGTAATCGCGGTCTGAGGTTCCTCTGGATTCCCTCTGCAGGCATCGTTGTGTGGGTGCAGGGAGGTCGGCTTAGGATGGGCACGTTATTGAAGTCGCCTGGGGGTCCTCTCTGCGGTGTTGTTTTCTCTGGACACTGGCCGGGGGCGTCTGGTGAAGAGTGGTGGGGACTCACGCTTCTGGAGTGAGGTGAGAGTCCCTTTAAAGATGATTTGTTCTTGTTGCTTTGGACAGACCCGCTGTCCACAGGAGTTTCTCGGTCCTTTGGTGTTTGCAGTGCAGTCCTCTGTGTCCTCAGAGGTCGCTGGGCCTGCAGAATGCGTCGCTGTTGCAGGTTCTTTGAATCTGGAGACAGGCCGGTAGGGCTGGGGCCAAAGCAGTTGTCGTCTCCTTCTTCTCTGCGGAGTTTTCAGGTCAGCAGTCCTTCTTCTTGTTAGGTCGTCAGAAATCTGAAATCCTGGGTTCAGGGTCATCCGTAAATACTGAATTTAGGGGTGTGTTAGGGTCACAGGGCAGTATCCAATGGCAACTGTCCTTGAGGGTGCCTACACCCTCGTTGTGCTCCCCCCTTTGAGGAGGGGAGCACATCCCTATCCCTATTGGGCTAAATCCTCCAAAACAAGATGGGGGATTTTTCAAGGAGGGGGGTCACTTCAACTCTGGTCACCTTAGGGGTGGGCCTGGCTGAGGGGATGACTCCTCCTTGTTTTTCTCACTATCTCCCCGTACTTGCCGCCAAAAGTGGGGGCTGTGTCCAGGGTTCGGGCATCTCCACTAGCTGAAGTGCCCTGGGGCATTGTAACACGACGCCTGAGCCTTTGAGGCTCACTGCTAAGTGTTACAGTTCCTGCAGGGGGGAGGTGTGAAGCACCTCCACCCAGTTCAGGATTTGTTTCTGGCCTCAAAGGGCACAAAGGCTCTCACACCAGGGGGGTCAGAAACTCCTCTCAGTGGCAGGCTGGCACAGACCAGTCAGTCCTGCACTGAAGGATTGGGTAAAATACAGGGGGCATCTCAAAGATGCCCTCTGTGTGCTTCATTTAATAAACCCAGCACTGCAATCAGTGTGGGTTTATTATGCTGAGAAGTTTTATACCAAACTTCCCAGTATTCAGTGTAGCCATTATGGAGCTGTGGAGTTCGTTTTGACAAACTCCCTGAGCATATACTTAATATGACCACACTGTACTTACAATGTCTAAGAATAGACTTAGACACTGTAGAGGCATATTGCTCATGCAGCTATCCCCTCACCTGTGGTATAGTGCACCCTGCCTTAGGGCTGTAAGGCCTGCTAGAGGGGTGACTTACCTATGCCACAGGCGGTATTTTGTGGGCATGGCATCATGAGGGGGATGCCATGTCGACTTTGCCTTTTTCTCCCCACCAACACACACACTCTGCAACGGCAGTGTGCATGTGTTAGGTGAGGGGTCCCTTAGGGTAACACAACATATGCTGCAGCCCTTAGGGACCTTCCCTGGTCACAGGGCCCTTGGTACTACTGGTACCTTTTACAAGGGACTTATCTGTGTGCCAGGGGTGTGCCAATTGTGTAAACAATGGTGCATTTCTAGTGAAAGAACACTGGTGCTGGGGCCTGGTTAGCAGGGTCCCAGCACACTCTCAGTCAAGTCAGCATCAATATCAGGCAAAAAGTGGGGGGGTAACTGCAACAGGGAGCCATTTCCTTACCCAAGCCCCCCCCCCCCAGCCCACAGGCCAGGAGAATCAGCCAAAGCTGGGAGAGTCTTCCTAGTCTGTCAGGCGAGGAAGAGTAGAGGAAATAGGCTGGTTTGTTGCAGGGCCTACTCTGCCTTACATCCTCCTGTCCAGGTCATTCCCTTTGGGGAACTGACCCACTTCCACAGTGATATGACCTAGTCTGAATTGCCTCTTGTCTGTGCTTTTAATGTCTTCACCCATTCTCTCTATTTTGGGGTTAGAGGTATCCACCTCTGCTAATCTGATCTTAGCAGGATCACCCCTAGCTTACCCAAAGAGGTTACCCAGAGCTGGAGTAACCCCACCATGACCAGCAGGGTCAGGGGGCCTAACTTATTTAGCATGGGGTCAGACCACCATGCCAGGGATAGTGTAGCCATAAAGGCTAACACCCAGCAGAGGCCACTGACAGCTGTCAGTGCCCAGAACCACACCTTTAGCTCCTCACCTACAAGGGAAGGGGCTAAGTTACAGGCTTCTTTGGGTTCAGGGTGCCTGTCTGCTGTATTGGAGTGGGGGGTTACCACATCTTGTAGTAAACACCCTTCTTCCACTCTTTCTTCTGTTAGCTGAGGAGCCACCCACTCAGGTTTAACAGTTGCCTGTCTATCCAGGACTTCTTGTGGGTCAGGTTGGACTTTACCAGTGCCAGTTTTGGATTTCTCCACTACTGGAGCAGAATCTCCTTGGCTTGCTGGAACCTTGGCTAAAGGTTGCCCACCTTTCCTACTCTGTTTTTCTTTCTTTTTCTTCTGGGGCCTACGTGCAGTAACTGCAGGGGTAGCACCTCCAGAATCCTTGGGAGAGGACTGGCACTGGACCAGTTCCTCTCTTGGGCTCTGACTAACCTCTGGGTAGTCATTTCCAAGGAGACAATCAAGGGGGAGGTCTGTACTGACTACCACCCTTCTCCAGCTAAAAGTCACACCCACTTCTTCTATGGGCACAACAGCCACAGGCCTATCAGTGGCCCTGTCTGGGCTAACTCTTACTCTGGCAGTCTCACCTGGGATGTACTGGTTTGAGAACACCAGCCTGTCATGCACAATAGTGTGACTGGCACAAGTGTCTCTCGGCGCAGTGGCTGGGATTCCATTCACCAGTAGGGGGTGGAAGTGTCTAGTTCCCTCTGGAATCTCCAACTCACCTGTTGGCCCTTTGTCCAGTTGAAGGCTATGAAGACCTCCTCATCTGAGGAGTCATCCCCAATGGCCACACTGGTCACCCTGGGATTTTGCTAGGGGGTTTGTTTTTGGGGCAAGAAGTGTCATTGGTTTGGTGCCCTGTCTGTCTACAGTTGTGGCACCATGCCTTAGTGGCATCCCAGTTATTACCCTGGTACCCACTTTTGTTTTGGGTTGTGTCTTGTGGCCCACCCACCTTGACAGGTTTTTGGGGGCCTACAGAGGACTCTTTTGCTTTATTTCTAGGAGTGTCACCTCTTTTCTCCTGGGGAGGCTTTTTGGTCAACCCCAGTGGAAGTTTTCGTTACCCTAGTCTTGACCCAGAGGTCTGCCTTCTTTCCCAATTTTTGGGGAGAAATTGGACCTAGGTCTCCCAGCTATTGATGCAACTTTTAATTGAAACAATTACTTAAAATGTGTTATAAAGCCCATCATAGTCATGCACTTTATTTCCAGTTACCCAACCATCCAGTTTTTTCACTGAGTAGTCTACAAAATCAACCCAGGACTGGCTTGAGGTTTTGTGAGCCCCCCTGAATCTAATTCTATACTCCTCAGTGGCGAATCCAAAGCCCTCAGTCAGGGTAGCCTTCATGAGGTCATTGGATTCAGCATCTGCACCAGTGAGTATGAGGAGCCTGTCCCTACACTTACAAGTAAACAGTTCCCAAAGGAGAGCTCCCCAAAGAGGCTTTTTTAATCTTCTGGTTCCACAGGCTCTCTCAAAGGCTGTGAACCACTTCACCTGGTGATGTCATTACTATCCTCATATTCTGGGACAATCCCTTTAGGGATTTTAGGGGTGTCAGAATACTCTCTCTCACTAGTTATTTTGTTGCTTCCACCATTTATGGGCTCTAAACCCATTTCCTTTCTCTCCCTTTCTATAGCCAGGAGCTGTTTCCCCAAAGCTAATCTTTTGGCCATCCTTGCTAGAAGGATGTCCTCCTCATGGAGGCTGCTCTCACTGTTCAGAGAGGAACTGGACTCCCCTGTGGAAGGACCAGAGTCTCTGAGTCTGATTTGTGGAGACAGGGCTCTTGGAACCATGGTCTCCCTAGTTAGGGTAGGAGGAGGGAGGTCTTCCTCCTGATCCCCAACTTCTTCCCCATCTGAGGGAAGGTCTTCCTCTTCAGTAGGGTGGCCCCTGGTGTACTCTGCCAAGAGCTCCTGGAGCTTGACCTTGGTAGGATTGGAACCAGTTTTAATCTTTTTTAACTTACAGAGGGACCTTAACTCTTTCTTCCTTAGATGGAGGTAAGGGGTGGGGTTGAGTGCCATCACCATCTCCTCTGAGTTACTCATTATGACTCTAAAATTTGGGATTACTTTTCAAGAAACTAAAAACTACTTCTAGTACATAAATCCTAACTTTTACCAAACTTTTATACTTAAGAAAGGTGCTAACAGGAACTTACACAAGGCCCTAGCAGGACTTTTAAAAATTTGGAAAAATAGTCAAAATTCAAAAATCAATTTTTGTAATGACAATTTTGGAATTTAGTCGTGTGATCGGGTAATGGCTGAGTAGTCCAGCAAATGCAAAGTCTTGGACCCTTCCACTGATCCACCAATGTAGGAAGCTGGCTCTGTATATACTATTTCAAAGTGAGAGATAGTGTGCACAGAGTCCAGGGGTTCCCCAAGAGGCTTGACAGAGGCAATAATATATAATTTGAATGCTCTATTTTGTGGTAGTGTGGTTGAGCAGTTAGGCCTATCAGAGGGTAGTGCAAAGCATTTGTTGTACACACACAAGCAATAAATAAGAACACATACTCAATGACTTAGCTCCAGGCCAATAGGTTTTTATATAGAGAAATATTATTTTGTTAATTTATTTTAGAACCATAAGATTCAGATTGCAGGTAATTACATTAAATGTAAGGTACTTTGCATAGATATAGGTAGGACTTTGAATTAAAACAGTAATGTACACAGTTTGGCATAAAATGGCAATAAGCTATTTTAAAAGTGGGCAGGGCAGAGGGGGGCTTCTCGGGCCAGCCACCGACTGGGCAAGGGTGAGGGCCGCCTGCTGGTCACTGCTGCACTGGTGTGTGGCTTTTCACAGGCTTGGGGGCTGCGGGTGCAGTGCTTCTTCCAGGCTTCGGGTTCTTTGTTAACGGACAGTCGCGGTCAGGGGGTCCTCTGGATTCCCTCAGCAGGCATTGGTGTGATGTTGCAGGGAGGTCGGCTCAGGGTGGACACGTCGTTGGAGTCGCCTGGGGGACCTCTGTGCGGTGTTGGTTTCTCTGGGCACGGGCCGAGGGCGATGGGTGCAGAGTGTTGGGGACTCACACTTTTGGAGTGAGGTGAGAGTCCCTTTAAAGATGGTTTCTTCTTGTTGCTTTGGACAGACCCACTGTCCACAGGAGTTTCTTGGTCCTTTGGTGTTTGCAGTGCAGTCCTCTGAGTCGGCGGAAGTCGCTGGGCTCACAGGATGTGTTGCTGTTGCAGGTTCTTTGAATCTGGAGACAGGCCGGTAGGGCTGGGGCTAAAGCAGTTGTCGTCTCCTTCTTCTCTGCGGGGTTTTCAGGTCAGCATTCCTTCTTTTTGTTAGGTCATTAGGAATCTGAAATCCTGGGTTCATGGTCGCCCCTAAATACTGAATTTAGGGGTGTGTTAGGGTCACAGGGCAGTAGCCAATGGCTACTATCCTTGAGGGTGGCTACACCCTCTTGTGCTCCCTCCCTTTGGGGAGGGGAGCACATCCCTATCCTTATTGGGCTAAATCTTGTTTCTGACATGCAATGACTAGTACCTGTGTATTGGCACGACTCGGCCACTGGGTTTGCGCAATGCCACCAAACTGTGCACAATTGCGGGGTTTGTCCTGGAGGTCATGGGTGTGTTGTCGGGTCCAGCTGCGACTTCCGGTTCGGGAGTTGTCGGCCGGTCAGTAAGGTGGCCCTCACTGGCTTGTTGGCTTTTGTTGGTTTGCAAAGTGGCACCTCCACTCAGAAGGGAGATCTTGAGTGATTTGTAAAGCCTGGAGGTCCTCTGGGTTTCTTGAGGTCAGTCCAGTGTCCAGCTCCTCTGTAGCTGAGATTGTCGGGTCCTTGGTGCAGCAGGCAGGGTTTGGCACCTTTTCTTGATGTAGCAGGTCCACAGTTCCCTTGGGTGGCTACACCCACTATAGTGACCACTTCCTGTGGGAAGGGTCACTTCCCTAAACCTCAATGGCTATTTTTTCTCCATGCAAGATGGAAGAAAATGAAAAAGAGGGTCCACCTCGCAGGCAACACCTTAGGGATGGTGCATGCCAGGTGAGGCCACTCCTCCTACCCTTTTGTTAGGTTTCCCGCCTTTGCTCCCGCCAAAAGTGGGGGTTTTCAAAGGTGGATGACAGCTACTGCTAGCAGCATTCAACATTCAACGTCGGTAAGTCCGTTGAAGCTCACCACCAGAACAGTGCACATTCCTGAGGGTGGGGGTGTTAGCTGCTCCACCCAGGAAGGGCCTTGTCTTACAAACTGGAGAGGCAAGCCTCTCCCCCAAGGTTTTTATATTGGCTGTCTGGAGGTGGCAGTTGGATAAGACCAGTCAGCAACCATGCCAGGATAGTTAGCGTTTGCAGGGGGCACCTCTAAGGTGACCGCCGGCTACATTTACGGATAAATCCAAGACTGGCGCCAGATTGGATTTATCATCCTAAACTGTTTGATACCAAACATCACAGGGTTCAGAGCGGCCCTCGTGTAGCTGGGAAACTCGTGTTGACCAGTGTCCTGCACATGTATTAAAATGGCTGCTCTGTTCTCTCACTATGTCCCTGGTTTAGCAAGGACACAGTGGGGGCATATTGCTCATACAACTATGCCCTCACATATAGTATGGTGCACCCTGCCTTAGGGCTGGAAGGCCTGTCAGAGGGGTGACTTACCCATAACATATGCAGTATATGGTGGACAGGGTACACAGGGAGTGTGCCATGTTGAGTTTGCCTTTTTAGATTTGCCCCAGTACACTCAGCCTGCAGTGGCAGTGCTGGGTGCAGGGCCCTAGAGGGTGGCATAGTTAGTGCTGCTGCCCTCAGGGGCCTACCCTTAGCACCCCATGCTGTGGGTACCTAAGTACTATTTACTAGGGACTTATGGTGGTAGCTAAGGGTGTATCCAATTGTGCCAATGCATCACAGCCGATTTAGGGAAAGAGCTCTGGCCTAGGGGACGTGGTTGGCAGGGGCCCTGGGCACTGCAACTTCTGGGGCACATCAACATCAGGCAAACCGTGGGAGAATAACCATGCCAAAAAGGGCCCTCTCTCACAGTAGAGAGCACCGTGTGTGTGTGTGCTCGCTGGTGGGAGCACCCTGTGAGTGGGAGCCCCGTCTATGTGTGTTCACTAGTGGGAGCTCCGTGTGTGTATGTTCGCTGGTGAGAGCACTCTGTGTGTGTGTGTGTGTGTGTGTGTGTGTATATCTGTGTGTGCCTGTCTGTGCTCACTAGTAAAAGCACCCTGTGTGCGTTCACTGGTAAGAGCACTGTGTGTGCATGTGTATGCATTTACTGGTGAAAGCACACACATGTGTTTCTGTGTATTGTCACAGGTGTGGAAATGTGTGTGCAAGTATATTTTTATTGGTGCGCCTGCTGAATGCTCTCTGTACAACGGTGGTGTGTGTGTGTGTATATGAATTGTTTATTCAGTGATGTTTGTTGAATGGAGTGTGTGTTCTTGTGGTGGTCACTAGGCTGTGTGTGTATGTGGTGATCTGTGTTTACTGGTGTGTGTGTTCACTAGCCTGAGTGCGTATGATGATCTGCTTTCACTGGTGTGTTTTTGTGTGTGTTCACTAGCCTGTGTGTGTGTATGTGGTGATCAGTGTTTACTGGTGTGTGTGTGTTTACTAGTGTGAGTGTGTGCGTAT